>NW_026914158.1:600000-974286 GCF_034315485.1 Pezoporus occidentalis
TCACATCAGATTTGAATGATAAAGTAGTTCAGATAGACCTATTAAAGCCCAAGAAGCTGAGAACTGTGTTATTTGCTGGAAGACTACAATTTGTATAAGAAGCTCTAGATAACCTATTCACCTTCCCCCACAGAGCTGTAATCCATGGCTCTGACCATATGGAACCTGCTATTCACACAGAGTGAATGTAAATAAAGCTTTTCAGCGCCTTTGATATCAAAGCTATTTATGCCTCTCTCAGCAAGTATTTCCATTCTCTCCCAGCCACATTTAGCATAAAAGAGCAACCTACTGTTTAGAATGCATTTAGACTGGAAAAAAAACCCGAACCAAACAAACACAAAACCTTCCCAAACCCTCAAACTTTAATTTCTTGTTCCCTGACTTCAGAAGAAGGTTTCATCCTGCACTTGTTACTTACTGGGCAGAGGATTTAGCAAACAGTGGGAAGATTTAGGCAGCCAAAGCCCACAGTGTCCCTAAGAAAAGCCTGATTTGGTCTTTCAGCCTGATACTGGTGAACATTTACAACAGCTGATTTTAGACACCGAGATAAGCATACAGACATGTGCATCCACATATATACCTGTGCTATAAACCTGGATGAGGTTAATCCTACCCTTGGAATTAAGTATACATAGTCAGAACTTTGCACACACTGTGGTTTGCGAAGGGGAAATTCTTCAAGTGTTCTTTCATGTAAAAAGGGTTTGAACAAATTAACCTTTTTTAAACCAAAACCCTATCTCTACCATCCCCCTTGAGTGGAGTGAGCTGTTGTAAGACAGGATGCTAAAACCTTGGATCATTCCCACAGCATGTTGAGAACCCTCTGCAATGTCTTCCATGTTACGCAGTTTCCACGTATATTAGATAGTACTTTATATATAGATACAAATACATTCCTTAAGGATGATTTTTTGCCAAAAAGAATTATCAATCCACATTCTCTCAGAACATATGAACGCAAAAACAAATGCATAAAAAGAAAACAAAATGCATGCATCGAGCTCCAACAAGATACCCAAGTGTAACAATGCAGCACGCTGATGTGCTGTGAAGCGATTTGGAAACTCTTGTTTCCTCCCTAAACCTCCACAGGAATGAATCCTGCAAAGAAGTACATTGAGGTGCTGGAGCTTGGCCAGAGAAGGGCAATGGAGCTGGTGCAGGGCCTGGAGCACAAGTGTGATGGGGAATGGATCTGGGGGGTTTAGCCTGGAGAAGGAGGTGGCTCGGGGGGACCTGATCACTCCCTACAACTGCCTGACAGGAGGATGGAGCCAGGAGGGGCTGGGCTCTGCTCCCTGAGAACAAGGGATGGGACAAGAGGAAATGGCCTCAAGCTGCCCCAGAGGAGGTTTAGATGGAGATGAGGAACAATGAAGTGTAGAGGAGGCCCTCAGTGCCATGGGTTAGTGGTGGCCTTGGCAGTGCTGGGGAATGGTTGTACTCGATGCTCTTAAAGGTCTTTTCCAACCTGTTTGGTTCCATGATTCTGTGATTCTGTCTGATGACTGCTGGACAAATTTCCTTGGGTGCTGAGCCCTGCAGTGACAGGTACACTGCAAGTGCTATGGGGAATTGGAAAGAAATGGGCCACACACTTCCTAAACTAATTCAGTTTAGCACAACTATAGAGCAAACCTGAAGTTTCCACAAGCCATGGCTCCTGCTTTGTTTCACAAGCTTTAAAAAGAAGCATGAGTTAGCAATGAGAAGCAATATCACATCTCATTGTGCTGGGGGTAGGAAATACCTAACACCAAATGAGCCTGTATTCACATGGCATAGCTTTAAAATCCAGTAAGTGTGATTTGCGTTGGACTTGTACCTCTGGCAGATAGAAGTTTCTGCAGATACATCAAAGATAAATGTGAAAAGCTAAAGCTTGATGAAGGGTGCGAGAAACTGCTGCTAAATGAGACCTTGAGCTTTCCTTCTGAATCCTTATTTTGTTCCACTTGCCTCTTTTGTCATTCCTTTTTTTTCACCTCAACAGGAAGCTCTATTGCAGTGACTGTAACATGTGAATGCTCATAAGCAATGAAGCTTCTGATATGTCTCATGAGGGTAAATACCACCCCTGACATCTTTGTCAAGGAAAACGCAGATCCTTAAGCCAGGATCATCCCAAGTGTAGTGGGGTCTCAGGAAGTTGTATCTCTTGCATGCTTCGGGCCTGATGAATGCTACCTGTGTAATGTGTATTTACAAGGGTAATATGTATTAAAAAGGGGAAAGACCTTAGTGGGTGTCCTATGGATATATCCGAGGCAGACAGTTACAATGAGATAGATGGAAAATCAAATCATCTGAAGCAACTTGCAGTGCTCCACTTAGTGCTGGGCTGTGATTCAGAAACAAGTGTTATGAACCTCAGTCAGTGCGAAAGGATCAGAAAGCTTCAAAGGGATCAGATTCCCCTCCAGAGTAGCTCAAAGGAATCTCTGCACTCTTAGAGCAGCAGGTTGACTGCCTGGGTTATGTAAAATGTGTTTATCTGATCTTTTCACTCTATCCACAGATAGAATTCAGCCTGTTATTCATTAAATTAGAGGAAGGCTGAGGTGTCCTGGGATTAGTGCTCTGTTGTGCTTAGCAGTGTCCAGGTGCTGAAGGAGAATGCAGTCTCTACTAGGAAAAGAGGGGAATGTCATGGACCCGTGAAGTGACACATCCCACAAGAAGAAAGTGGCAGAGCCAGGTTTACCATCTCCGTTAGAAGCCCAGAAGCCACAGTTTTTCTGAGCACCCTGTGCCAGCGCCTCAGCACCCTCACAGGGAAGAGCTTCTGCCTAAGAGCTCAGCTCAGTCTCCCCTCGGGCAGGTTCAAGCCATTCCCCTTGGCCTGTCCCTACAGGCCCTTGTCCCAAGCCCCTCTCCAGGTTTCCTGCAGCCCCTTCAGGCACTGGAGCTGCTCTCAGGTCTCCCCTTCAGGAGCCTTCTCTTATCCAGGCTGACCCAGCCCAAGCTCTCTTCGCCTGGCTCCAGGGCAGAGCTGCTCCAGGTCTCTGGTATCTTTGTGGTCCTCATGCAGGGCTGTGCTTCTCTCCCTCGCTGCTCTTGAGCTGGTCCCTTTGGTCGTTGCACAGTGAGTCCATTGCAGCTGTTCTTTACAACCATGAAGGTCAGCAAAAGCCAAAGCCGAGGCGAGTGTTCCTGTATCCAGTTCACTGCTTGGGCAGAGTTTCCAACAGCTGTGGTTGCAGGCAGGAATGTTCTTTAATCAAAAGCACTCAGCACCAAGCATCAAACCCCAGAAGGCTTCTGTAGGAACTGTGGAGTTCAGAGTGGATTTGGAAAGCTGACTGCCCCTGTGGGTGCCTGGAGGAGGTGGTGATCAGGCATTGAGCTCCTCTCAGATCTGGACTGTAATGAGCATGATTCACGTTCCCCATTGGTTACCAAAGCAGCTGCTCCCTTCATTTCTGCTAACTGGGAAGGAAGATATTCTTCTTGATGGAGCATTCCATAGCAGTGTGTGCTGCTATTATTTCTAGAGCTGTCTGAGTGGGAGGTTTTAGGATAGCAGAGAGGGAGGGCAACACTACAAGCAATATCTTTTATCTTTGCTAATAGTAATCTAATGGACAGAAGAGCGGGCCTATAATTGGATTTTGCTTCAGATCATGATTAGGAAGATTGCTTTGTGAAGTGTACAGAAACTGCCTGCAAGAGTCACACACATCTTCCTGTGATACGGAGCAAGAGGGGTAGAACAAACCGGAGCTACCATTGTCGCATGGATCTGAATCTGAGTAGTGAAGGGTAAAGGCAATGGAGAGGCTTCAGCTCTTCCAAAGTACAAGCACAGAGAGACAGATGGAGGCCTTACAGTAAGAAATCTATGTAAGCAGTAAATTCCAGCTTGGTTTATGCCCTGGTCTGTGCTCTGTAGTCACCACTCTGCACACAACAGCAGTATTTACTGGAGACAAGGTGCAAACACAATATAATCCTCATTAAAACTCTGTTCCAAGTGACAGTGACACCCCCTTTGACATTCAGGAAGGGGATATGTGGGGTAGTACCAACCTTTTCTATCCTTTGGAAACTTCCTCATGTAGTGTGCTTATCTTGAAAGTACCTTGCGGAATCAGAGTCACTGAGGCTGGAAGGGTCCTCTGGAGATCATCTACTTGTTCAGGGCAGTGTCATCTAGGATTGGGTTTTGAACATCTCCAAGAATGGAGACTGAAGCTTCTGTGGGCATCCTGCCCCAGTGCTTGAGCACCCTCACTGTACAAAGCTGTTTCTGATGTTCCCATGCAATTTTGTCTGTTTCAGTTGATGCTCACTGCCTCTTGTCATTCCATTGTTGCATATCAGAGTGTCTGGATGCAGATTCTGTCTTCACCCCCTCCTTTTCCACCACCTCTCAGATAAGTGTATGTACTGGTAAGCTCCCTCCTCCAGGCTGAGCAATCCCAGCCCTGTCAGCCTCTCACATGATGGATTCTTCAGCCCCTCATCACCTTTGTGACTGTACTCCAGTGTGGGTATGTCTGTCCTGGGGAGCCCAGGACATGGGCTGGACATGGGACTGTTTCATACAGCTCCACGTGGTTTGGCCAGGGCCAAGTAGAGGGGCAACACTGCCAAATGCAGCCCTGAATGCTGATGGCCTTCTGCACTGTAGGGCCGTGTTGTTGGTTGCATTACCTGGATGTTAGGGCTTCCAAGAGAGGACACCAGTCATCTCCCCACTCCTATGAGGTGCTGGGATATAGGCAGGGGTCAGCCACAGCCATAAGGTGTATGTCAGATCTCTCAAGCTTTGGGCCTGTTGTTCAGCACTTCCCTGTAAAACTTCTTAGCACAGTCTTGGAAGGTCACCTGAAATAAATCGGTTGTGATTCCCTGCAGGTTTGAGTCCTTATGGCTCAAGGTCACACGGATGAATTCCACCTCGTGTCTGATTGTTTCCACAGGTAACGTGTGACTGTTGAAAAAGCAACCCTGTGTGTAAACTGGGTTGAGTTTGTTTGGGCAGGTTGCGTAACTAATAAATCACTGTAGGAAGAGTGGAAATTCAGGAACTGCAGGGGATCTTCTTCCAAAACGCAGGGAAAAGTGGGATAAATTCAGATGTTTTGTCTTTCACTGCCGCAAGTCTGGAGGAGTCCTGGTTTTGAACACTGGTATTTCTCCCCTCTTGGGAGAGGGTAAGTGAGATGAACAGTTAAACTTGTACTGAAGCTGTGGAAGATACCGCTTTGTCGAGCTAACAGCAGAGTGTTGTGGTTGAGTTGTTAGAATCATAGAATGGTTTGTGTTGGAAAGGGATCTTAAAATCATCCAGTTCCAACCCACGCCATGGGGTTGGGAGGAACTCAGTGACATAGACTGGGAAGTGTTGAGTTTGGCACAATATGTGGAGACCTAATTGTTTAGGCCTGAAGAAGGTGAAGGTGAGAAGAACCTGCCTGGTGTTTGTTGCAGGTAAAGCTGAAGGGGATCTTTGTGGTCACCACCACTGGCAGTAGTTCATGCAGTGTTTTACAGGTCTTTTTGTCAAGGTTTGTGCCAAGGTTAAGACCTGCTGCTTAGAAAAAAGATGTGTGCTATCAAAAGCTATAGGATTTTCATGGGGCTCTGTTGCTCTGGCTTATCAAAGGATGTAAGATAAGCTACCTACAACCTGTTCCCTAGCTGTAAAGTATATTAAATGGTCATCTTTTTTTTTCTCATGACGTTTTGATAGCTGTCTACAACTGCTAAGGAATTTAAAGTGCTCATTCTGCTTGCACCTCTATCTCAAAGTGTAGTGTCATTGCCTTTCTGACTCATGTATTTGCTACCTGTTGCACCCTGTCACTTCACTGACTCTTTGTACAATGAAATCTGTATCAGCCCTCTCATGACATAAATATGTTGTATTTTCCTCTAATCAGCCACTAAAGAAAATCCATTTGCTAATCCCATTCAAATAAGGGAAGAGTTTTTTGGCTGTGGAAGGTCTTGGCATCATCTGAAGAACAGATAAGACAGACCGTTTGGTGCAGTGGGGCAACTTATTCAACAGGAACATGTCCCTGGAGCTCTTGGCCAGACCCAGAGCTGAAGTGGACCAGGATGCTGAAATCCCATTCTGGTATGAGATCAGTTCACTGATTCAGCTGAGGTATTTGGGACTGAATTAGAAGAGAGAAAAAAGCAAGAATCCATGAATTGGGGACTCGCTTATACAGAACTGTATACATTTGGATCCTGTTCACATTAATGGCAGTGGCACAGCATCAATGAATCGAAGGTTAGGTCTTTGTGTATAGTGCCCTGATTCCTTCCCACCCTGAATTGTTAATACTAAAGGCTTTACTTTAAACCTGTGATTTTCCAAGGAGCCTGACAGTTTTCAGTCTCAGCTAGATTAAAATTATCCCAACACCTCATGATTTCCAGCATGCACATCCTTCATTATCCTGATGAATTTAGGACTCTAACATGAATTTTAAAGGTGACAAAAGTAACGTATGGAGAGCAGGAAAGTTCCAGGCTCAGATGTTTGAAGGATTATGGTTATGTGAGTCTTGACACTCCTACAAGGGAGTAACATGGAAATCCCTGTGAACATAAGGGCCTCCATGAGCCGTCTACATCCCCAGTTCTGGACAGACACTGAAACCAACCTTAGTCTCTTTGGTGGGTGAAGGAATGACTGAGCTGCTTGTCTCATTGGAATGCCATTTTAACGCCATTGAAATGCATTTGAAAGTGCCAGCATAAATTTATCCCTTTAAAACTGCAAAGGGAGAAATGTGTGCGTGTATGTATGGGAAGAAACTTATGTTAACATTAGAAATTGGGAAAGCTATTAATAGATCTAGTCGGTGATGCTGAACACAGTGATAAACGTGTTGTGAATTCAAGCTTGGGCTTTTAAGTGGAAAAAAAGTAAGTATGGAAAATAAATCCTAGATTTCCACTGGGGCCCTGTTCGGATTAGCCTTAATCTTTCAAAACCAGAAAGGGGGGTGGGTAGGAAATCCATTTTTTATGTTAAGGTAAAGGCATGAGCAAAGTCCTGCTGCCTCCAGCACGGCTGCAAAAAGCCTGTCCTCAGGAATGAATAGTGCTGTGAAGGGGAAAAACCCTCATGTGAAGGGGAAAAACTCTCTTGTGAGGGGAAAAACCCTCTTGTGAAGGCAAAACTCCTCCTGCAGTGTAGGATTGAAGTGCTGAGCTGAGGATGAGTCTGTGTGCATGTGGATGCACTGGGCCGGTGCTGCGGAGGCTTTGCCGTGCAGTGGGTGCTCTTCCCAATTGCACACAAGTTTGATGAACTGTGCTGCATAATTTATGCTCGTACTTGTTTAATCACTCAGGAGCCGTGGTGTTCACTGGCACTTGTGGGATTGCTTTATTAAATTTAGGCTGTGTTGAAGGAAATTCATGTTTGTGTATTCCTCCTTCATCAGTTCCCCCCTCCCCAGCGTTGTCACATAAATTACTGCGTTATCGATGAACCTGCATGCAGAGCCTCACTAGTTGGTTCTGATGCCAGAATCCTCTAAATCACCTGTGGCATGTGTATTATATCTTACTTCATGCCAGCCTTCTCAGTGATGGATTTACTTTGCTTTGCTTTCTTCTGTTTTCTATCAAAGGCATGCAAATTTGAAAGCAACGGAGGAGAGAACCATCAAATCTAGATTTTGTCTCTTTGCTCACAGACCCGTAAGACCTTGACGTGAGAAAGGTCTGATAATTAACAAAATAACATCAGATACAGGTATCTTTAGTTTTGCTGCCCTTTCCCAGAGGAGTGTTAGAATCAGGGAAGAAGAAAGATGCATTTTGTGTGTGTGTTGGGCAGGGGGTTTAGTTGAGGAGCAAGTTAAACATAAGTTGTTTTCTGGAGGGAGGAGGAAAAACTAATAGTCAAAGCGTTAATAAAGCCCTTGGAAGATACAGATTCCTTTCTTTCTTTTGCATTTATAGAATCATGAAATGGTTTGAGTTGGAAAAAATCTTAGATCTCATCCAGTTCCAACCCCTGTCGCAGGCAGCGACATCTTCCACTAGAGCAGGTTGCTCCAAGCCCCCTCCAACCTGGGGGATGGATGTGGACTTGGATTTCTTCTCCTCCTGGTTGGTTGCCTGAACATACTGGGTTCCTCAATGCATGTGTATGTTTGTGTAGGTATTTTTAAGCTGGTTGAAAACCCATGGAGCTGTTTTTAACGGGAAGTAGTTTTCCCATTACTCATCTCATTGCTAGTGGTAAAATTCAGTTTCCAGCAGTAGTCTTTTTCAAGCAGCCATCAACAGCATCTTGATTCTGCTTTTCTCTGCCAGTTTTACGTTCTTCCTTAGCAAAGGAGCACAGTGGTGCCCTGCCACATAATATAGTGTGGTGCAGGCTCTGGTTAAATTCCTCATTGATGTTTTCCACCTTTCTTCATAGGAGTGGACTCTAAAAGTTTTATTCTTCCAGCGCATTGTGTTTGAGAAAGGATTGAAGTGCTGAACCTCTTCTGTTCTCTCTGCCCTGGCGTGTCAGCAGAGCCTCCTCAGTGCCTGTCACCAGCCCAGACTGCAGGAGGTGGCAGGATTAGGGCTTCCCTGGAAAGAAAGTGCTGAGAGCTCTGTAATTTCCTTTGTGCCTTAGTGACTCCAAAAGCAAACTGGGCTGTCCATGGTGATTCCTGCTGGAAATGCACACACCTTGTGTGTGGGTGATGGTCTCACACATTCCTCACCTACACCCTCCCCTCCAGGCTGACTTCTTATTTGAAACTTGAATCCCAGCTGTTCTCCAAACACTCCTGACAAAATCTGCTTCCAGATTACAGCAGCAATGCGATGGAAATTTCATTTCTGAATTGCACCAGTTCAGAGAGGAATGGAAAGTATCCAATCCCATCCCATTTCTGCAGCACTGGTCTGTGCTCACGGAGCAGCCAGCGTGACAGTTACACTCTGACACTTAATGCTGCATTATAAATCACTGTCACTGCTCCCAGTTGCAGCATGCTCTTGATGTAACAGGTTTCTCTGTTGCCCTGTTCTCTCTTCCTTTGCTTCCTGGCTTTACCTTGCTTGTACAGGTTTATATGCAGGGAGCTGGAATTAAGCACGATATGGTGGGTGTAATGTTTCTGCAGCACAATAAAGAAAGATGGGGGGAGACTTTTTAGCAGGGCCTGTTGTGACAGGATGAGGCGTGATGGTTTTAAACTGGAAGAGGGAGATTCAACTGGATGTGAGAAAGAAATTCTTTCCAGTGAGGGTGGTAAAACACTGGCACAGGTTGCCCAGAGAGACAGTGGATGCCCCATCCCTGGAGATAGTCCAGGCCAGGCTGGATTTGGTTCTGAGCGACCTGATCTAGTTGAAGATGTCCTTGCTCATTTGCAGGGGGGTTGAACTAGGTGAGCTTTGAAGGTCCCTTCCACCCCACACTATTCTGATCCTATGATTTCCCCTGTGCACCAAGCAAGTGTTGTTCACTAACACAAATATATTAGAGTGGCTTAATTTTCTAACAAAGAGTGAGTAGTAATTTGGGAAATGCCATCTCATTCACACTTGCCTGGTGATGGAGTGCTCTCCATTTCACCCTGCATCCTGCAGGGCCAGTGGCTGCACAGTTATGCAGGAAAATATCCCTGTCTGGAGCTAAGGCACTTCTCTTCTCCCACAGACAGGAGCACAGTGTCCGTAATGCGCTGCTACTTTGCTCTGCCTGGCTGGGTCTGCTGGTACATGGCATTCCAAGAGCTGCCTATCCTCAGGATCCCAATGAAATGTCATCCACTGCAGCCATGATATTAAATCAGAGTGCTGTCACATACACACTGTTTGCTTGCACACCCAGCCTAACATCTCTATTGGCAATGCATTAACAGGCACGCACAGGATGGTAGAGCCAATGAGATAATAAGATCCAGTGGGAAGCACTGCACTTGTGTTCACATGTGGATTGCTTCCCTCTTTAATGCCTTTGTTTCTCTATGGAAAATACAATGAAGTAGTAGTGTTTGCAAAACCCCCCAGGTTTGGCAGTTGCAGCCTCTGTTGGGCTGAGGTTGTCTCAAGGTGCTTTCTAATGCCAAAATAAATGTTCTTGAACAGTTGCAGTCAGAAGAGTGCTGAAAGTGGTTTTCTTTTAACAGCCCAAGATGGAATGAAGGTCTTTTTTGCCTAGAAACTGTGCTTTCTTAACTGAGACTAGAATCCAGATCTCTGGCATTAATTACTATTAATTCATTATTTACCTAATATAAATCATGTAATTAGGATGTGCAGTTTCCGTTTCAAACTTGGGTTCATTTATCACTGTATGTCCCTGTAAACTGTGCTCGAATGCAGCATCTCATTTTTATCTCCATGCAGCTTTTGTCAATTAGTTTTTCTCTAGCATAACTTTGGAATTGTTTTTTACCTGTATGCCTATAGTCGTGCTTTTAGATACAGCATGTGGTACCAAACTGTGACCCTGGGGGCTGTTAAGCCATGGATTACTGTCTGGTTCCTCCAAAGGAACTGGGAGCAGTTAAGTCAGTGCAGATTTGGGTTGCTTTAGACAAAGGGAAGAAGCTCTTTACTGTGAGGGTGGTGAGGCACTGACACAGGGTGCCCAGAGAAGTGGTAAATGCTCTCTCTCTGGCAGTGTTCAAGGCCAGGTTGGACAGAGCCTTGGTTGACCTGGTCTGGTGTGAGGTGTCCCTGCCTGTGACAGGGGGTTGGAACTGAATGAGCTTAAGGTCCTTTCCAACCCAAACCCTTCTGTGATCTCTGCATTAAGCACTAACAACATGAATGTGTGTGATGCAGACACAGTTTGTACTGCAGCTGCTTAAGAAGCTTTATTCTTGGGACCAGGTCTGGTTTTGAATGCAGAGCTGCATGTCCTGCTGATACCTGAGCTTTATGGAAGCCTCATGTGCAGTATGGTACCTGGTAATAGTTTGGGCCACTTCTCCATGCTCTTTTCCTTCACATAATAGGTGTTTTGAAATGAAACTGAAGTGAACTGATAAAGGTGTTTTCATAGAATCATGGAATGGTTTGTGTTGGAAGGGACCTTAAAGCTCCTCCAGCTCCAACCCCTGCCACAGGCAGGGACCCCTTCCACTGGAGCAGCTTGCTGCAAGCCCCTGTGTCCAACCTGGCCTTGAACACTGCCAGGGATGGGGCAGCCACAGCTTCTCTGGGCACCCTGTGCCAGCGCCTCAGCACCCATGAAACAGCTTTATGATAATGTTTTTCATGTGGCAGAATCCCAGGGAAAGGGCTCGCTCTTAGTGTCATGGGCTCGGAGATGCTGAGGCTGGCGGTACCATGTAGCCTCATCCACAGGGTACAGCATTCTGTGAGTCTGAATGTGCCAGGACTGAGCTCAGGAACCAGACAATTCCCTGACAGAGTTCTTTAGCAGCGCTGAAATTCTCTTTCTCAAGTTTTAATTGAGTTTGTTGTTGATGTTACAGCTGCTCTGAGCTGGTTCCTGAGCAGCTGGGGGTTTTCTCAGCTTCTTTCTTCCCCAGCCTCCGCTCCAAACGCTCCTTCTCTCCCATTCATTCATACAGCAGTGAGGTGCAGTCCCTGTGAATTGTGGTGGATGGCACGGGACAACTTGAGTTTGATTTCTGTAAAAATACGAGCAGCTGATAATTTATTTCATTCCAAACTCACATTTTCAATTAGCACTCTATTAAGAGCTATATATCATTATACCATACATCACGAGGAGACAGGCAAAGCTGTATTTTTAGTTCTTACACTCTAGTTTTCCCCCTAGATGCTCATCCTCTTTATTTGCTAATGTAAGAATATTAATTAATGAGAGCCTGTCATTCACACAGTGGCACTGGCTGTCAGTAACTAAGGAATAAACCCAAATAACCCAACTGTGAGCACACAGCAGAGGTGGGAGCGTGATAAGGGAGATGAGAGAAGTTAATTGCTGGACTTTAAAATGCCTTGGGAAGGGAGGTGTTGAAAAAGTTTACAGGGAAAATTAATGATGTATAGCAAATTAATCAGGCTAAAGGCAGAAATGAAATCCTGATTGTAATAGAAGCAGTGACATGGGCTGGAGTTGGAGGGAATGATTCCTGGATGCTGATGTTAGCAGGACAGCACCAGCCTGTTTGGGGACCCTGTTTGCAAGACAGGCTGGGAAAGTCAGGGCTGTTCAGCCTGGAGAAGAGAAGCTGCATGGAGACCTCAGAGCAGCTTCCAGTGTCTGAAGGGGGCTACAAGGATGTTGGGGAGGGACTCTTAATTAGGGACTGTAGGGATAGGACAAGGGGTGATGGGTTCAGACTGAAACAGGGGAGGTTCAGGTTGGAGATAAGGAAGAAGTGATTTATGTGAGGGTGCTGAGGCACTGGCACAGGGTGCCCAGAGAAGCTGTGGCTGCCCCATCCCTGGCAGTGCTCAAGGCCAGGTTGGACACAGGGGCTTGGAGCAAGCTGCTCCAGTGGAAGGGGTCCCTGCCCATGGCAGGAGATTGGAACTGGATGAGCTTTAAGGTTCCTTCCAGCCCAAACCATTCCATGATTCTCTGTGGAGCCTGGGAAGGATTCTGTTGGTGTTCTACTTCCCCAGAGCACGAGAGCTGCAATGCAGCACCGTGAGCAGAGGTCAAAGCATTAACTCAGCCCTGCTGAGATGAAGGGAGTAGTTTGGCTGTCAGAGCTGGTGGTGTTGCCAGGGTGAGTTGTGTTTGGGTGTCCCAGGCGACAGAAGGGCATGGGTGTCTTCTGCCTGTGAGATGGTGCAGATCTGCCTGCTTGTCTCTCTAGTTCTGCGTTCAGTCTCCTCTCCCTGGGGTGCTGTAGCAGGGGGAGGGAGGCAGTGGGCATGTTAGAGAGAAAATGCGGACGGAGGACATAAAATGGTGATGCCATGGAGATCAAGCATTGAGGTAGGGCTAAGGAAATAACTATATTGTCCTTAAAATCTGCTCTTCTGGGTCTGCTGGAACTAGGGTTTCTTTTTTCTGTTGTGTGCAGTCTGACCCCTCTAAATGGTGGTGTTGTGTCTCTCTTGATGAGGTCACCCTGAGAGAGCCTCACTTGAGACAGTTCCTCCTTCTGCACCAGCCTTTTGACTTAGTTCAGTTGCAGCAGCAGCTGAACACACACGTTTCCTGTCACAGGGTTATCTGTCCTTGAAAAAAGGAGATCTGAGGAGGAAAATGTGTTCTTCATCTCTGAGCATGATAATGTTCTCCATCAGCCTCCCCTTCAACCCTCCTGGTACCAGAGAGAATAAAAACATGCCCCTTGATTTCCTCAGCGAGCTCTGGATCAAGCCTGTGATTCTTACAGTGTTTTGGATGTAAGGAGAGCAAAGTAATAACAGAGAACTGTAAGACTTGGACCACAGTCCCCAGGGTCTTTCTTAAATAGGTTTTTGGGCCACATGCTCTAGTAACTGGTCAGCTATTAACAGGATGTGAAAAATGAGTTGGGGATCATTAAATGTTTTCAATAAGTCATTTGTTTGAGGGAGATGTGTTCAACAGGTCAGGGGCTGGTTCTGTTCTAATGCTTTATTGCCTGTGCATACAGCTTTTTGTCAGTTCATGGTAGAGATCCCTTCTTAACACACTCAACAAATACATGTCCCTTAAAAGTTCTTGCTAAGCACCTTCTAATGATGTTTAGATGTTTCACAGATACCGACTGTTCTCCTGTGATGAGTATTTTAATGTAGTTTAGTAATCTTTTAAACAGGTACTTTTAACATCACTGGCACCTGGTTTTCTATTCCACTACAGTTCATCCTTTCAGCATCCTCATTCAGCATCCCCTATGAAAAGGCTTTGGAAGTTTACTTTAGATTTGACATTCTGGATTTCCTATATTACATTGTCTGCTTCTCTCCCTCCATGTGACCTTTGCAAATGGTTTCAGAACTGAGCCTGTGGTTCTCAGAGTATCTGTCTGAACACAGATCTCTGCTTAGAAAAAAACAGTGTTTTCCTTTGAAGAAATAAGCAGTAAGGGGCATCCACCATTCATTTCCAGCCTTCCTCTTAAGGGGACTGGAGCAGCTCCCATATGGAGCCAGGCTGAGAACACTGGGGCTGTTCAGCCTGGAGAAGAGAAGCTGTGTGGAGACCTCAGAGCAGCTTCCAGTGTCTGAAGGGGGCTACAAGGATGCTGGAGAGGGGCTCTTCATTAGGGACTGTAGGGATGGGACAAGGGTGATGGATTCAGACTGAAACGGGAGGGATTTAGGTTGGAGATAAGGAAGAAGTGATTTATGTGAGGGTGCTGAGGCGCTGGCACAGGGTGCCCAGAGAAGCTGTGGCTGCCCCATCTCTGGCAGTGTTCAAGGCCAGGTTGGACACAGGGGCTTGGAGCAAGCTGCTCCAGTGGAAGGGGTCCCTGCCCATGGCAGGGGTTGGAGCTGGAGGAGCTTAAGGTCATTTCCAACCCAAACCAGTCTGAGATTCTGTTATTGTTACTGCATTGCAATGTAAGTACAATGAGGTCAGAAACTGCTTGTGCTGCAGTATAATAAGCTACAAGTGTACATGTAGATTCTTTCTTCAGTGTCACTTCCCAAGCCCCAGGCCATCCCAGAGTGCTTTACCAAGTCAAATTACCTATTTATGGACTTGTGCAAAATAAGTCTGATGTACAGTCCTGCCTGTGTGATTTTCATCACTGTAATTGTCTTAGTGTGTGCTAAGTGGTTACAAATATTATCTCTCATTCATTACTTTCAGCTTGTTCAGCATTTTGGGCTCTAGGATTTGATTTACTATATTGCTGCCATAGGATCTTTCCCTGGGTGTTTCCACCAAGGTTCCAACTGCAGCACCTCCTGTTCTTAGTGAGGTGGGGTTGGTCTCTTTTCAAAAGCAGCAACTGATAGGACAATAGCCTCAAGCTGCACCAGGGCAGGTTTAGATGGAGCTGAGGAACAATTCCTTCCCTAAGGGGTGCTCAGGCATTGGAACAGGCTGCCCAGGGCAGGGCTGCAGTCACCATCCCTGCAAGTGTTCACACACCATGGAGATGAGGCCTCAGTGCCATGGGTTAGTGGTGGCCTTGGCAGTGGTGGGAAAGGGTTGGGCTTGATGCTGTTAAAGGTCTTTTCCAACCTGGTTGATTCTGTGATTCTCCCTCCTGGTCACGACAGTGAGGGGAGGAGCAGGGCACTGCAGCATCCGCAGGGCTGAAAGAGCAGAGCCCCAGCAAAGCTGGCCTAGGAGCTGCTGTGGACAAGAGTGAAAATTCCCCCTCCCTGATACTTGCTTTATATTTGCCCCTGCATTTTCTCTACTCACTTCTATGAGGCTTAAAGCAGCTGTCAGAGCTTGGCTGCAATCCCCAGGTAGTTGGAGGATGACAGAGAGCTTGTGTCGTGTGTCAGTATAGATTAAATCAGGATGTTAACTTGCTTTTCTAATCAAATCTTTTCCGTTTGTGTACAACTAACTGATGGAATAGATCACTGTCTTAGCTTAGCCCTTGCTCTTTTTGATGCCCTGGCTTACCAGTAAAAGCTCACTGGACTGAAGCATCCATCTCACTCCGAGGGATGAAGTTCTCCAGGTCCCTCTGGACTGCTCCAGCATGCAAATGGTCTGGACTGTGCCTGTTTACAGACCGTGTTTGTGCACATGTACAAGCATGAAGGATTTGAACACTGAGAACCTGGGCTTCAGATGGTCCCCAGGCACATCACTGCTTCCCTGGCCAGCAATGGGGCTGAGTGGTCAGATGATGGGAACTGCCAGAGCTCCTGCCTTCATGGAAGTAGAGGCAGCTCATCCATGAAAGCTGAACAGCTGGACTTAGGGCTTTGTTTTGGGAGATGGTCATCAGTTGGGAGCCAAAATCCCAACATGGATAAGGTCTAAAAGCAATTATTATCTTGGCACACACTCCCAGAGTCGATTTGGAGGTGAAAATCAAGCTCAGTGTGTCGATCTGGACTGCCTTATTAAAGGAGCTGGTTTTCTCCTAAATGATGTTTCAGAGATGTTATTAAAACTAACAAAACTCATGCCCCACTGTTGTTCATCTTCAAAGCTGATGTTCCTGCAGTTTCATTATTCAACCCATCAGGCAGCAACGGTTTCATAAGTGAATATGGTTGCGTGCCAGGGTCGGAGCATTACTGAATAAACTGGATTTGCATCCAACCGTGACCATTTGGATTGTAACATTTAGAATCCATCGCTCCGGTAAGTTCTCTTAAGCAACGATCAGAGCACAACTTGAGCTCTTAAAACCACAGGAGGGGCAGAGAAAAAGTTTTCAGGGTGCTCAAGTTGCATGTTCTGATGCAGGGAAAGCCGAGTGGGAGAGGTTAATGGAGGCCTTTGTGAGCAATGACTGTGAGAACAGGAAAACAATCCTTCATGTTTCTTAGATCCAGCATTTATCCCAGGGCTGCTGGTACAGGATTTCTTGTCAGTGCTGCTACCACCTGGGAGGTCCAGAATTCACCAGTGTGTGGGTGCTTGATGTCCAAACAAAAGGTTTGAACTTAGGTTGTTCCAAAGATTGGTATCATTGCGATGGACATCATGACTCTAGACCAGAAACTCATCAAATACTGTGACATCCACAGTCCTCCTGTTCCTGTGGTGGCTTTCAGGATGGTTGAAGGAACCTTAGAAGATTCTCCATGCAAACACCCCTTTTTCCCCTTCTTTTTGCTACAGGTAGCGATGCCCTTTCTGGGAGCATAAATAACTTTTGTCTCTTTTCTTGTGTCTCTTCTTTGTCTCAGTTAGCTCTGATGGGAGTTTGAATGGAGAGTGTTTAGTTACTTGCCAGTTCTCTGACAGAAACCTGGATAATTTGGGCAATTTACTGAATCTTTTTGTGCATTAGTTCCCTATTTTTAAACAAAGATAATGAGAGTTCTGTTCTACCTGTCTGTTTGTGATATCTCCTAACACACGGTCCTGACCTTGCCTGGGGCCTCTACTCATGCAACACTTAGATTGCAGTATAAACAATTATGTTCATACCATAGTTCTCTTTACCCATCAGGCTTATGGGGGATATTTCTATTCATTACCCTTTTCCCTGTGTTTGTTCAGACAGGAACTATGAGTGCCGTGGCATGCAGGTGAGTTTTGTTCTGCTCTTTATCAGCCTGAAAGAAAAGGAGAGATAGAAGTGCCAAAGCATTGCTACAGCTGCCTTTCACCTTGAAGCCATAGGTGAAAGCCATCAATTTTAAATATTGGATTTAAGGTTTTGAAGATTCTTGATAGAAATACTACCAATGGAGAGGCACCTGTGGGATTTACACCATGCTTGGATTTAATTATTCTTAGAGAAGCATTATGTGCTGTCGTGGCATTTGTCCTTTGCTGTCAAGGCAGCAAGCACCAATTTCACTTTGCCAAAGAGGACCTGTGATAGAAGATAAGAAGGACAAGAAATTGTGGATAGTATTATTATAGTTTTTTTGTGTGATTAAATGATAATCCTTTGCAGTGTGCTCCAAACAATAGATCCACCCATAATTGCACGTATTCAGACTTCCAGTGCAGGATTCTATTTGCCTTTGTGTCAGTATCAGCAGGAAGAAAGCGATACTGTTGGTGAAATACACCTTTGCAGGAAAATGATAGAGAGGTGACATAGGTATGAAGAGGGCAGTTGTTTTCTTGCCATTCGGAGGAAACAGCAGTTGCTGTCCTGAAATACAAGGTGGTGGTACACGTGCTTGTTCAGGTATGCCAGAAGGGTGGAACAGCTCTGCTCTGGAGCCAGGCTGAGAGAGCTGGGCTGGGGCAGCCTGGAGAAGAGAAGGCTCCTGAAGGGGAGACCTGAGAGCAGCTCCAGTGCCTGAAGGGGCTGCAGGAAACCTGGAGAGGGGCTTGGGACAAGGGATGTAGGGACAGGCCAAGGGGAATGGCTTTAACCTGCCAGAGGGGAGACTGAGATGAGCTCTTAGGCAGAAGCTCTTCCCTGTGAGGGTGCTGAGGCGCTGGCCCAGGGTGCCCAGAGAAGCTGTGGCTGCCCCATCCCTGGCAGTGTTCAAGGCCAGGTTGGACACAGGGGCTTGGAGCAAGCTGCTCCAGTGGAAGAGGTCCCTGCCCGTGGCAGGGGTTGGAGCTGGAGGAGCTTTAAGGTCCCTTCAACCCAAACCAGGCTGGGATTCTGTGATCCTTTGAGTTCAGGAGAGGAGCAATGAGTTGCAGGTGACGACTCAGGCCACTGTTTTTAGTGCAGACTAAGTATAAATGCTTATTCCTAAGGCCACCCTCTGCCATGCAGTGTTGCCAGTTGATCTCCCAGTCAAGGGCTACACAAGTGCTGAGCTCCTGACCCTTCTGGAGCCCTTGTACATCACTCAAAGGCTTTTGTGAACTGATACAGTAACTTCTGATGTTGTGGCAATTCCAGCTGAGTACAAAGTTGGAGTAAGAGGAGGTGAAGGCAGCCAGCCCCCTCCTTCACTGCACAAGCACTGCCCTGTGCAGCAGGCTTATTGCTGCAGGACGTTGAAGTTGGAGCTGTCTGTCCTCTTCAAGCACCCACCTCACCTCCCCTGGCCTTCCTGGGCTTAATGGTTGGCTGTGTTGACACATTAATGTCGTAGCATCCAAAGGCAGATGGGACCATTAGATCATCTCCTCTGAACTTGTGTATCACAAACCATTAACCTTCCCCCAGTTACCTCTGGGTATTCTTCACTTCCAGTCTTCAAACTTTCATGTAGTGTTCCTGTGCCATGTTTCATCACAGAGGTAGCTACATCTCAGTGAAATGTGTTCCATGTAGCAATGCTTGTAAAGTGCATTAGGAGCCTTCAGAATGAGTAGAACTTGTATATACTGTGTCTGAGGTTTTCAGAGATGCTCAGGGAATTGGGAGGCTCAGTTCCCATTAATTGTTATGGGACTTTACCATCTAAATGCCCCGGGTAGGTCTGAAAAATCTTCTTTTAGTAGGAGACATAAAAATCCCCATTAAAATTAGTTGAATTGTTTGTGGAGTTCGTTAGTGTTAGATACTTCAGCAGGAGATGATAAAAACGTCCTGTTACAGATAATTATAATGACCTGCTCTGGAGGTGAGAGTTTCTTCCTCACTCGAAGCACTTCATTGCTGGCTTGAAGCTGGGGTGTTTGTACTCCTTTGTAACTCCTCATCCCACTTAATGTAACTCAGGAAGTTCTTAGTAACCATAAAAACGTCTAATGGTGGTTTAAGTTCTACTACTCTATCAATATTGGTATTTATGAAGTAGGACAAAGCTCCTAATTGTTTCCCTGTGCACTGACATGTGAACTACAGCTCTCATTAGCAGCAGCTTTCACGGGTAGGGGAACGTGCTTAACAGAGGAATGAATTTTCTCCACGGTGGTAGCTTATTCTGAGTGTTTCTTGCTGTTAGTGGCTGTTCTTTGACTGGTGTTCTTGTAAGCAGTATCAGGTGCCTAAATTTCAGGAGGCATCACTGGTGGTGGATGTGTGCGTGACTTTGTGTTCAGTGTCAGAAAGGTTTGCAAAAACTTCACTCTCTGCAAAAATAACCTGTAAGTCACAGTGACATTTTAGGAATCACACAATCCCAGCCTGGTTTGGGCTGGAAGGGAGCTTAAAGCTCACCCAGCTCCAACCCCTGCCACGGGCAGGGACCCCTTCCACTAGAGCAGCTTGCTCCAAGCCCCTGTGTCCAACCTGGCCTTGAGCACTGCCAGGGATGGGGCAGCCACAGCTTCTCTGGGCACCCTGTGCCAGCGCCTCAGCACCCTCACAGGGAAGAGCTTCTGCCTAAGAGCTCATCTCAGTCTCCCCTCGGGCAGGTTAAAGCCATTCCCCTTGGCCTGTCCCTACAGGCCCTTGTCCAAAACCCCTATCCAGGTTTCTTGTAGCCCCTTTAGGCACTGGAAGCTGCTCTAAGGTCACCCTTAGAATATCCTCTATATAATACGATCTGCATGTATCGTAATAGCTCTTCTTGTAGAACATTCTCCTCTTCCAGGGGCCCTAATTGCATTAGAAAAACACCATGCATTGAACAATTCCCTATTACAGTTCAGGAACCTACTCCATAAGCTCCCATGAAGTTGTCTCCCTTGGGTCAGTTACCCTGCTCTTCTCCACTGGAAGCACATTAAGGTCTCATAGTCTTTGGCAGGGAGATTTGCCCCACTTGCTCATTCCCAGTTCCTCCCAGTCACTTCACATTGCCCTTAATCATACCCACCATAAATAATTTTTCTCCGACCTCTATTCCATACCCTTTGGGTATTTGCAAGCAGTTACATTCTGCCTCCATGATCACTTAACCAAGGATGGGCTAATGTAAGGCAACAGCTAGTAAGGAACATTGTAGTATGTATCGGGTACACCTGCCTCCCTAATTACTACATGCCAGGTTTAATTGTATGACTGCAAGCATTGGATCAGACTGCTTCCCGTGACATGTTGTGACTAAAGCAGCCCACATTTACTCTGAAGGTACATGTTGCCCAAAATTGAAATATTTGTCTTCTTTGACACAAATGATAATTATCCTAAAGAACCTGTAGGTTCTTCCCCCTCCCTTCCCCCTTCTTTGTCTTCCTAATGATCACAGCAGCTCCCCATGAGAACTGGTGCTATCACTGCTCATTAGCCAAAGCATTTCTTCAGCAATTACCAGAAATGGAGGCAGCCAAGTCGGGAAGGATCCTGTGGTGCAAAGCAGAGCTTGGTCCTTGAGATTTCCCTGGTGTAGATCAGGTTCTCTTTTGGTGTAAGCGCAAGAAGCTGCACTGGAAGAAATGTAGCTTGAAGGAGAGACGAATTTAGCTTTCCTATTTAAAACC
Source organism: Pezoporus occidentalis (assembly GCF_034315485.1). Classification (NCBI taxonomy): domain Eukaryota; kingdom Metazoa; phylum Chordata; class Aves; order Psittaciformes; family Psittacidae; genus Pezoporus; species Pezoporus occidentalis. The sequence goes on from NW_026914158.1 coordinate 620,762, forward strand.
AAGAGACCAAATTTTATTGATTGTTCTTGAAACTGTAAATTGAGCCTGACTTCAGCAGGTAGAAGTCCACACACCACCAAGTGCTTTCGTGGAGAGACAAGATTTACACTGGCGGAGGATCTCGATTGAAATCCCGCGACCTTTCATTATGTTGTGGTGCAGTGATTGAAGGGCAGCGCTGACAGCCCTGGACGTTCAAACCCCATTCTCCAACCCCAATCAAAAGACCATAGCAAAGTTTCTTTCCTTGAAGCTTTTGAGGGTCTGCTTCAGGGTCATGTTTTAAGTGAAAGGTCTTAAAATCTTTGTTTTCAGTAAAACTTGTCATCTCTTAATTTCATGGTACCAGAACCTGCAGTATTGAGAACATAAATAGGTATTAGGAGACAGAGTTTTCAGCACCGTACACAGACTGAGACTTGACATATGTTAGATGTTGTTGCTCACAGAAATAACCAACTAGCAATTGTTCATCCTGGAGAAGAGAAGGCTCCTTAGGGGAGACCTTAGAGCAGCTCCAGTGCCTAAAGGGGCTCCAGGAAAGCTGGAGAGGGGCTTGGGACAAGGGCCTGTAGGGACAGGCCAAGGGGAATGGCTTTAACCTGCCAGAGGGGAGACTGAGATGAGCTCTTAGGCAGAAGCTCTTCCCTGTGAGGGTGCTGAGGCGCTGGCACAGGGTGCCCAGAGAAGCTGTGGCTGCCCCATCCCTGGCAGTGCTCAAGGCCAGGTTGGACACAGGGGCTTGGAGCAAGCTGCTGTAGTGGAAGGTGTCCCTGCCCGTGGCAGGGGTTGGAGCTGGAGGAGCTTTAAAGGTCTCTATAACCCAAACCAGTCTATGGTTCTGTGACTACATGTTTTTAGTGAGATTTAAGTCAACCTCTTCACATCTCAGCCAGCCCAGGGTGCTGCTGGTTAGGGGTTAGCTGGTTAGGACAGCAACACAGCGTCTGGGCACCTAAGGGTGTAAAGTTTCTTCACACATGAAGTGAACAAAAATAGTGGGTTTGGTTCCATTCAGGTGAGTGAAGATCCTTGTGACCAAGTATCTCAGTTTGCTGCTGTGCTCTCGGCAGGAGTTTTCCCGTTTCACAGCTGTATAGAAGTGGTAATGCCAGGCCAGCACTGGCTGTAATTACCACCCTGGAAAGGAAGAGGGAAGGCAGACCCTGGAAAACAAGGGCAAAGGATGTCTTTGGAGTTCAGTTCATGATCTGAGACGTTGGCTTAGTTCCCAGCTCTGTCACAGTTTGTCTGGGTGACCTTGGCCAAGTCACGTAATCTTTCTTTACCTGAGTGCTGTGTGAGGGAGTAATGATGTCTCCCTGAGCAAAAAGACAGCTTTCCTGCTGCATTTTGATGCTGGATTGTCTGGGATCACAGGTGTTTCTCTAAATTCAGGACATTACTATATAGATTGTTCTATCTTACTTGTGTGCGTGTGGAGCACACGATAGGCACATAGCTATATAAATACAGATATAATCACACAAAATCCAGCTCGATGCCTTTCTTCACACTGCAATCCTGACAGATGTGTTCTCAGCAAGATTCCACCATATTCCACAGCTGAGTGGAGCCCGTATGCTATTGAAACAAAAGAAGAAGATTAATTAGGCTGTCACTGTGTGAAATTGGCTTTGGGGATGGCAGGCACTCTCAGAATGGCCAGTTTTATCATTACAGAAGAGGGAGAGGAAGGGAGAAACCTGGCAGGGTGTTAGCGCAGTGGCTGCGCTTGGTTCAGCAGTGGTGACAGGATGGGAATGCCGTGGATGCGAGGGAAGGATGCGCTGTGCTGCCCTGCTGCCTGCAGTACACGCTGCAGAGAGTGGGTAGGTGAAGCATGCTGGAGTTGAACAAATGAATGTCATCTCTGGATGCTTCTGTAGTGAATTCCCTCATTTCTGGAAGTCACTGGTCCGTTAAAACCTACAATTCCTTGCATGGCAAATCAGGCCAGTGCCGTGCTCTCTGCAGTCCCCATAGGGAGGGTTTGACTTCTCTCGCCGTCACTTGGAAGCCTGTTTGCCAGCAAAAGCAGATGCAGCACAAGGAAATGTGCCCCAAGGGAAGGGCAGATGGTGTCTGCAGGACCTCAGAGCTTTGGAGTAGGTACTGCAGTGTCAGGAGCAGCCCAGAGCTCGGGGCTGCTGCAGGGATGCACACCAGGCTTTCCAGGTCCCATCCTAGAGCATCTTCCATGGGCAGTTCCATAGGTACCAGATTTGACTTACACTGAACAGCAGCTTTCTTTCCCAGCCTGAACTTGGGCTTATTTATCTGAGGGCTGAATTGTGCTTGCAGGCAAATGGATTTGGGTATGAATTCATTACAATTAGTCAGTGTCTGGGGGTCAGACTGGCACACAGCTCCCTTGTCTAAACAGCAGCCACCTGCAGTAAGGGAAATATCTGTACAGCCCGAGACCTGTTGTATCCTTCTGAAGGTCCAGGAGATGAACATGAGATTCACAACCTTTCTAATAGAGTTCTGCTCCATTATATGCGTCCCCGAAATGAGCACCTGGTTTGTCCTTTCCTTCCTTTAAAGAGAAGGGAGGGAATTGCTTTGGGGCACATTCCAGCCCAGGTAATAACACTCCCAACTTCCTCTCCTCTGCTTGCAGCTTCAATTGGAAAAGAAAATCTTACCGTGTACCTTGAGTTGCTACAGGCAGAGTTCAGGTGTTTTCTGGCAGAGGTGAGTGCTCCGTGGTGGAACAGCTCTGTGTGTAGGGGCTGTCTCCCCTTCTCTGCAAAGTACAACCAGCTTCCAGGCTGGGTGAGAGCCAAACTAAGAGCAGATCTAGCCCTGTCCATGCAGGTGAGAGAGGGGGCAGGAGAGCAGAAGCACCACCTCAGGCACGAGTTGCAGAGCTTGCAAGCATAGTAGATCTTTGCTGTCTGCCGTACCATGGCATGACCTCCTACCACTGCAGCCCATCATCAGCCCTTGCCCAGGTGCAGTGCAGTAGCTTCAGGAATTGCACTGGGGCTGTGTCAGGGCACTTACCAGAACAGCTTATGTCTCTCTGTCCCTGCAGAATGTGCTGCTTGTTGGAGCTGCTGCCCTGGAAGGAGGGAAACACGCGATAAATCTGGCTTAGTCCTGTATTATAATACATATGAGTGACAGGATTTGGAATGCTTTTTCGTGCTCTCTGATGTTCATTGCCAGGCTTCACTGCTTCCTTCTGCGGTTGTGCTGCTGCTCTGGGATTATCCCAAGGACAGCTTGTCCCTTGGGGCTGTGCTGCAATCCCAGAGGGTTCCAAGTATTCAAATCCTCGAAGAAAGACCCTGTGAACCCTATAATCCAAACGGTGAGGAATCCCAGACTGGTTTGTGTTGGAAAGAACCTTAAAGCTCATCCAGCTCCAACCCCTGCCACGGGCAGGGGCACCTTCCACCAGAGCAGCTTGCTCCAGGCCCCTGTGTCCAACCTGGCCTTGAACACTGCCAGGGATGGGGCAGCCACAGCTTCTCTGGGCACCCTGTGCCAGCGCCTCAGCACCCTCACAGGGAAGAGCTTCTGCCTTATCTCCAACCTGAACTCCCCCTGTTTCAGTTTGAACCCATCAGCCCTTGTCCTGTCAATGTGTAGTGTCCTGTCACTACAGCCCCTCACACAGAACATTGTGTGAGTTGCCAGGGTCCCACAGCTTCTGTTGGAATCAAGGGAGTTTGGGAAGTTCTACTTAGCTGTGTGTGAGGCTAATAACATTACAAGGTGTGCTGGGGCGTTTTGGGTTCCTGGGGGCAAGTTTGAGCTCCTTGTACTTGGATAATGTAGAGCAATGCTACAACTAACTGCATCTACACTCTGTTACAAGGCACAAAACGATCCTTTGCTTACTGTTAGTTAACGTTTGCAGAGTGATGAGCACCATAGCTACAAGTATGTATTATGTGACCTTTTTAAAAGCATGGAGGAACAGGGCTGTCAAAGATCTTGATTCTAATGCTTGGTGCTGGAGCAGCAGTTTGCCTGAGCCCAGCACAGGTTTTCCAACCCACAAGCTGGGATTTCTTACCTGTCCTATAGCTTCTCCAGACTGGCGGAAGCTCTCTTCATCTGGAGGGGTTATAGCTCAGATAATACTTCTGCTTGTCACATGGAAGAAATATATTCTTTATTATCCCTATGAATTGATTCTCATGAATACTTCAGGAGACATTCATAAATAGAGCCTTCATTATTTAAACCCATTTTCTCCCTTCCTTACTTCAGGATGTTGCCTTTCATCCGCCCAAGCTGCATTTGTTGCAATGAATAATAATTTTAATTTCAATTAAGTTTTGTATGTACACATCTCTGAATCTTGTATCCATCTGTTTGCCATCTGCTGATTGGTTTGCTGTTTCTATAAAGCTTCTATTTTCTTCCTTGTAGATGGTCATATATTCATTACCAGCTTCATCATTCAACTCATCTTGGAGACAACACATCACTGTATTAGTCTGTGTGTGTAATTAGGTTGCCAAGACAGCTAAAATCATTAGAGTATCTTAATTCAGCTACTTCTCTGAGCATGCATTGAGCTGAAGGTGAGGTATGGGTTAAAAGGGACTGATTGTAGAGGACTAGAGGCAGTGAGTTAGTTGGCAATTCACTCCTGGTCAGTTTTAATTCTGGTTGTGCTGGGCTTGTTCCAAGGGGTCGGTCACAGCTCATTTTGAGAGGCACTGCTCATACACTCTCAGCTGTCTTGGATAATATCACAGGTTCGGGAGATAACCAGCACTTCCCAGTGGGAGGATGTAGCTTACTGGAGGTGTGAGCTGTGCTGCCCGAGAGCTCCCCTGGCTGGACAGAGCCTGAAATCATCTGGGGCAGAATTCCTCCACTTCACTACTTGGTGCGAGGCTTTTAGCGCAGAAAGAATCTGGCTGCATTTGGTAGCTCTGAGGATGGAGGTGTAAATCCAGTCATAGAATCCCAGCCTGGTTTGGGTTGGAAGGGACCTTAAAGCTCATACAGTTCCAACCCCTGCCACAGGCAGGGACCCCTTCCACTAGAGCAGCTTGCTCCAAGCCCCTGTGTCCAACCTGGCCTTGAGCACTGCCAGGGATGGGGCAGCCACAGCTTCTCTGGGCACCCTGTGCCAGCGCCTCAGCACCCTCACAGGGAAGAACTCCTGCCTAAGAGCTCATGTATCCAGTCTCCTGTACACGTACATTATTTCTGTTAGTGTTCTGTTTTGTAGGTCTCAGCTCCAGGTGAGAAGGTATCCACCACACTATGTGTGTAGAAGCTCAGGCCTTTTCCCTCTTGGTGGCTTTGGCAGGGATTTACATCTTTGTCTGGATGAAGGTGTATGAAGGTGAGGCTGGGGGGGGGGGGGGGGGGTTGAAGTGCTTTTCACAAACACCCAAACAAAACAAACCAGAGGGCTCCAGGCACACTCAGTTTATATTAAACCTGATTATGTCTTCTCCATAGTAACCAGCTCACTGCTTCTCTTTCTCACCGTTCGTTGCACACACACGGTCCTGCCTGGGAACATTCCCTGCAGCTGGGAATACAGTTTAACACTGACCTGGCAGTCCTTTATGTAGCACCAATGGCCCCTGGCTCCTGCTCCATTGAATGAACAGTTCAGAAAGGAAATAAAGATAAAACCCAGCCCAAATCAGCTACTGTTCTGGAGCCAGGAAGAACTAATCGACTCATGGGAGGTGCTGCTGCAGGTTTGCTACTGGTTGTCGTCCAGCAGTCTGCTGCCTGACATGGAACCTGGGAGGGCTGGGAGGAAAGAAGCCTCCGCTGGAAGCAGCATGAGCCTCTAGTAGTGGAAGCTCTTGCCATGACTCAGTGTTAGCTGCCTGTTGTTACCATTCTCTTCACTTCTGAGATCCAAACTGGCATTCAGCCAGAGGCAGCTGCCGCCCTGATGGTTAGAGGATGGGACACGGAGAAGGCAAGTCTGAGGAGGCTGCCCCTCATCTGCTGCCGTTCCGAGGGGGTCACACAACCGTTTAGTCCTCACCATCAGACCCAGAGACCCCACTTAGCACCAGGGTTCATCGTGCCAGGTGCTAGAGAAACACCTAAAGGGAAGTCATTAACCTGAGGAGTAATGCAGGCAGCATTTGAATGTCCTACGTTCCTCCCCTGGAATATTCCAACCTTCCTATTTTAGCAGAGTCAGAGCTGCTGTCACAAAAAAAGCTCTTGAGCCTTTAGAAATTCTATTCCAGTTTAAGTTTTCCAAGTGTTCAGGAATATAAAGGTTCCTTTTCAGATGCAGTACAGGCAGTGAGTAACCTCTCTGGGAAAAAAACACCTCTAAACCCCCAAACCCTAAAACTCAGCTGCTGTAGTGCACCTTATGCAGCTCAGGCTGAACTTCGGAGTGCTTAGGTCAGGCCTAACAACCAGATTCACATTTTAAGCCATAGAGACGCTTCTTGAATGTATCCCAATTTTGATTCTTACTAAATAAGTTTTAAAGATGGAATCTTAAAATCTTGAGGCCTTTCAGAGGCTCCCTCTGATATTTTAGGTCTGATTTTGTAGTTTTTTTTCCTCTCCCCAGCCCTAAAGCCAAATTATACCAAGGTATATTCCATGTAATTCCCTTTCTGGCTCTGTCTTATCTCTAGCTCTTAGCTGATGTGATTGAAAAACTGCCATTCTGTGACATAAATCCAAATAGTCCTAAAGGCTTTCACTGTTCTTCCAGGAGAAGGTAAAGTCACTTAAATGATGCTCTCTCTATATATATGTACATATATATATATACATATATAAAATATTTATCTATTTAATTATTTATTTGTCTGATTCTTCTTGTGAAGAGAAAACTCAGGATGCACCTTCTAATGCTGTGCTGAAACAGCAGGCTGGGAATTGGGCTGTGGCGAGGAGGAGAGAAAAGCTTTTGGTTACAGCAGTTGGATGCATTTGGATATGGACCTGTTCCTTTCTGCAGCTACCCAAGATCCTGCAGTTGACCTGTTTGTTTATCCCTGTTTTCAGGGTTTATTTTATACATACAGCCCAAGGTAACTGGGTCTTGTGGGTGCAGCAAAGCAGCACTACATGAAGATTGGAGACGTTGAGGATGGAAAGGACTAGTGGAATGAATCTGTAGAGGAACATACCAGGTATTAAAGTGATTATGACTTATTTAATACACCTGAGATTATAACTCTCTGAAACCATGTATTTCAAACTGCTTTCTCTCCTACAGTGACCTGGAGAGTTCAAGCTACATAGCTTAAGTTGCTCATACAGATTCTCTCTCTGATGCTGAAGTGCTCATTGAGAGCTACTGAGGACGTCAGATGGAATTCTCCTCTCTAGAATGGTGCTGTCAGTATGTTAAACCCTGGATCCAGCCCCATGCTGAGGAGCTTGTAGGTTTAACAGAGAGACAAACCCTCCCCAGCTTATTTAATAAGAATATTTCTGATGGACAATTTACTTGGACTGAGTTAGACACAATTAGCCTGGCATGACGTCAGGCAGGGGTGGCATGCTGTGGGCAGGATTTAGTGCTTCATCTCTTTGTATTCACCTCACTCAGTAAGGCAGGAAATCTATTTCCTATCCAGTCACTTAACTGTCTTTCTGGTGCATTGTTTCTGCAGTGGAAATAGCGATACATCTATATATCTGTTTTCAAATGAATGACTTTCAATACCAAGGAGAAGGATGAGAAACCCTGTTCGTTCATGTATTGGCACAGGAATGAATTTCTTCACCAAGCTGAATCTCACACATAGATTTGATTATTTTTCTTATGGAAGTTTTCTGTTGTGCCTGTGAAATTTCCATTGTTGAGCCTAGAAGAGGCAATTAAAGTGAATTATATATTCTGTATCCCTTTCTTTAGCATGAAAACAGCACAGGGCCATTCTCTGTGGCATTAATAGCTCAAATGTAACTGTCACTTAAGGGGAAAGATTGTTCCCATTTGCAAGATCCAAGGTTCCTAAAAGGAATGCTGTTTTTTCCCTGCCTGCATGGGAAATGCCCCGTCCCTGCCAGTGTTCAGGGCCAGGTTGGAAGGCTGGATCAACCTGCTCTAGTGGATGGTGTCTCTGCCCATGGCAGGGTTTGGAATTGGATCAGCTTTAAGGTCCTTTCCAACTCAAACCAGTCTGGGGTTCTCTGATTCTGTGGAAGGAGGGGAGTAGGTCTGGAATTAGTTTATCCATGTGCCTCATATGTCCAGCCCATTCCAGTCCCTGTTTGAAGCCCACAGTGAGGCAGGGAAGGGATGACTTTGCATAAGCAGGGGAGAAGTTTAGACTGGGTGAGGGTTATAGTGAGGTTCAGTGAAAAATCACAGTTTTGGTATGTGAGGAACTTCCCCTGGGATTGCTGAAATCTGTTCATGTGGATAATATTTTTCTGGGGTTTGATATATGTATATCAAGAAAGCCAATGCAAGGATGTTTTTCTTTATATCTACTATAAAACAAAGTAATTGGAATAAAATTCCAAGTTTAATTGACTAAGAATTTAATCAGGACCTAGGAGAGCCTTTGATTTTTGCAGTAGTGTTGTTCAATAGAAAGCAAAGTGTTTCAGTTCTCTCTCTTCCCTATTTTGCCCATTTTCTTTCTCCTGGGGTGCTCAAGGCTATCAGCCAAGCAAGAGAAATGGATGGTCTGAATAGAAACTTGCAGCTACTGAGACAGCCTTTCTGAATGATTCATGGACTCATATAGGTAGTAGAGTTCCCAAACATGTTGTAAGTATTGCACGATGGTGCATCAGGGTCCAAAGAGTTAGGAAAGCAGTGTTTAGGAATACAGCATGTGTCTCCAGTGAGTGTTAGCTGTGATGGTCCACTCCCCATAGCTAGCAAGGCAACATAATCCTGTTCCATAAAAGCATAATTAGCATTACATTTTATTTTATGAAGCATCTTTTCAACTCATTATCCTCAGAAGTGAATGCAGTTAATTTTGTCCGCTTTATTCCATTTGACTGTACTTTAGAGGGGATGTATCAGTACCCAGCTGGGTGATTTTCCAGTCCTGTTCTCCCAGCTTCACTCTAACTGTAACCACCTTGCCCACTGAAGCAATGCGCTCCCGCGCATCGTGTTAGAGTTGCAGAGGGTTTCACAACTGCAGCATTGCAGTGCCCTGAGGAAGAGCATCCTGGGGCTGAACTGAGAGCATACAATTCCATAAAGAATGTAAGGAACTGTCAGAGCTCCATGGCTGGAAGGAAACATGCCATCATCCCTACTCCTACAGGCACCCGAGAAATCCTGGTGTCACTCATAAGGCAGAAATAACAGACAAGCCACATCTTCTGCTTTCACAGCACAGTCAGCAGGAAGACCTTGGATCCATACCAACAGAAGTGAGATTATCCTCTTTCATCAAATTCCTGTCTCATTGCTGTGTTTTACATCTCATTTCATATAGGGATCACTTTTTCTTACAGTAATCACAGACATCTGTTTGTACACACAATGTATTTGTACATCGTATGTATTTGAGATTACATTTTCTGTATCATATGCACTATGTATTTTGTATGTAGTGCATTGTGTGGATACTTCTTTATGCAAAGCAGAGCACTTCATCTGTGGCTGTGCTGTTCATTATGGCTGGATTATATGCCCATGAGGGACTAGGTAATCATCTGCTTGCTTGGATTGTTTGCAATGCAGCAGCATTCCTGGTTCAGCTGGAGAAGAAGCAAGGAGAAGGAAAGCTGGTTCTTTTAGCTTTTATTAGTTAATACATGACTACATGCAAAAAGGCTTGTAATTTGCTGCTATTAGAAGTGAGGAGGATGTAAGAGAATCTACTAACTGTTCACTTCCAGGTTGATCCCAGAGGTTTAAGTCCTCAGCAGGTCAGAATGTTATATTGTTAGACCAAATTTCATCTTCATAAATGCCTTATGATACTAGTACAGGGTAAAAAAGTTAGTTGGAGCAGTGCTTTCATGCACAACTGTGTGGGTTTTCTCCCAAACAATTCCTTCCCAAATACAATCGAGATCCACAACAGCCAGGTTTTTCTTCCCCCTTATTGGATATTCACTTGTTTTCTGTGCTTAATGAAAGTCCCAGGACAAATTAGTGGCCAAAAAGGGTTATTCTGTGAGAAAACTGCAGAAGTTCTTCCCTGTGAGGGTGCTGAGGCGCTGGCACAGGGTGCCCAGAGAAGCTGTGGCTGCCCCATCCCTGGCAGTGCTCAAGGCCAGGTTGGACACAGGGGTTTGGAGCAAGCTGCTCTAGGGGAAGGTGGCCCTGCTCGTGGCAGGGGATGGAACTGGAGGAGCTTTAAGGTCCCTTCCAACCCAAACCATGCCATGATTTTTACCAACCGAGACTGACCTGGGGGCTGGATCTCCAGTTTCCTGAAGCAGAGCAGTCCCGTGGTCTCTGATGGAGCTCTGCAAGATTCTGCTGTCAGAGAGCATGTTGGTATTTTTAATTTTATTTCATTAGCACTTCCAGCATCCCCTATCAGTCTGTATCGATTGCAGATGTGATGCCAGATGAGTTTAATTCCTAATTGCACTAATTACCCCATGCTGCTGTGTTTAATCCTGCACTGTGGTGAAGGCAACTGCATAGCTTCAGGGATTATTAAAGCCATAAAAGCGTTATGAGTTTTTCACTGATGAAGAAGATAATGACTTCATACTTTCTAGCTATCAGGTACCCGACCTATGGAATCGTGTGTACATCCTCATCCCTTGGTAAGCTATAGCTTGAACAGAATAGCAGCTCCTCTTTCTGCTCTGTTGAAGCCCCTATTCCCCAGGAAGTTTGAGAGACTTTTTCCTTTGCTTACCAAAAATAAAGGCAAAATTAATTGAAAATGACAAGAGGAAAATGATCCAGCTGAATGCTTTGATAAGCAATCAAGGCTTAATAGATTAGAAAATATAATTAATTACCTAATTATCCTCAAAGTGGTTGTTGTTGGTAGATTGTTCATTGAAAAGCCATTGTTGTGTAGGAGGATGTGCCCGTTGCATGAATATCAGTCTCCAGGAAGCCCTCGCCTGCTAAGCTGGGCCTCTGAAGGAGCAGAGCAGTTGTTCTACTACACGTACCACTGCACACTTCCACTGCACATCTGCCAAAGGCTTTACAAGCCTTTATTGGTTCTTTGCCCTCGTGGTTAGCTAGAATGTGATGCCAGTAAGTAAAGTATTCATAGAGTTACTGGCATGCAGCTAGGCATTGAAACTGAGATCCTAGAATCGTAGAATCAGAGGCTGGTTTGGGTTGGAAAGGACCTGAAGATCATCCATGCCAGCTGCCATGGAGAGGGACGCCTCACACTAGACCATGTCACCCAAGGCTCTGTCCAACCTGACCTTGAACACTGCCAGGGAGGGAGCATTCACAACTTCTATGGACAGATAGTTGCTGCTCTTCTACAACCAGAAATCACAGAACCCTCGACACAATATTAAGCTCTTTTCACTGGGGTATCTCAAAGCACTCAATGAAAACTGTGCTGGTTTGAAACCCTCAGAACCCAAGGAGCAATGAAAGAACTGGTCTGTCCAGAGACACCTACCACAGCTGAGGCACAGGCAGGTCTCCTGAGGCCCAGTCATCATTTCTAGCTAGTGGTGCCATTAGAAACCATTTCTTCAAAGCAGAAAAATTTAAATCAAAACCTTAAAATGTACTTCTTATTTAAGGAATTCCATGTTTGCAGAGGGTGTCTTTGAAATAAGAACCTCTAAGATCAGTGTTCCTTTTGAAACTGCTAGTTTAATTCTAGGAGTTATTTTCTTCCCCATTCTATGCGGTCTGTGATGTGTAAGTCACTGGAAAGCTGCTTCTCATCAATAGATAAGAAGTTGGTGGGTTAAATTTTCCTTAATGACTGGAGAATCGGGGTCTTTAGCAACCAGCTGTGTGGTAAGTCAGCAGTTTTGATAGAGGATATTGGGCTTTACTGGTCTTCAGTTTTCTCTACCCTTCTTCTAAGTTTGTGAGAGCCCTTGGAGATAAAAACAAGGGAGCAGATGAACCTAAGAGGGTGCACTTAATGATGTAAGAGCTGCGCATTCACTCTTCTAAGTGCCATTTGTTTGGAAGCAGCAGCAGCAAGCAGTGATGGGCTAACACAGATGGAGCTCAGATCCCCTGGGAAAGGCCCTGTTGCTTCCACATGGTGCAGCACTACCAAGAGAAGAGCTCGGAGCCGAGCGCACCGCGCTGGTGTAGCAGCCTGCTACGGCAAGAGCTAACTTGTCCCGATGGTCCCTGTTGGCCTTCATTAGCTCCTGCAGTGCAGGGAGCCGAATGGATTGATCCCTCCCTGGAGCATCCCACGTTCCCAGGAGGATTGCACGCTCGATGTCGTTTGCCTTCTTGTGAACAGAACGGAATTAGCTGGCTAACAGATCTGCCTCTCGCCGTGCCGAGTGTGTCTGTGGGCTGCTGCTGCTTCACTTAGTGGCACTCTCCCGAAGTTGAGGGCTCCTGCTGGCTTCTGTAATTGTACTTGGGGTTTGTTCTTCGAGTACATCTCTTTGCTGCCTCTCTGTATGTGTGCTCTCTGCTCCTATTGGCGTAAACCTAAATGTAGGAAGAGCTTCCCCCGGAGAGGAGCGTTGTGACATTTGTTGCCCTTGTAACATCACTGATGTGACAGTTGTTAAACGGGCATCACAAGGCTGATGACTCTGTAGTAGGAATGTAGTACTTCGAGTCAACTGAAAAAATCAAAGATGCAGTTCTCGTCTTTATCAAACTGTTTATGCCCCACAGAATATCCCTAGCAAAGTATAAAGGAAACTCTTCACATCGCTCTGCTTTCAAGAGTACAGTCACAAACCCCTTAATCCCAGCAAGAAAGTCTTTAGGGAGGGGTTTGAGCACCCACATGTAGGAAACCCTGTGAAGGAAACAATCCTCAGCTGGAGACAGGAGCTTATCATCCTTGTTAATATACCCTAGAGAACAGTTCCTCATTGATAGGAGAATGTTGTGATTTCTTATCTTTGATTTTTGGATTCTGTGATGTGGTCCTGACATCTGTAAGACAATTGTGGTAATCTCTTTGTGCTTGGTACATAGAGCAGCTCATCGTGCTGCTCTCAGCACAGGCCTCGACTGTCAGACAGCTCCAGAGTTAGGCAAGAATTCCTAATTGAGCACAAACTCCAGTTTAAAACGCCATGGAATTTTCATGGAATTCCATGAGAAATTTCAGCATGTTGACTTGAACTGGAGCTCTGAAACAACAGCTCTGAAGTGCCAAGGCCAGGTTGGACAGAGGCTTGGAGCAAGCTGCTCTAGTGGAAGGGGTCCCTGCCCGTGGCAGGGGTTGGAGCTGGATGAGCTTTGAGGTCCCTTCCAATGCAAACCATCCCAGGATTAATTCTGTGATCTCTGAATTCTGAAATTCCAAGGTTTTCTGTATTGAATCCACATTTTCATATCTACATTGAAGAAGAGCCTGTGAGTTAGTAACGGTAGCAGTAACTTTTCCATTGATTGTAATAGGGGACTAGTTTGCTTTTATGTCCTGAACAACATAAACATATTTCCCATCTCCATATAAATATTTCCTATCTATATATTAATATGAACTAAAGATATACATAAGGAACTGCTTCCTTTCCAGCTTTAGCTACAGAAGAGGAGAAATTACTTGGAAATGTACAGTAAAACTCCAGCAGCACTAAATTGGTTGTGTTTTGCCTCATTTACACAATGTATTTTCCAGCCAAAGTTGTTTTTGTGGAGAGAGTTTTCCTTGCCTAGCCAAGGAAGCCAGCACTAGGTTAAACCTCCATCAAACTGAGTGAGAGGTGCAGCCTATGGAGTTCCTTTCCCCCTTCCCATTGCTTGATAGGAAATAGAGGGCTGCCTTTTCTCTGAGTGGTGTTGAAGCTGAGAGCCAGTGTTACCATATAGATGAGACAGCAGAAACCTCGGTGACAGAAAGACAAGGAAATACGGTACATGGGAGGTTGTGGTGAGTTGAAATGGATCCCTGAGAGACACATCCATCCCAAGCAGCAGACACATCTTCTAGTGGTGTCAGCAAGGAGGGTTTTGCAGCGTAAGCATCTACTCACTTCCAGTCACTCAGAAGCCAGTTTGCTTTTCCCTGTGCTCTGCTGGGGCTATTGCTGTGTGTGACGTGTTGAAAAGTGCTGTATCCATAAATATCAGACTTTGGAAAGCCTTCAAGTTAATTCTCTTCCACTTGCATTAAATGCTGCCCATCTACATTAGTGTCTCAAACCTAAAAGCTCTTTCCAGGGTTGTTTACAGGACTGGAATTAACTTTGCTCATTTTGTTTTGTTCTTGAGTTTGGATCAAGCCCTGGCTAAGGACTGGAAAGAGCTTAGAAATAGAAACCTTGCTCCCAAGTTCTGGGTACAAGGATTTCCCAAGGGCAGCTGTGGGACCAAGAAGAGTGCAGATGTGGGGATAAAGTGGTGGGAAGGGGATGCAAGAAGGCCCTGGGGACAGAGAGGTTAAAGATGAGTAGGGACAGCTGAGTACTGTGAGTTCAGGATGTGATGTGATAACATCAAAAGAACACAAATTAATGGGAAGCAGCTTTTTGTAGGAGGCAAACAGTTGATGGAAATGAGTTGAACTCGGTAGGGTCAGACTTGCTTTTGAAGATAATAGCTCAGTGCTGTGTAACTCTGCTCCAAATCCTCTGTGAAACATGAGTTTGCTGTTAGAGGCGGTGGTGCACAGCCCAGTTAAAAACAGTTTAAGGTACAAAATCACCGATTCTGTACTCAGATGCATGATCCTGGTTGCAGAAACTTGGCTGTGGTGGTAATAGTGCTACTGCACACCAATCCCTTTCTTCCTCAAACAGCCTACTATTTTCACATAGTTTAGCAGGAAATGCATGGAGTGTTCTGACGTGAAGGACTGCTTTTTAGGATGAGCAACCTTTCAACAGGTTTTTGCATTTATTAAACAATGTTAAAAACCAGCTCTGTGAAAGCAATCCCACGTTACCATGGCAAAGAACAAAGAAATGCAATGAGGCTGGTTGTGGTTAGTACAAAGAGGTTACAGAGCAGTGGGGGACGTGCTGGACCTCTTTTTACTGCTCACACCGTATCTTACCAGTCCTGGAGTTTCAGAGACATCAGATTTCCATGATGGAAATGGAATGCTGTTTGCAGTTTTCCCAGTGCACATCAAAACATGCATCATGATCCTCTTGGTTGTTATACCAGTATAAATCAGGAGTAAATCTACAGCATCAACAGTCAGCATAAGGAGTATGAGCCCCCTATCCTTACTTCTGCTTGTGTGTATAGAGAATATAAGCATACATTTTACATAATGATATGGAAACAGGCTCAGCTTCTAGTTTCAGATTCAGTAAAGATAGAATCAAAGCATCCCAGACTGGTTTGTGTTGGAAGAGACCTTAAAGCTCATCCAGTTCCAATTCCCTGCCTTAGGCGGGGATACCTTCCTCTAGACCACCTTGCTCCAGTGTGGCCTTGAGCACTGCCAGGGGTGGGACAGCCACATGATACTTGATGGAAATGAGCAGCCAAAACACAACTCCCTGAAGCATCTGGAAAACTTTGTGTTGTAGCGGGGGTTTTACAACACAGCAATATCCTAGAGCTAGATGTATTCACTCCAGGCTTCTAAGAACTGTTGTAGTATAGAATTACCAAGCTAACAACTGTGGGTGTCTGCTGCTTGTATCAGTCATAGAATAATAAAAGGAGCAAGTATAATATCTTCTTTCTGTTCAGTAGGGCTCTTACAAACTACACAGAAGTTGCCACTCAGGGAGGTGTTGGGGTTCCTGTGCACAGTTCTCTGAAAGCAGCTCAGTGGTGGTTGACTGAACTGGTAGAAATGGTTAGAAAAGAAGTTGAGAATAAACCCGAGAACATCATTATTTTTACTCACTTATTGTGAGGCTTTCCTGAAGTCCTGGGCCACCCACCTCAAAGGACATCTAGGAGAACTGGAAAACAGAGAGAAAGGCAGTAGGAAGATGAGAGTTATGAACAGGCTTACATAGAAGTAGATAGTAAATGAACAGCATCTCTCAGCTTGAGGAGAGGTGACTGAGCGGAGATGAGAGGAAAACTGTAACCTTATAAGATGCTATTATGTTTTATAAGGATTACACAGTTTCACTGGAAGGGGGAACACGATTTTAACCAGATCAATTAAAAAGGCTTGTAAAATCTAAACCAAACTGAGCAGAAACCTCTGCAAAGGAATTTTAGCCAGTTCCAGTTCTCTAAAAGGAAGTTCTCACTCTCACAGTGGCTCTGTTCAGTGGTCCCTCAAAATGGTACTGTCCCTCTTCTGCCCATCAGCTCCTCAGGGACAGAAGTGTGTTTCCTGGAGGGTTTGAGAAGATGGAGTCATCATCCTCTACATACTGCTTACACTGAGCTAGAGATTTACTTAGTGAGAATAACCCAGCACAGGCTCCAATTGCCATGGAGCTCATTTGCCAGAGAACAGAATAATGAACAAACTGTATAAATAGAATAAACAGAATGAACTGTGCTAATTGCATTAACAGGTCTGTGCTCACAGACTTTGGTACACAAAGATCTACAGGGAAAGGCAGGGACGGGGTGGGGGGGTTGAGGTAGTTTGTTTTCACAGTGGATGTTGAATGAAATGAGGTTTGGCCTCAGTGTGTTTTGTGGCTGTTATTTTTATACAGAATGTATTCATAATACAACATTAAGGTTGGTTATCAAATGACTATTCAGGAAAGCATGAAGGTTGCAGAATGAGGACCTTGCCTTGCATCTGAGCTGGGTAAAGTAGAACTGTAGGAACAGAAGCGATGCTGTGGCTCGATGATCGTGTTTGCCACCACTTGAAAGGTCTGATTTCCATAGAAAGGAAAGGAGAAAGTAATTTGTTGTCCTTTTTATGCCTGAGAGGGCATTCTGCAGCCAGCAGCATCAACTGCAAAGCTCCTTATTACTCTTCCAGAGGACCAGAATGAATTGTGTTGTATCACCCAAGCTCCTCAAGGTCTCACACTAGGACCAGAGATCCCATGTGGCAGCCTCTGTGCTCTGGGCACAGATCATCATAGAATCATGGAATCAACCAGGCTGGAAAAGCTCTTTACGATCATCAAGTCCAACCATTACCCCAGGACTGCCAAGACCACCACTAACCCATGGCACTGAGGGCCTCGTCAACTGAGCTTGGTCAAACAGTGTTTTACACCAAAGCAACTCCAACAAGCCTAAGGAATTCCGTGGCTATCAGTAAGTCAGCAGTGGTTAGTGGTTAACTGTCCCTTCCCTCCCTTGCCAAAACCAGAAGCAAACATGCTTTGCCATATATTGTCTTTATGTAGTTTCTACCAAATGTATATGAGAAGGTTTCTGCAATAGAATGCTTGGAATTGGATGCTGGGAATGCCTGAAGACCATTCAAGTGTTTTGTATATGCAGGTCATTCGGTTCTCTTCTCTCCTATATTTGTGTCAACTTCTTTTGCTGAAGACTTTTTTTCTCCCCAAAATTCAGAGAGTTACAGCAACAGCATGCATCACAAAGAGAACATGAATTACTCATATTTCATGCTGCATTTAAAAAGTAGGTTTAGGTTGTGTTATGTTTCAAGTGGGGATCCACTGCCTAAAGGGGCTATAAGAAACCTGTAGAGGAGCTTTGGCCAAGGGCCTGTAGGGACAGGACAAGGGGAATGGCTTTAATTTAATGGTTTTAATCTCAGGGAGACTGAGATGAGCTCTTAGGCAGAAGCTCTTCCCTGTGAGGGTGCTGAGGCGCTGGCCCAGGGTGCCCAGAGAAGCTGTGGCTGCCCCATCCCTGGCAGTGCTCAAGGCCAGGTTGGACACAGGGGCTTGGAGCAAGCTGCTCCAGTGGAAGGTGTCCCTGCCTGTGGCAGGGGTTGGAGCTGGAGGAACGTTAAGGTCCCTTCCAACCCAAACCAGGCTGGGATTCTGTGAACGTTCTTCATTGACCATTCCTCTATGAATGATTCTGTGTCCTTCAGCACAGGCTGAGCACAGGCACTGCCCTTGTGCCGTTAATGTCACATCCACAGTGCATCAGGTGTGCTGTGAGAACTGTCACTAATGTCAACAAGTGGCAGCAGAGCCCTCCATGAAAGGACATTTCACGAGGCTATATTTACTTCATTGTTATGCTGCCCAGGCCCCACTTGCAAAAGAGGGGAAAATTCCCCTCCAAACCAGTTAGTCCCTGATCTGTCAGCCAAAACCCATATGGTGGAGGCTCCAATTGAGCCATGGTTGATCACACTCCCCTCTAATGTGCAGCTGCTTGCTTTCAGCTAGATAAATGTGTTTAAATAATGCATCCTACCTAAGGCTGTCAATTTGCTTTTAATGTTTCCTTTGACAACTGAGTGTTTCCATTATGCCCAATAAACATCTCAGAGACTGACCCGGTCCAGCTTTAAATGCACATTAAGGTGCATTTCCTTCAGTTCACCTTCCTAAAGGAAACAGTGCCGCTGTTCATTATTTGCAGCACTTACTACAAGAGACTCATTTTGAGGAGATAATTTTTTTTCCCCTTAGAACTTCATAAAAAATGTTTTAGTTCCCGAGCACAAAGGCGCAGTGAATAACCATTGCAGCGGAGTGCTGTGAGCTTTGATGTCGGAGCGCTTCTGCTTCAGAAGGGCACAGAAGTCTGTCAATGGCACATTCTTCTCCTCCGTGGTAATAGGAAGTCTGCGTGGCATTGTGTTCTATTGTAGGAAGGTTTTGAAGCTGAACTTACTACATACCTGGAGCACAAAAAGGAAAAGGGTAACCATGTCAACCATTGTCCAGCTGGGAACCAGTACTTTGCATTACTATCATTCACCATACCTCATCTTTCTGTGTAGCTTGTTTATATCACGGAGATGAAGGCTCTGAGGCTCTTCCTCAGAGCAGTGAGCACTGTGTCAAGGCAGTGAATAGCTGGTTATAATCACTGTATATACTGGTCTTTCTGCTTTTGTGTTTTGATGCAAGCCCATGTCCTTTATTCCAGGGTAAAGAATAAGGAAGGGAACAGTTACTGGGAAACTAATGGATACTTAAATAACCTTCCCCTGGTTTTGTTTATGTGAGTGGGAAAACACACAGGGCAAAGAAAAAGGCTGTATTCCGTATTTAAAGTGAGGTGGCAAGCAGAGGACTCTGTTTTTCCCAAGGCCCCCATTGTTTGTGTCCCTTCTGTTAAGTGTTGGGATTATTAGTGGATTATAGCAGATGCTGTAAGTGTTGCTGTGATCGCTGCCCTGCTCTGCTGGGCACTGTGTGTGGTCGTACTTAGGGAAGAGCTGATCACCAGAACACTTAGAGCACCTCATAGGGAAGTCCTTTTGGCTGGATAAAGGAGAAACCAGTCGAATTGGATGGAGGTGAAATGAAAGGGGCTGTAGACACAGTATCAGAGTTTCACTTTCCTGAATTGGAAGATCATGTCTAATTCATAGAATCATTGAGTGGTTTGGGGTTTAAGGGACCTTAATGTGCTTCAGTTAACATCTGAGAGCAGTCTTAGAGAACAGAGACTGACTCCTTTTGAGATTAAGCTAAACTGGATCTGCTCTGAGAGTTTATAGGATCAGACCGGAGCTGGTTTGATGTAAATCATAGAATGGTTTGAGCTGGAGAGGACCTTAAATCCTCTCAAATGTGTTTGTTGTGAACGCTGTGTACTCAACACCAGCTCTTGCTCTCAGCGGGTTTGCTCATACTGGGCTGTACAGCTTACAGATAGATACACAGTCACAGTGGCCGCATGATGAGGGAAGTCATTTAGGGATAAAAGATCTGTATTCATGTATTTAGCTTGTGGGAAAATCTGTCCCTCAATCTGTGCATCACTTTCGAGATCTCTTTCTTGTTTGCTGTTTGCTTTTCTCCCACCCTTCATCTGTCATGCCTGTCTGGAGTACAAGCTCTTGAGGGCCAGGGCTCTTACCCAGTGCCTGAGCGTTGGTTGCCACACTGTGGTTGCAGGTCTTGTTGAGGCCTCCAGGCGCTGCAAACAAGGAACAGATTTAGGATGATGAGAGGCTTGGTTATCTCTTCATATTTCTTCTCCTGAACTCTTTCACTATTGTATAGTCGGGGATGAGGTCGTGATACCACCTGCATCTTGCCTTGGGTACTTGTTCTAGGTGTTTGCAACTGGTGTAGATACATCAAAGGGGAAGAGCCCATGCTGAAGGTTGTTAATGGTTGCAGCCCCACGTTCCACCACACCAGCAATGCACCAGAGTGGTAATACACTCCAAAAAAGTTGAATTCTTTGTCTCTTTGTCCCTTTGGACCCACTGGCATTCCCTTTCCCAACAGAACAAGTTTAAATATCCAAGTAGCTGGAAAGCATTTGGCTTACGCTTGGCTGGTCGAGTGCTGAAGCCCGCTCCCTTGATGTAAGCTGCAGGTATTTCTAGCAGCCAGTCCTTTGCTTCCAGAATCCAGGGCACAGGGCAGATCTTAGTTTGCAGCAGGATTCTTTGAACCTGGTTCTTTTCATTTACACTCCATCGCGACTGCTGTGCACAGAAACGGTCCGAGTGGGCAGCAACTACTTCTGCTCATTAATGTTCATTGCATTAGAATAGGGACGAGACTGCTCTGGCTTGTCTAAACGCCAGTCTGTATTAGGCAGCAGGCTCCGAAGTCCATGTCCTCTGCAGCCCTCTCCTGGCCAGATTCAATAGTGCTCGGCTGCACAGGGAAGGAGCTTGATTTCTCTTTGCTTCTTGCTTCCCAGAGCCAGTCTCAGGCTGCCGCTCACATTTCCACATCCCAATCTGTTTGCCGGTAATTACAGCTCTGGCTCTTCCAGCTGACAGCTGTTTCCAAGGGGACAGGGGTGATCTTGACACTGAGCAGTCCCAGAGCTCTTCCATCCTGGACCCGGGGCTGGAGCAGCTCTGTTGGTGCTTAGAAATGGGACAGAGTGAGGAAGACGTGCTGATGCCCATCTCCGCAGAGCAAAGGCAGCTTGGAGCATCTGGCCTTTCTACTTCTGAGCCATTTGACCGTGTAGTTTCTGTGCCAGTTCTCAGCAGGTTGACCACTAAACCCTGTTTTCTGGTGTTTCAGTGTTTTTCCTGGGTAGTTGCTGCACTCTCCTTACACGTTTGACAGCGGCTGCTTTGAGGATTTAGCGTGTGGTTTTGGGGGGGGGGGTTGGCTGGTTTTCTGCTGTCATGCAGGCATTCCTGTCTGCTTTAAAAGCAATGACTTTTGCTCAATAATTATTGCCATTGTTTTTGCTTTCATGAAGTAATTGAATTGATCTGCTGGGCTTTGTGGCATCAAAGATTGCTAAGGCAAGATTTTCTAACTCATCTTTCTTCCAGTTTTCTCGAGGATTTTGAGTACGTCTTAGCTGATTATTTCCCTGCCTATTAAAACTTGCCCAGAGGAATGAAAAAGTCATTTGTTTTCTGTATAGCATTAAAAAATAATGTCATCATTGTGCAGTGCCCTTGCCTGCAATGCTGGACAGTCTTGCATTAATTCTCTGCTTGCTTCCCTCTGCTATACAGCGATTCTGTAGGTGACTGAAGCATGACCCCACGTTTGGTGTTTATTCTCTAACACTGTTCTCTATTGAGTCCTTGCCCTGCTTTCTCCCCTTTGCCATGCCAGGAGCCCGTTCAGACGATGCTGCTGTTGCATCCCTCCTTTGCATGTCATAGGTGGGCAGTGGCAGCGTGTGCTTGCCCTGTCACGGAAAGGAGAGGCTTTAGGAATACAGTGAGTTGTTGTAATTCACAGCCAAGGGTCTCGAGGCTTTCTCTGAGTTTAATTAAAGTGCCTATATTGCTCTGCAGCATCTTGTTTTGACACAGGTAGGTGGGAGGGAGCTCTGTAGCCATACCTACTAGTAATACATTTATAGCTAGGTAGGCTGGGAGCCTCTGAGGGTCAGGTAGAGAGATTTTCCTCAGAGCTGATGGGCTGAACGTGCTCTCCCATCACAGTCTGTGGGTTCAGTGACAGCAGAGCTGGGAAGAGAGCTGAGTGTTTGTTCCCCATCACGCCTAAGCCACGCTGTGTCCCATTCCAGCCATTCCACCCTGTCTTCTGACTTCAAGCTGCTGCCTTCAAGGAACCCTGGCACCAGCCTTGGTACCCGGCAGCGTGTCACCCACAACTGGGCACATTCCTGCTTATTTCATCATCCTCATCCCTGGATTATTTTCTCTCCCACAGCCTAAAATAGTCGTTTCCCTCCAGCTCAGCCCTATGCTACCTTAACTTATGGTGCTGCAAGAGGCAGAGACTGATGCTCACCCTTTCAGGGAAGATGGTGCTTATGTAAATCCTCACCCCAACATGAGTCATCTCTCAGCACCTTTTGGGGGTTGCAGCTTCCTCTTGGTGTAGGCGCGCGGCTCCCGTCAGCGTTAATGGGAGTGACATCCGCACATCAGGAGCCGTCCCTTCTGCTCCTGGATTAATGCTCTCACCACTCTGTTTGTGCCACCTGTATGTCAGCGCACACTGATTCCTCTGCTAGGAGACAGGGGAGGCAATTAGAATCTTGTGATTTCTCATGAACAGAACCCTGCTGAGACATTCAGTACAATAGGAGCTCCCTCCCGTGTCCAGGAGGGTCTGTGGTGCCAGCAGTTTCTTTCATCTCTCCCATGGGAGTGAATTTATCTCACTGTTTTCTCAGGTGAAATGAGTAATTCCCAAAACTTGTGCTCAGTTTACAGTTGTGATGCTCTGCTGGCTCCTCTGCTTTCAGTGTATGTCGTTCCATATCAACAGGTCTGGGTGTCGATGGCCTGATGTAACCATCTGATCCCCAGATCAGGTGAAACAGTAGCGTGAGCATCTGATTTCTTCATGTTTTCTTCTCTTTGGCACCCAGTTTCTGTAAAGAAGGACCCCTTCAAATTGCCTTGAGCTGACTGAAACATAAATCAAATTATCTGCTCTCTTAAGCCAATGCCATAATGCTGAGCATTGAATTTTTAATGATGACAGAGGAGGAGGACTCTGTCATGTTACAGCTTGTTGGGGATGCAGGGGCTGGATACTACCTGCATATTTGATATTGCCATGTTAAAGGGAATTAGTGCCGATTATGAATGTGGCTCTAAGCATTTTGTTACTCAAATAGTGGGTTGAGACTGGCCTCTGACTCCAGACAGAACCTTCTGGGTGTAGTTTAACTGGATAACAGAGAAGCAAAAGCTTCCATTTCTTTTATCAGCCTGATGAGACACCCCAGATCCCTTTCTCCTAGCACTGGTGTGGGTTTTAAGCATAAGCCATCACGTTGCCTTGTTTATCCCTACTCATGTCTTAAGGACAGCGCATTGTGCAATTTGAGTCACATTTCTCCAGCTTTAGGCAGTACATTTTTGGTCTCTTGATGTACAGAATCCATGCACAACTTTAAATAGTATTCAAAAACCTTTAAAGAAGCCCTCGAGTTCTTTTGCTATAAACTTTAGGCAGATCGAATGAAAAGGCAGTGTTTTAATATGAGACAAAGACTTATTTCACTCATTCGCCATTGCCTTCATTTGTCACTGTGGCAGCAACGTTATCAGATGATCATATTAAATATGTACTTATTTATTGTAATGGCTGGAGCAGGTTGTCATCGTCATGATTACAGCTCTGCCTTTTCTCTTATTGTCATCCTTCCTTTTCCCAAGTGCTGCACTGGACCTGGAGGCTGGGAGGATGCTTCAGACTCTTAAATACATCACAGGTCCAGCTCTGTAGCACTTGGGGCCTGAAATGCCAGCAATTCAGAAAGCTAACTGAAGCTGGGAGTGTTGGAGGTCAGGAGAATGCCCTGTGGGAGTTATTACTGGATTGCTGATCTATGCTCAACTCTTTCTTCTTGATCCCTTGGAGACTTGGCTAGGTGGACCTTTGCCTTGTCCTGAGAGGTTAAGTACAACCGATCCTCCCTTTGCAGCTCTTGGTGCAATTCACAGGGAGCAGAAATTCCTGGGGGGAATAGAGCTTTTTAAAGTGGCTAAATGCAAGCCGACTTGCCTTAAAATAGACTCTATGTTTTGAAGGTACATCTGTGTAGACACCCAAAAGGATTCTTTTGCATCTAGGTAAGTAACTACTACAATGTACTGCATCACTTTTGAAGAACTAATCTGTCTCTATGCAATGTAAAAACATTTTTGAACCACCAGGCTTCTCTCCCTATTGAATTCTATAGGAAATTATCCTAATAGCACTGGAAGCAATATTAATGGCTTTCCAATTAGATATCTGGATAGTTTGTTTATTTTATTGGCCTTCCAAGGCGGAAAATCGAAGGTTACCGTGGATCTCACTTGAAGTTTTCCATCAGTGGGGCCTTTTTGTCAGGAGCCAGATACTCCATAACAACCACATAAAGCAATTTAGAGGAAATATTTTGCCCAAGGAACAATAACAAGCCTTACAAGGCTTTTCTTCTTTCTCAGGGTTTCCTTTAGGGAAACCTTTTCATTTCCTGATTGAAAGATCAAATCGGCCCATAGAGGGAGCAGAGGAGTGTGCATGATACTTCTCCTGATCTCTGGAAAAACACTCTTGGTTAAACAGCCCATGGAGAGGTTCCTCTTTAAAGGGAAAGGTATTTGTGTGATGGGGTAGAAGGATTAGGAAGTTATCTGTAGGGATGGACAGGAAAGCTTAAAATCCACTTCATAGTGTCAGTGGAAGTGACAGGGTGATGTTGTATCGGGGTTTAAACCATGAAATACTCTCTGCAAGGATGAATAAATCATCAATTCCTGTCTTTATAGGATAGCCTCTGTTGCTTATGGACGGTTTAAAAAAGTTGGGGAATATTTTATTGCCACATCAGAAATTAATAGATACGCTCTAATTATCTTTGTTTTATATGAAATCAATCAATTTTGCAGAGTATTATGTAGCCCCATCTATCCAAAAGTTGCCTATTAACATGACATAATTTATTGGGTTAATATGCTTATAATCATATCTGACACAATGATGTTTGTTTAATTTCTCTAGTTATTAATTATCAGTTAACTTTTTATGAGCTATAAATAGACCTCTAATAGGACGCGCAGGAGGAGCTGATGGCTGCGCTGCCGTCTGCCCTCTGTCTCCTCTCTGCTGCTTCTCCTCATCTGTCAGGCTAACACCCCTGCTCTGACAGTCCGTGTCAATTTTGGGATCCCATTTCTCCAGCTAGAAGCACAAGAATTGAGGGAGGTTAATGACCCATCTGTCAGTCATTTGTAGTAGTTCGGCTCCAGATTTCCACTGATACCCTTTTTTTTTCCAGGACAAGGTGTGAGATCTGCCAACCACAACCTTTTATCTCCAGCTTAATGTTTGGTAAAGAATCATAGAGTCATCATCTTGCTACGAATGGTGTCTTTGCTGTCACTAACAGGAAGAAAAGGCTTCCATTCCGTGCATTGAAGAAGCTGTCCTGTGCCCAACCCTGACATCCTTCTGAAGACTTCAGGCTTGGTTCTAAAGACCTTGATTTAGTGCTCAGATCTGGTCAGGAGAGCAGTCTTTACCCTGGCCTCTCACTGCTTGGTTTGGGTAGGAAGCTGCAGGGTGCTAAATGCACTCTCTGGTTTGGTCAAAAGCATATTCGTCAGTGTCTGCAGGACTCTGCATTAGCCACAGTTCCAACTGGACTGGTAGGATCCAAGTCTAAGTGGATGTAGGGTGCTCGTAAGACCAGTTTGTAGCACTGTTGTGGTGGATGTAAGCATAAGATAATGTAAAATGCTTCAGAGAAGTGAATCAGCAGAGGTAATGTGCTTTAACTAGAAGACAAGCTTACTTTGTACAGCACTGTCACTTTAGAGCATACATGCACCTTTGCGTGTGTGTACAAGAGTGCAAGAGATTAGGAGCTATCCCTGTAGGACACCAGCCCTCTGTGGATGCTTAGAAGTATGTCCTCAATTTCTTGGAGAAGGGAAGGCTCCTGTATGTAAAGGGGGCAGCTTGGAGCAAGCTGCTCTAGTGGAAGGTGTCCCTCCCCATGGCAGGGGGTTGGAGCTGGATGAGCTTTAAGGTCCCATCCAACCCAGACCAGTCTGTGATAAGGAGCTGGGGGTTCCTGTCGTGTCACTAAGGATTCTGGGGCTGTGGGCTCAGTACCGTGCAATGCGGGACCTTCACCTAGAGACTAAAGATTCCTTCTCATTTCCCTCCTCACCATGGGGGAGTGCTTAGACCATTAATCTGAGTGGGTAGGAAGTAGCTGGAGGAGGCAAGTGGTTTCTGTCTGGAGTGGGAAGGAAATTGAACGTGAAATTGCAGGAGCTTGATTGTGGGAATTGCACCTACAATTCAAACTACCAAAAGACTCTTGCTCCGTGCCTCATGCCTTATGTAGGCACACCAACCTCAGGCAGATCCCAGCAGATCTGTAGCTCTTGGAGAACCTGAGCTGATTAAAGATTGTGAAGACCTTCACATGAGAAACAGGCATGAGATGTCTCACAGACAGCCTCAGTAACCACCTCACCCCACCTCGGAACTGAGCCCTCTGAGCTACAATAGATGAGATTTGGATTCTTTTGTCAGTATGGGAATTACCTTAGGAAGTGAGTTTAGGCCTGTTCTAAAAACCAGCCAGTCCCTTTTGTGTTTGCTCCCATTGGAAACAGAAGCAAACAGGTACCCATTCATATTCCAGAGCTACCTTCAATGTCCTTTCTAGTGGGTCTAATAGGAAGTGTATGGCTGGGCCTTCTCCTGAACGGGAATGTTTTTGTGAGCTGACTCCAAAGGGATGTTCCAGAGTTGTGAACCGTGATTTTTCAGCAGTGTGCAATCCACTGACATAGTTTAAGCCAGCTCTATCTGCTAATGTGCTTGAGCCATCCACCTCGAATGTGAAGCTGTGCTTCGCTAATCGTAAAGCTGGGATAGTTTATCTTGCTAATTTTTACTCTAAATTATGGTAGGCTTTAAAATGAACTCTGAATTTGATTTATCAACAGCTATGATGCTAATTCAGCAATGAGGCCATGGTGTTCTGAGACTAAATATTAGCACTAATGAGAAAAGATAGCTTCTATGTTTTGTAACTCTTGAGTTTCTACTATGAATGGACAACTTCTAAAGTTGTAATTTCATCATTTAATCATTAACTAGGCAGATACTTACACATGAATCAGTTTACCTGGGTTATAAAGTGTCAACAAATGTGAAAGCAGATCATGTTCAACTGCCTGAGTTTATTCATGCTTCAGTTTTGGTTTTCGGAAGGGAAAGGTGTCTCCTGCAGGACAGGGGTGGTTGTCAGATTGCATTTTCCACCCGGATGAATGGAGCATGTCTTCAGGTTTAAAAACAGAGGGCTCTTTCTCTTTGAAAACGGGATCGACAGAATGGAAGACCTATGAAGTGCAGTGTTTAAACAGTGACTGTATGAAGCCAAAGTGCCCAGACTGAGAGAACAGAGAAAGTCTGGTTCTGGGAACATCCATCACTTCTATTGCCAGGCTCTAGGCTTTAGGTTCTTGCCAAAGCAGTCACTTGTTTAAGGATCCTGTGACAGTTTATGCCCTAAAACCATTCTCCTTTCAGGGAAGAAGATACAGCACACTCCATCCCACCACATCCATACCCCCAGCAACCGTGCTGGGATTGTCAGTCCTGCCTTACGTTATATTCCTGTCCCCTTGCTGATGGTTCTGGTAGTGAGTCACTGAGACCATTCATGTTTCTCAAGACAGCTTCCTTCTCTGCAGGGTGATGAATGGTGAGAGATCCTTCTTCAAAATGGAGCATAAAGAAAAAAGCAGTAATATTTCCAGCGTGAAACAGATCTGTTTGGAAAACCTGTGTTTCCAAAAGGTGGTGTAGCAGTTTACCAGGAAATTATTCCAACTGGGACTGCCGGTGATCAGATCTCGCAACAGACTGAGGGAGGCAGAAAGTTCCTCTCTGATCCTCACCTGATCTTCACTACACTGAGTCTGTGGTGAGCACAGAAGAAAGTACTGAAGCAGGAGTTGCAGTGGGAAGAGCTTGGCATTCTGGTAAAGGCTCTTGGCATTACTTGATAGAGAACTGCCTTACCTTAGAGTTCATATCAGGGCTGAATTTCAGGTTGGCTGAAGCATCCTGTTAGGAATCAGGGAAGGAATTATGGGTGTATGAGGGTGTTTAACATCCTGTGAGAGGTGGTAGAGAATGGTATTTTAAATAAGGTCACCTGATGCTCACTTAGGCCCCAGTCCAAATAGTCTCTAAGAGATCACTGCATTCACTGGCTATAAGGTGAGGTTACATCTTTACTGATGTGTATTCCAAGAATAAGGATTTTTGTAGCTGTTTTGATAAAACTCCAGGCTTTAGTGCTGCAGCAGGAGTCCAGGATGAATCCTGAGCACTGACATCTTATAGAGAACTTTCTCTTCTATCAGAAATTGATAGAATAAGTCAGTAAATTCACCTGCCAAGGCAGGGCTTGGAGCAGCCTGCTCAGGGGGTTGGAACTGGATGAGCTTTACGGTCCCTTCCAACCCAAACCAGTCTGGGATAGGAAAGAAAGAGTTTTATATCTGTGCTGTTTCCATGTAAGCAACTCTTTATCTTCATTTACAATTGAACTTAGTCCAGAACTAAACTTAAAGAGAGCTGTAGCACAAGTGGCTGTGGTGAGTGGCAGCGTGGAGGAGGCTGGAGGATCCCTGTTCTGCTCCTGGCTCTGCCTTTCATTTGCTGGCAGGTAATTTTCAGCCTTACTTCCATTTTCCAGCTAGTGAAAAACATGCCTTCCATGGCAAAGGCCCTGAGATAGAGGTGACACAATCCCAGAGGCTGTATTTGTTTGCTGAGGTATTTAGGGACCTGCCTGCATTTTCTTCACTCTCCTCTGCTTTGTCGTCTCTTGGAGACCGTAGGAGCTGAAAGATCCTGGCTTAGGTTACAGTTGTGTTGGTTTAGTCCCTGCACAAACAGCCCTTGCCTCAACCAGCTCTACTCTCTAAGGGCAAGCAGGGACAGGACTTAATCTTCTCATTTTCCAGCTCATAAAATGGCTTCTCCAAGGTCACATCTCAGTATCTCGGGTATTAGTTCCATAGCTATAATGAAACTAGAAGCTGCTTCAGATCCTGGAGTAAAAAGACATATAAAATTAACTTTCAGTATCTTAGGTAGTCTTAAATATGTTTTGTTGATCTCTGAATCAGAAGAAATCCGATTAGTACCAGCTTTGTTTAATGAGCAAAGGCATCAGTACTTGCCATCCTTCTGTCTTGTGCCAGTCTGGTGGCACAAACGTGCCCCCATCTGCAGCAGTCTGCATCTACAGTCGAGGCTGTGTCCTGAAAGAGCTTTTGTGGGCTTAGGTTTGAGGTAGGGTCCCTTCACTGTACATGAAAATGATCCCTCGTGTCTTTCTGAAACCCATAGACTGGTTTTGGTTGGAAGGGACCTTAAAGCTCATCCAGTTCCAGTCTTGTGTCAGGGAAGGAAAGGACACTTCATTCTGTGGGACTGTCCTCTGGGAGCCTTTCACTGCCATCAGGAAGGTTCTGTTTTGTTGCATGTTTTCTGTGGTTGTTACCTCGACTCTGGAGCCAATGCAAGAGCTAACCTGGGGGGTGCTGGTGGCGTTTCTTAACCCAGTTTTACTGGAGGTACCTTAAGGATTATGGCTCTTACAGTCATTTGACATGATTAGGGTGACGTGGTCTAGTGTGAGGTGTCCCTGCCCATGGCAGGAGGTTGGAAGAGGATGCTCCTAAGGTCCTTTCCAACCCAAACCAGTCTGTGATTCTGTGATTGTTGTTTTACTTCCCTTGGTGGGATCTAGCACTGAAAAGAGGAAGAGTCATACAAGGGCCAGGCCTGAAAATGGGGAGCAGCAAACCCATTGCTGGCCTTCATTACCCTAGAAATGTTTTCTACACATTAACCTGCAGCTTTTTCATTCCCTCGTTGCCCAGTACACCTATGTTGTGTTTTACACCTTTCTCTCCACCCACAGGGCACAGAGACCCTTCCTAATGTGATTCAGGCATACACAAACCTGATTTTGAAGTGAAAGCAAGCTATATAAAACCACAGAGAAACAGCTGGAAAGGAAGCGTGTTCATCCCCTGTTACAGGGATGCTGTTGAGATCCTGATCCTTCTGACTCCTGTATGGAGAAAGGGAGAAAACAAGCAAACAGTGCTGCACCCAGGTTAATGTCCTGTGGATTATTGCTGTAAAGCTGGGACCTCAATCTCTCAGCTCTCCAGAACACAAATGGTCCTTGGCTTTTATAGAAGCATAAAGAGCTGCCTTAAAGGCTGAGGACAAATCCAGGCCCTGATAGGCATTGGCGTAGATAGCCCTGTATCCAGAGGGAGTCACAGTTTCTTACTGTGGCTGAATTTGATCCACAAGTGAACACAGTTGTCCCATCAAATTCTGGCCAGCAGCTTGTCTTCGGCATCCTTGCCTTTCAGCTGTCACGTAAAACAACATTTGCAGCTGAATTCCATCCAGTGGAACAGTTTTGGAGTCTCTCCAGTATTCTGCAGAGAAGCAGAGGGAGGAATTGAGCTGCTGAGAGGATCCAAATGCAGGAGGAACTCTAACCCTGCAAAGCTTACAGTTAGTCTTAATGCCCTTGCTTTTTCGTACCTGTTTGAGCCAAGCGTGCCTGCACTCTGTCCTGCTCTTGCGAAACCCCCCTGCAGCACTGTGTGCAGTTCTGGTGTCCTCAACATCATAAGGACATGGAGCTGTTGGAGCAAGTCCAGGGGAGGCCACGAGGATGCTCAGGGGCTGGAGCAGCTCCCGTATGGAGCCAGGCTGAGAACATTGGGGCTGGAGAAGAGAAGCTGCGTGGAGACCTCAGAGCAGCTTCCAGTGTCTGAAGGGGGCTACAAGGATGCTGGAGAGGGGCTCTTCATCAGGGACTGGAGGGATAGGACAAGGGGTGATGGGTTCAGACTGAAACTGGGGATGTTCAGGTTGGAGATAAGGCAGAAGCTCTTCCCTGTGAGGGTGCTGAGGTGCTGGCACAGGGTGCCCAGAGAAGCTTTGGCTGCCCCATCCCTGGCGGTGTTCAAGGCCAGGTTGGAAAGAACATTTGGTGACCTGGTCTGGTGTGAGGCCCCCCTGCCCATGGCAGCAGGTTGGAACTGGATGATCTTAAGGTCCTTTTCAACCCAAACCAGTCTGTGATTCCATGCCCTGCAATGGAAGCTTGTGATAAATTAGCTCTGTAGTCTTCTCTTAAAGTTGGGCATGGAAAATAAAAAGGCATTTGTTAGAAGATTGAATTATGTGTAGGATATCTGCAGCTCTAATGAGCTTAGGCTTTCTGTGTTACAATAAACTCTTGCCTGTATCTCCTGCAGTGTGTTTTTATCCCTAAGAGCATATTTCTTGCTATTTGATCAGCTCCTCTCTTGCAGATGATAAAATTATCTGCAAAGATTTGTAGCTGATGCTGGGCCATAAATAATATTTAGCTGCAGGATTAACATTTGCAGGCATAGATCATTTATGGGAAAGGGAGAAGGCTGGGGGGGGAGGCTGGCAGTTTCTGAGTATTTCCATGAAGCAGAGAGATGGGATTCAGGATAGAGCTCAGCTACGTGACCATTTCACAAGGTGTGCATCTGCTCAGCGCTGTTGAGCTGCTTTGATAGTGTTTATCTGGGGGAGGTTGTAAGAGAAAGACCTGAGGAGATGGTGACCTGGGGCAGGCAGCTTGGTCATAGAGAGACAAACACGTGTTCAGCTGGGCTGGAAGCTCCGTGTGCTGGCAGCTGGGTTCCCCAGTGCTCTGACATGCTCAGGCTGGGCTGGGATCTCTGGAAATGCTCAGCCCCTTTCAGGGCACTGGAGGAAGGGCCAGTTTTTAACAGGTTTGTATTGCAAGGACAAGGGGTACGGGGGTGGTGGGGTTAAACCTGAACAGGGGAAGTTTGGGTTAGATAGAAGGAAGAAGCTCTTCCGTGTGAAGGTGCTGAGGCGCTGGCACAGGTTGCCCAGAGAAGCTGTGGCTGCCTCATCCCTGGCAGTGTTCAAGGCCAGGATGGATGAAGCCTTGGGCAGCATGGTCTATGGTGAGGTGTCCCTGCCCATAGCAGGGCATTGGAACTGGATCATCTTACAGTCCTTTCAACTTAAACCAACCTATGGCTCTACCAGCAGCTTCCAGTTCACCTTTCAGAGCCGGATTGTCCAAAACAGGCCGGAATTCAGCACTCAGGACTGCTTTGAGAGTCTGTCCACAAGCACAGTTGCTGAAATGGATAGAGCAGTCCCCTCTAACCTGACTTCAGACAGCAAATCACAGAATCACAGACTGGTTTGTATTGTAAGGGCCCTTAAAGCTTATCTAGTTCCAACACCCTGCCACAGGCAGGGACACCTTCCACTAGAATAGCTTGCTTCAAGCCCCTGTGGTCCAGCCTGGCCTTGAACACTGCCAGGGATGGGGCAGCCACAGCTTCTCTAGGCAGAAGGGGCAGAAGGAGGCTGTGGTCACTGCAGGCTTGCAGCAGATACAAGGTCCATCCTCAAGTGGGGATCCACTGGCTAACACAGATGTAGGCAGTCCTGTTCAAGAGGGATGTGCGTGGGCCTCAGCCAACCTAGAAGCCTCAAAGGTTTATCTGGGTGTGATGAGTGTGGATGTGCTGAGCACCCAGGTGGTTTGAGGCTGTGCTGTGATAGATGCTGTACAAATGCATGCCTGAGCACCTCATTTACAGCTTTCTCTTTCTTGATCTCTGTTTCTCTGGTGCAGGTTCCTCACCACATGAAGACTTTACCCTACTACAGTTACGACCAGCCGGTGATCGGATACTGCCAAGCTCATAAGCCTCTCCATGTAAATAAGGGCTACGATGCCATGTCCCGGGAGCAGGCTGAGACAACCAACCTGGAACTCAGTCGAGACCACAGCTTCATAGCTACAATCGCGCGTTCGGCTGCTCCAGCCATTTACATTGAGAGAATACCAAACTAACAGTGGAGACAAGCTCTTCAGGGGCAGAGTGGGAGTTCTTTTGAGGGGACTTTTCGTCTCGGAAGAGACCAGGGCAAGACACTCAAATCTACCATTCCAGTTACAAATGTTCCAACAGAGACAAAGGGAAGGGGCTAAAGCAACCTCCGCAGACTGTGCAAGCGCGACCTTGCAGGACCCACTGAGAACTTCAGGATTTTCTTTGCTTTAAACTTTCAAACAGATTCCTCAATGTAAATATTAAAGAGAGATTGTCAAGTTCTTATTAAAACAAAACAGAGAAAAAAAAAATAGATTTCACTCTAGCTACATAAAGGGATGGATTTAAGAGTTTTGTTTGTATATTTGATTTTTCTACATTGCACGGTTCCAGGGAAGGAGAACCACAGGTAAAAACAAAAGGGGAGGGCGAGGGCTTGGGTAGGGTGGGTCAACCATGGTCCCTTCTTCAGTGGTTATTACTCGACAAAGATCTGTCTCATATTTTTTGTTCTTTTTAAAGCAACAACAGATAAATCTCTATTTTCTGGTTTTTCTTTTGGGGCTTTGGTTTCTTTTTGGTTGGTTCGGGGGTGTTTTTTTTTAGTGGTCAAGCACTAATACTTCAACCTTCAGACATGGGCATTAAGGCTTATGTTGAACCAAAAGGACATTGGCAATTGATGCAGCAGAAACAAAGAAACTTGGGTGCATGTACATTTAAGACACAGGCTGTACACTATGGAGGGTGCTTTTGATTTTGCCTATCTTCATTGTGCTTCATTGTTGACACTATAATTCCTTTTCGGGCTCTAAAAAAATAAGAGGGGAAAACATGGAACGGAATAACGACTCCTATTTCCAGTCCAGCGGTGCTTGTGGAGCAAAATTAATGGACATTGGGGAACCAAAACGGAAGTGCTGTGCTTGGAATGGATCAGAAGGAAAAATCTTTTAAAGCAAAAAGAGTATTTGGTGCAACTCACTGGCTGACGCCATTTCTAAACCACAGGAGAATGTGTAACATTGGGTTTTGGTTTTTTTAATTAATTATTATGATCAGTTAGTTTTTGTGTAGTTTTTATCAATAAAATGACAACAACAACAACAAAAGTGGTGGAAAAAAAAAAAAACAAAAAATAAACATATGATTTTGTGGTTGGGACACCACAGCCAAGCTACTGTTTGAATGGTTTCTCTGCTTGTGTGACCCGGTGGCTCTGTGGCCAAGGGGTGCAGTGCTTTGTCCTGCTTCACCTCCAGCCTGGCTCTTAGGAGGAGCTCTGAGGTGTAAGAAGCTCAATTTCTTTGGTTTACTTAGGAAATATAAGGTGTGGTTTCATCAGAACAGAGGGCTGGAGCAGCTCTGCTCTGGAGCCAGGCTGAGAGAGCTGGGCTGGGGCAGCCTGGAGAAGAGAAGGCTCCTGAAGGGGAGACCTGAGAGCAGCTCCAGTGCCTGAAGGGGCTGCAGGAAAGCTGGAGAGGGGCTTGGGACAAGGGCCTGTAGGGCCAGGCCAAGGGGAATGGCTTGAACCTCCCCGAGGGGAGACTGAGATGAGCTCTTAGGCAGAAGCTCTTCCCTGTGAGGGTGCTGAGGCGCTGGCACAGGGTGCCCAGAGAAGCTGTGGCTGCCCCATCCCTGGCAGTGTTCAAGGCCAGGTTGGACACAGGGGCTTGGAGCAAGCTGCTCCAGTGGAAGGGGTCCCTGCCCGTGGCAGGGGTTGGAGCTGGATGAGCCTTAAGCTCCCTTCCAACATAAACCACTCTGTGTCTGTATGATACGGGCTTGTGGAAGGGGAAGAGAGAGAAGAAACCTTCTTTATTATCGAAGTTTGTTGTTTCTTCCCTCAGAAGTCAGGCTTTTCAGATGCAAACCCCATGCTGAAGCTAAAGCAGTTCAGATTACAACATAAGCTGTAAGTTTTGAACTGGAGGCTGAGTAATACAACTGCAGGGTTTAGGATGTAATGAATTTTGTGATAGTTTCAGGTATTTATAGTGGGTGTTTTTATGAGAAATACACTTGGCCACAAGGTAAGGGCTTAATGAATTTCTGGAAGTGCTGAGTCTTGTTTCACATCTGTGATATGATATTGTTTTCTGTGTTTCCTTGCCTGAAAAACTTACCTCTTTTTCTCTGAAAGGAAGGATATGTCTGGATGTACCCATTCTGTGTGCTAGGCAGCTTGCAGGGAAACCGGGACGTGCAAAGTCAACTTGATGCATCAAAGGTAACATATTTAGAGCTCAGCGTTAGACAGGAAATGAAAAGAAAATGGAATGAAGGGCTCGGTGATGAGTTTACTGCCGGCTCTGTTAGACATGAGGGTATCTGTCAGCTTTAGCTGTGCTACAGATGGAGGGAGAAAGCTGCTTGAAGCACTGGTTTCCTTCAAATTGAGTTTAAAACATTGACCCGCAGCCTATTGAGCTGAAACTGGAAGAACTCCCATCGATTCCTGTTAGCTCCGTATCAGCAGCAAGCCACATTTCCATGAGCATCACAAGCATAATGGCATTCCCATGCTCCTAAAAGGTGTGGATGGTGGCATTTTATTGCAAGGGTCATTAAAGACAGTTGTCTGATTCTGGTTTTACGAGGGCAGTTATGTATCTGCCAACCTGATACCAGTAAAATCAGAGAAGGAATTGCAAGCAGGAATATTTATTGTCTTTTAATATGTATTTTCCTTAAACCCTCAGCTGCTGAGGTCATGTGAATAGTGGAGAATACCTGTGTGATTGCTAATTCCAGTTGTAATCTGCATGAATGCAGCTTTCCCCCAGGCTTGTGAAAAATGAACTTTGCAGCTCCTCAAAGGGAAGGTAAAATGAACCAAACTCCATTTTCTCATTTCCTGGGTTCAGAATAACGTTAGCCTTGGTTTGGGGGATGTTTGGAACTGGCACTAGACTCAGATCACAGACTTTCTTTGCCATTAGTGGGAATTGTGCTGCCCAAGGAGAACAAATACATGATTGGGTGCAAAGTCTCCTGGATCAGTTCATGCTCCTGCCTGAAACATTGCTGGGTTTCTGCTCTTTATACATTGATGCCAGTTTGGGCAAGAACCCCATTACTTTTCTTTGTGTTCTTGACAGTTAAGGGGGTAATGTTCCAAGAATGGTTTGAAGGCATGAAGTTATACCTTGCTTAAGTGCTAAATGTCATGACGAGCAAAATACTTACGTGTGGATTGCTTTAGATCAAAGCAGAAGTCACTGCAGCATGAGCTGAGCTACCTGACCTAATGTGGGTTGTGAACAAGCTCAAAGGGCTCTATAGGAGCCCATCTGGGACTCTGGATCTTACACAAATTGAAATCTAAGCTACAATAGCTGCAATTAAAGCCAAGGCAATTTGATTAAGAACTTGCTCTTCAGCTGTGATACAAAAGCCCAAGACTGTCAAGTGTTGCTCTCCACTCTGTTCTTACGAGTTTCATACTTGGTTTTTGTTTTTAAAGTGTCAGTTCCTGGAATCCTGTGATTGTATTACAACTTCAGCTTGAAAATATGTCCCAGCTCTTCATAGGGAAGGTCTTTCTACTCCTCTTCATAGGGAAGTGGCTGCTGTGAAAGAGAGGATGGAGCAACCCACCACATGTCCAGGTAAGACCCAAGAAATACCTTTTTGCAATGTCCCTATTGATTCCTCTCCTTGCAAACAGCAGCCAGGGCTCACTGCTGAGTGTTTGCTTGTGGTGGCATCTTCGTGGTCATGGCACAGTGAGCACCAAGCACCCCGAGCACTGCTGTGAGAGCTCACACTTGTGCTGTATCCAGACAAGCAACAGACTGAGCCTGACCTTCAAACCAAAGCTGATGAACTTTGCGTTGTGTAAAAGACAACTGATGGGACCAAATAACAGGTTCTGGAAGCCTCTGGGGGAGGAAAATTGCCTGCTGCCTGTCTCTCTAGCTAATAATTACATTCCAAATATCAGTGGGACACTGAAATCACAGTGTCCTGGTAATGCTGGGGGTATGATCTGCAACCATGGCAGAGAAGCCTGTAAAAGCAATCTGCCACTTGGAGAGCTGGCAATATTTTGCTCTGAGATTCAGAAATCTTTTGGAATAAGCTGTCCTTTCCCATAATGAATTGAAAGGGTTCTGAAGATTGATAAACACAGTTTCAGCTTGACTCCCCACCGGAAAAACAGTCCCTGAAGGAATTTGGCACATTGTTCAGGGGAAATCTAGTGCTTTTATAGGTATTATTAAGCTGCATGAAGATTTAAGAGCCTAATGTACTGTGTTATTAATTTTTAGGAGTGTTTTTTGCAGTTTGGGCTCCTTTAAATGTCACTAGTCACTTTTTTAAACCTATATCAAGGAAAGGGGGGGGGGTGTGAGAAGGCTGTAAGTCCATCAAGCTGGAACCTTGCCTTAAATTAAGAGAAAGAAGTGACCTGTCTGATGTGATTACCCATGCACAAGCATTGGAATGGCCTTCTCCAGAATGTGAAGAGCAGTAAAAAAAGATCTGACAGACTTTGAGTTTGGGCTGGTTAAAGGCAAGAATTAAAACCTCTCCTTGCTTGCCAAAAAAACGGGGAAAACCAGATTTTAGGGAAACGTAAAGTGCTCCCCAGTGCCCTGAAGATGTTCTTTGCTGATCGCCATAGGGTCCTGCTCATCACTGGAAAGATGAGCTTTGATTATCATTATTTCAGCAAGGTCAGTATCAATGGCAACGAAGAATAAACCAGCCCTTTCCTTAAAATTGCAGCCAGGCTAACTGCATCCTGGTAAGAGTTAAACAGAAAGAGTGAAGTGGATAGGTTAAATGCAAGAAGGAAACCAAAAACCACAGCAGTTTTGGGTCCTAAATGGAGCAGCAGTACTAAATAATCCTTCCTTTGCTTCTCAGGCACACGTTTCAGTAGTACTAATGCCCATTATTTGCTCTGATGCCCTGGTGGCTGGCACTTTACTAATATGTAGGCAGGTTAAAGTAAATTAGTCTACAGAAGAGAATTATGTCAGTCATTACTGGAGTCAAGGGACACATTACACCTTTGTCATTGCTATGCCGAGACATATTCTACCATGGCAAAAATAAAACCCTGTTTGAGGCAGGC
This sequence comes from Pezoporus occidentalis, assembly GCF_034315485.1. Taxonomy (NCBI): domain Eukaryota; kingdom Metazoa; phylum Chordata; class Aves; order Psittaciformes; family Psittacidae; genus Pezoporus; species Pezoporus occidentalis. Next base: position 658,748 of record NW_026914158.1, read on the forward strand.
AGATCGCAGGGTTCTCTCCCACAGATCTGCTGCCAAGCAGCCCTCCAGTGCTGGCTCAGCACTTCTGAGGTATTCAGGGGACCATAGAGATGGATGTGGACATTATCTGCCAGCTTCCAAGACACGATGAGCTTCAGTGGCTTTGAGATACATCACCCTAGGCAATGAGGGACTTCTGACAAGGGCATGCAGTGACAGGACAAGGGGGAGCGGCTTTAAGATGAAAGAGAGATTCAATGAGCTCTTAGGCAGAAGCTCTTCCCTGGGAGGGTGCTGAGGCACTGGCACAGGGTGCCCAGAGAAGCTGTGGCTGCCCCATCCCTGGGCCAGGTTGGACACAGGGGCTTGGAGCAAGCTGCTCCAGTGGAAGGGGTCCCTGCCCGTGGCAGGGGTTGGAGCTGGTTGAGCTTTAAGGTCCTTTCCAACCCAAACCAGGCTGGGATTCTTTGATTACTTGAGTGACTTAAAATCAAGTGAGCAATATATATATGATTTTGTGTTTATTTCTATTGCATGATTGAAGTACAGGTAAGACAAGTTTTCTGAATAGCTACAAATAAGCTGCTAAATGTATTCTTGCTTCTTTTAGTAACTTTTGTATTTTTTTTCCTCTAGGAAGTATCCAGAATCAGGCAGAAAAGGAAGAGAATCATCCCAAACTCAGAGGCAGCTGAACCATCATGCATCTGCAAAGCAGCCTTGAGTAACTCAGGAGTTACTGCCTCTCATGGGGGCAAGATGCACATGATCAGCTGCCACCTGGCCAGGTAGTAGACCTTATTCCTGTTGCATTCCTGTGAACACTATGGAGAATGTGACTGGCCTCGACCTTGGTGAAGCACTGGCCTTTAAGACAGCTCATTGCATTAGTTCCTGCTCATTCAGTGGTGTGGGGTTTAGGTGTTTCTCACTGCTTCTGCTTTATGACCTGGGGAATACCTCTTCTTTAATTCCTTCCTAGCTGTTAGCCTGCCTCACTTCAGTTTTGAGCTTTCTGGGACAGAGCCTGCATCTTCTGTCCAGCCCTGGTCTCAGTGATGGCTTTTGGTGCAGGCAAAACAGAAATAAAGTCAAACAAGCCCTCTGTGTCTTCCCCCCTTCCCCCTCACCCCCCTGTGATATTTTGTGTATTAAAAAGGCAAGCAAAATCAACGTGATAATGCAGCAACTATGGTAGCTCGTGACGACTAATCAGTGCTTTGGGCTCCCCAGTGATCTGAAGCACTCTTGTTTGCTCAGAGTGTGTTCTCAGAACAGCAGGAGTGAAAGGATCTTGATAGGATGATAAGGAATAAGAAAGCATTTTCCTCCAAAGTCATCCTGGGACTTAGAGTTGAAAAAGAGAGCAGGCTGTGAGGTTAGTGCTCTGCTGAGCAAGGGGTGCACGTCCCAACGTCAGTCTTAAATCACCATCTTGTGACTTGCTTGTTTGGTCAGGCTGAATTTTCAGGGGAGGACTGAACTTCTCTGCATGTCAAATGGAATCATAGGCTAGTAGGAAAGCATGGGTTGGGAAGTCCTCTGGGGGTCTTCCTGGTGAGCACAGGGTTAACTGCACACACAGTGAAGTCAGCTCGCTCACAACCTGCTTTGCCTCCCCAGAAGTTCCTGTGGTTTCTGTGACCAGAGGATCGCAGGCTGGGTGAGCTTGGCTGTGCTCACGCTCAGCACAGCAGCACTTTGTGCTCTTCAAACCCTGGGATCTGTGCTTTCCTCTCTCTCTATATATGTGTATTTATAGGGCATGTTTGAAGTTATGGCAGACAAAGTTTAACTGATTTAGGCATGTTTCTCATGTGTTCTCTGAAGCTGGAGCGCTGGGCACTGGAGAGATGTAATAGGAAAATGAATCAGACCTTGTTTGAGTTCATATTGGTGTTTACCCCACATCTGACCACAGTCCTGGATCCATGGTCCCAACTGCTATGGAGAATGTAAGGAAAAGGCAACCTTTGCCTAAAGAACATCTTATCTGAAGATCATTCAAGGGCAAACAGATGGATGCAGACATACAAAAGAGCTTGGGAACAGAGCACTGGCTGTAAGGAGTGTTGGCAAATAGGAGCAGTTTGTAGTTAGTAGAATTCTAAGCAATGTCAAGGAGCTTTTTTGCTCTTAAACTCAGGTGAAGGAGCCTGTAGGTAGTGGGAACTCCTCCAAAGCTTCAGGAAAGGCCCAAACTCACATAGTCAGAGGCAGGGCTTGCCTTTCATATGGCTACACACCAAACGTGGGGCCAGATTCCCTTTAAATTCCTTGTACTGGGCAGAGGAAGGACTAAACTGCAGTTGGTGGTACTCAGGTTGTAATTTACAAGCAGCATACTCAAACAGTGCAGTATTTGCATGTATTTATCTCATGTAAGATAAATGGTTGGCAAACATTCATAAAGTATTTATTGGGCACGTCAGTATTTGTTCAATGATTTATAAATCAGTGCTGGAAATGGTGACAGTTTCAGATAAATTTGTTGGGAGATATCTGCTGGGCATCAATAAGTCTGATATTAATTAGTTTGCAGATGATCTGCAAGTGCTTTGGGGGTGATTTACAGCTCATTTTCTCACTAGCTCAGGCAGCAAAAGGCTTGCAGCTTAGCTGGGGTGATGGGCCAGACCCCCTCCTTGTCCACGTTTGTAGCTCAGGCTGCAAGTGAATCTCTCCCAGGTTTTCTTCATTGCAAACTCATCGTATCAGCACTTGGGAACCAACAGCAAATTGAATTATCTGTAGATGCTGTGGAAGACAGCATAACCCTGAGTGCCTTTGTCAGCAGTTCAGTGTTCAGTCACGATTCCAGTCTCTTCTCTGAGCTTCTTCTCTGCTTTCAGCCACATTCTCCACCTTCAAATTGAAGACAGTGTTCTTTCTCTTCTTATCATCCCTTGCTTGTCAGTCTGTTCTGATCCCATACAGACTTCTTAGAAGCTTTGTTGAAGGGATTCTTTGGCAAATGTTTGGGACCTTAAAGATTTAGAAGTTTTCTGGCAGTGTTCACTCAGGCAAAGAAACCAACAGAATTTGTAACAGGAGCTGAGAATCTCACTTTACAAGATCCTGAAGCCAAGACGATTCCTCTGTCTTCTCCTCTGTTCTTCCTGCAAAGCATTAAATGACTTTTCTGAGTTGGAAACACATAGGGAAAAACCCTTCAAGGTTAACATAGAGGTGTTAATAAACCTTCTGCAAAACACAGGAGGGTTTTTAAGCTTGACCTTTGCTTTGTAGAGCACTGAAGAGGTCTTAGAAGATGTTCTGTAGAAACTGGGTTGTTAATACATGTTTCAAAGTCTACAGCTATTTGTTGCCTTAGCAAAGGGTTTTTACGTGGATTACAAAGCAAGAGCCCCCATTTGCAGCAGCTGGAAGGTAAGGCACAGCTGAGGGGAGGACTGGGTTGGTCTGAATGGTTCAATCCCTTCACCTGAAGCTCATCATGTAAATGGGGGTCTGTGGTTACCATGCTCTCATTCAGTTGCTTTGTGGGGTTTTGTAGGAGCAGATCTTCAGGGATGAACTTCTCACCCTTCAAAGTACCTCAGGTAAGTAACTTGTAAAATGCACCAAAATAAGGAGGTGTTAAAGACCTGGAATTGTACCTGTTGAGATGCAAATGCTGCTGGTTTCTGTTTATCTGTGCAATTGAGTTTTGGAGTAGTGCTTGAAATTCCTTCTGGTCCAGCTGGAGCAGCGTGGAGTCCTTTTCTTGCTTAAACTCATTAAGGTTGAAAATGTAGATGGTTTTGGAACTGTAGAACTGAAAATAGCTTGTACTAACAGAGTGTTTGTAAAGTGTGCATCCCTCTCTACGTGTGTGCTTGTGTACATAGATAAAACAGCTTTTTTTCAGGTATAAGAAGTTACTCTTTAAGTGTGGAGTTAGCTTTTTTTGGTGGATGACCTTTCTGACACGGTAGGAACATATAGATGGGGGTTAATGTCCTAGTGAGGATAAACAGGGTAAAACATGCTAACTGTTGTCGACAAGAGGACACTATAGTACATAGCTATATACCCAGATGCTCTTATTTGGTGTCTTTTGGTTGCTGGCTATTAGTTTAATATGGTTTATTCACATTTAGTAAAGGTTTAGGTGAATACTTGTGGCACAACCAACTGGCTCTGAGTAAAGGCGTCCTAACTGCACTCTCTTGGGAAATTTCAGCTAAAATTTGTGTAGTTCTGTTTTGCTCTGACTTTCCCTTTGGAAATAGACTGCTGGAGGACAGCTCTGTAGAGGTAAAACTGTGTTAGAGCTAAATGGGGCTATCTGAATTCATTACAGTTTCCTGTGCTTGCACTTCCTTAGCTACAAGAACATCCTTTAGGTGACTGAATGAATCTGGGACAGCACCAGGCAGACTCTGGTGATTGCTGGGTGTTAGCAGGCTCCTGCTGACAGTAACCACCACAAGAAAATGCTGAGTGATAGCCCTGGATGATCCACCTAGGAAATGGTGTATGTACAAGGAAAATGAGCTTAAAACCTGGATGCAGTACCAGCTAAAGCTTCAGTGCAGATCACTGCAAGAACCATCTCTTCCTTGTGAGCATCCTTGACCTCTCCTCAGGTCTTAGATCGTTAGTATTGTACATTTAGGCTTATATATTGATTTTGTCTTGTTCAGTACCTTCTGACAGACGTTTTGTGACACCCGTGGCTTTCCTCTCATGTTGTGTCATCTATCTTTTAGATGATCATAGAATCAGCTTGGTTGGAAAAGCTCTTTAAGATCATCAAGTCCAGCTGTTACCCCAGTACTGCCAAGTCCATCACTAAGCCATGTCACTGAGGGAGAAGCCTAGATGATAGGCTTGTCTGGGCAAGGCCTGGCTGGTTTAGCATGTGGTTCTGGTGCAGGACTGTGTGTGCCATCAGACTTTGGTGAATAATGGAGGTGACAGTGAAGACAGGTCAGTAGGGATGTAGATGAGCTCAAGTCTGTGCTGTGGTGATGGAAGTTCAGAGTTAACTGATGCACATGATAGAAGGGGATGCAGATATCTCTTACTTGCTCTATGTTGAGAGGACCTTCACACAGGTTGTGGTTGGGGAGTAAAATCAAAGCAGGGATGCAAGATTCTCCCCAGCAGGAACCTTGGATAGAGCTTCTGCTCCTCTTTTATGTACAAGGCTGGTTTGGGGCAGCAGGCAAGGCAGAGCTTGCTGTGCTGGGCAGGAGCAGGCCTGGGGGTGCCTGTTTAAATGCAGAATCGTATTTTCAGCAGTTGGTTTAGTGCCAGGTGAGTAAAATCCTGCTACAGAGATCACCAGGTGCTTTGTATTGGCCTTCCACAGGTGTGTGTGATTGCACAGGAAAAAAGGCAGGGAACAAGTGAGCCTTGAGACATAATCGTATCAATCTTTACAAGTGGCTAAAATACATATTCTTGATGCTATCTGTGATGGATTATGTAATGTGAAAAGGTAGAAATGCTTTTAGGTGCTCTTAGGTAAACTGTTGAATCTTATCCTCCCCATCTCTCTGCTATAGACTGAATCTATTAAGTTTGTAAAAGTGCTTTTTCCTCCAAGTTCTGCCTTTGGGGCTGCTTCTTCACACTCTCTGCTGCAGTTTCTCTTAGGTAGCTTCCTACCTGAACGAAGCAGACATGATAAACACCGACAGCTGTTTGTATTAACAGAGCACACTGAATTTTAGCAGATTCTCAGCAGCAGTCTCAGTCTCAAACTGTGCCAGAAAAGCCTTTAAGAAATGCTGATTGTATTACCAGGGGGTGGAGGTTGTCTCAAAACTCAAATGCTTTCTATTTTAACATCAGGGACCTGCTGTTCAGAGGCTCCAGAGTCTGGTGGAGCTTGTGAGAGGTTTGCACAAGGCCAAGTGCACATGGGTCAGGACAGTTCCAAGCACAGAGACTGGATGGAGCAGCCTGAAGAGAAGGACTTGGGGGTGTTGGTCAATGAGAAGCTTCTCATGATGCAGCTTGAGCCCAGAACCCCCCTGTGTGCTGGGCTGCACCCCCAAAGTGTGAGCAGCAGCTCAGGGAGGGGATCCTGCCCTTCTGCTGCACTCTGGGGAGACCCCCACCTCCTGCAGTCATCATCCAGCTCTGGGGCAACAACAGGCAGAGAGGCCCCTGGTCATTAAGGAACACTTACGTTTTGCTTTTGTACCGCTTCAGCTGCAGTATTTCAGGCTTCACACATGGAACTGGGGTTTTCAGTAGAGGTTTCAACTTTCTGAAAGGCATCAATATTGCAGAAGCACAAGAAAGTTGGTTTACGTAGTGTTCAGATGTGTTAAATAATGTATATATAGTTGTGAAAAACACAAAATCAATAGGTGTTACAAGTCGAGCTGGGAAAGAATCCGAAGGAAGTGTCAGCAGTTCTTTTCTGTGCTGTTCCTATTGTCCCTATCAAGTGGTTTGGGCTCTCTTTTGAAAGGATTTTTCAACGTTGGCTTCTACTTTGTGGTAAGCTTTATGCTGAACATTGGAGGAGCCAAAATTCATGTGTTTTATCCTCAGTAGTGAGTTACAGAGACCTTTAAATGTTGCTCTGAAAAGTGGCAGCGAAGTGATGGGCACTGAAAGGTATCACCCTCTTCATGCAACAGGGAGCAAAAATCCCATCTGGTCCCTTCTGTTGTCCTTATTTGTTCTAGGGATGCTGGTTGCCTATAAATGTGCTCAGAGCTGGTCCCATGTGGTCCCCTGATGCTTAGGAAGAAGTTAGGGATGGGTGTGCTCATAGAGTTTTTCCTCTGCTTGGGTTCTTATTTCTATTGCAGAACAAGTGCTCCTCTCTCATTTGACTTCTGAAGTGGAATACAGGTTGGAACAGAGAACTTAGCAGGCACTAACGCAGGACTGCTTCGTGTGCATGTGCAGCAGAGTGGTGTGTATAGCTTGTGATTCTTGAACTTCATGCCAGACTGATCAAAGGTGGCCAAAAGCTGAAGTAATGGATGTAAATCTATTACTGTTTAAAAACTCATCTTTGTACAAACCTAGGTCGCTTTGATTAGACAACTAGTAAGATTTTAGGGTGCAGTGTGGTGTAGTGTGTGGTGCAATGACTGTTTCTGCCTCTTGATACCAAACTAAAATGCTTATAGATGCTTTTGCATCTAAAAAATAGAGATTATTTCAGAAAGTATGGCTAACATTGAGTATATAATTCAATATACTGAGTATATTCAATATTCAATATATATTCTTATAACAGTAACACTGTTAAAGATCCTCTGACCTTTTGGGTTTTAAGAGCACCTGTAACATTTCGCACTGATTCCTAACAGGTGCTTTTCTAAAGATGGAATCAGTGTATAAATGAACAAGGGTTACCTGCTGTGCCTGTAATTTACATTGAAGTGTATCTATATGCTTAGAAGCTGTACGTGAAGCTATCACATTCTAGATTGCAGTGCTGATACTGGTGCTGACTAGCACGAGTGCTCTTGGTGCAGTGAGGTGGAGTGTGTGAAAAGTCAAGCACTACTTGTGGTGAGCAAGGGCATCGTCATCTTCCTCCAGGACGGAATAGATGTGATATCCCTAAAAGTAACATTTCAACGGGCTCTTTTGCAGCATCATTGGTACTTTAAATTGCTTCCTTCTGGCATCTGCATATGAATGATACAGACCCACAAGTTTCAAAAGCCATATCTTGCTTTAGATGAGCAGTTGAAATATATGGGTTAATAAAGGCAGGACACGTAGGGGCTTGTGTGTTTGGGCATGGCATGGCAACTTCTTGGTGGCAGTTTTCATTTCAGTAGCCTCTTGCTTCTCAGTTTATTGCCTCAAGATATCTGCTTGTGTGGAGGGTTGATGAATCCAGCTAGATACTGGATCAGATGGCAGCATGGTCAGGAATGGGATAGACAAGAGGAGCAGCATAACCAGCATCGTTAGAGTCACAGCTAATCTTCAGCTTCACCCTTACTGTTGAGAACGACCCTCCTACCTTGGGAATTGGAACAAGGAATGACTAAATATCACGGTAGGAAAAATGAAGTTGACATAAACTGGTGGTTTCCAAATGATTTGTCATTAGTATGTGGTCTAATGACTGAGTTAGAGCTTTGTAAATATTTGCAAACAGGGCTGAGGAATTAGCTGGTGTAATGCATGCAAGTGATGTGATTTCCAATTTACTTGTCAGGGTAAACATTCATTTAAACCTGATGCTAACACAGAACTTTACTTTCTGGGCGAGCAGGGAGACGGAGCATTTGCATGCATCTTCTGAGAGAGGTCTGAACGCAGGTACCCAGGTGGGAGTCTGAGGCTTGAGACGGGCCATCTCTCATGGGATCCTGGGTATGGGATTAGTGCATCTCCTGCTTTGCAGGTGTAGTGCTTTCCAGGACTCACCGCAGCAGTTCTTGGAGTCCTTAAGCATTACTGTCATCCAAATACCATTAACCATTTACTTCTAATGCTATGTTTGGCGATGCAGAACTCCCTTCTTTCAGAAATGCTAAATCACATTCTTGCTTCCCAGTGGAAAAAGACTTCAACACATTATTCCATGTATTTTTTTCCCTTGCACAGTGCTTTTTCTCCGAGAACAGAAAGAAATCCTTCACAGAGCAAATCTTTTTGTCGCTTTCTGTTTCTCTCCATTATTGTTTAGCAGATCACAATCTTATACATAATGTATATGCGACTGAAATATTCAAGGTAGTTAACATTTACCATTGTTGCCAAGGGAAAGTAATTCTCTTGCAAAGATACAACTTTAATATAGAAGAGTAATAGCTGATATTACAGTGTTCAGATACAAAAACTGATAATGGAGCCCTGTTGATATTTAATATCAGCTGGATTCAATGAATCTAGCATTACGATGCTTTTTGAAGGTTGGATTTGTGGTTCTGTGATGAATAGCTGGAATAATTACATCCACATAAGATATAGCACCCGAGAACTGTGTGTCGTGAAAATACCCCTCTGATGGACTGCTTTTCCATTTTAATAAAAGCAAAGAAATATGAGTTAAATTTAACTTAACCTGGCAGAGAATTTCGGTTTATCCAGAAGTTATTGATGCAGAACAGAAGGGGTTTTTTTGGATTGCTGCTTAAATCAACATTCCTTCTTTGTGTCTCAGTTAATATCCTCCCGAGGAAGAGAAAAAATTGCTCCCATCAAAGTATCTTATTGTTGGGTACCACAGTTTGAAACCTTTCTGATTGAGGCTGGCAGGGAGAGGTGAGTTATCTCATGTCTTGCTATGCACCATAGGCACCACCAGACCATTTCTCTTCTCATTCCTTGCTAAGTTCCCCATAGCTTTTGTTTTATGGAAATAACTGGCACACTGGTGTTATACTGAATCTCAGCCCTGATTCAGTTTTACTCCATGTGAGTGCATCCAAATCTGCCAGAAGCATTCTCCCCACCATGGGTGGACTTCATGGTGTTCACACAGCAGCCGGGTACAAGATGAAGGCTTTGTTGGGCCAGGCATAGACTCGGGCTAAAGGAAGAATAGAGGTGGAGAAGGGAGGAAAATGACCTTGTGGAAGGCTTTTGCAGTTCATCGGAGAGGTGGAGGGCTTCAGCATTCCCACGTGCGAAGGCAGGAGAGCAGCAAGCATCCTTCTGCTGGTAACAGAAGGGAGAGCTGGGGGGGAAACAGCTTGTCTCAGGGGACCAGCTGCTGCAATAAGGCACTTGAGAGCATAAGCAGGCATCGAGTTAAACATCTGTGCAGCCCATAAACCAAGGTGGGGAGGGGGAAAGGAGCTGGCACTGAATCAAGACTGAGGCACCGCTCTGGGATAAACAACTGTTCCTTTTTGTGCCCCCTTTTAGGCCCACTTCATCCTACAGGCGCACGAAGCGGCGGGGACAGCAGTGAGGAAGGGGTGGGAGCTGCTGAGCGTCAGGTGGGAGAACTTGCTGGCGAAAGCTGCTTCTGAGAGCAGCAGGAGGTTGCTCGCAGGCTGGCAGCCAATGTGGTAGCAAAGGCTGGAGCTCTTGCCACAGGCTTTGCAGCAGGTTTCTGACAACATTCTGGCAGCGTGCTCTGCACCGCGCTTTTCTGCTTGTCTCATCTAAGAAATCTGTTTCTTTTCATGACCATATATTTCCCCCACCTTCAAAACAACCAAGGATGTTTCCCCTTTGCTGTTTCATCAAAGCTGGCAGGGGTCATTTGTCCCCATCTTCAGATGTGAGACCGTTCCTTGATCTTCAGATCCTTTCCCTCAAGTTGATGCTTATAAAGGTGTGTGAGAGAGGTTCTCAGCGTGATTTTAGGAGCAGAGCAGTGGATTGCTCCCTCTTGCTGTTTGATCAGCAAGTCTCCATCTATTTCCTTGCAGTACTGGGGCAACAAGTAGTTGAGTCTTTGTAGTTTGAAGAGCACCTCGTGTCTAGGGACAGTGAGCTTACTCTGAGCTTTGAAGTGCCTCTTCACAGAGCCACAGTCCGGCTCCGTAGTTAACCATTGAGATGAAACCAAGAAGGGCTCAGCACCCTCTAAGGCTGCCAGTGCTGAGACCTTCAGGTATGATGTCCTTTAGTGCACAGTTCTCTGCATAAACGCAGTGCTGTGAGGCTTCACTGCTCAGATTATTTCATACATCCAGGATGGGTTAAATAAACCACCTTTGTTTGGAGCAGGGATGAATGCGTCGCTTGCTCGAGTGGCATCGCCACTGTTGGAAAGGCTGCATGTGCCTCTCCCCAGCCCAGTTCTTACCGTGCTTCCTGCTGGCATGCACTGATCTTGTCACAAGGTGATTAACACGTCCAAGTTCTTGCTTGTTCTGGCATATGGGCCTTGGAGCAGTCTGCTCTAGTGGAAGGTGTCCTGGCCTGTGGCAGGAGGTTGGAAGTGGATGAGCTTTAAGGTCGTTTTCAACCCAAACCAGGGTATTTTGTTTTCTTTCCTTTCAGGTTTGGTTTTCATATGGAAGGGCTGGGTTTATCCTTTGTTGTGTTTGACCAACAGGAAGGAAAACCTTTTCTGTCCCTCCCCTCTCCCCTGATCTCACCCTTCTCCAGTTGAGGTGGTTGGTGTGTTGAAACAGATGCTGTAGCAAAACCACTGTGGAGTGGAGCCGGGTGCTGTTCCTGGAGGAGGGAAACTGCTCACCACAGGTCACTGGAATGGCACTTGGATTCCTCCTGGGGGGTCGCAGTGACTCCCTTCATTTCCTGGCTGAGTCAAACAGACATGGGAATGGCAGAGTTGTAGAGCATCCCCTGGCTCGCTGCATCAGCTGCTCTGTGTTTAGTTGGTGCCTTCCCTTTCCCTCCCAGAGCACAAGTGACTTTTGGATTCACATTCCATAAATTCCTGTGCTGAGAAGCAGCCACAGGGATCCCATGGAAAAGTCAACCAGGCTCTTGTGACAGTGTTATCTTAGGGAAGAAGAGAGCTACAGATGCCGGAGCTCACTTCACAACTGAAAGTGGCTTCTAGGGCACAGTGGTGGGATTGGGAAGAGTTGTTCCTTGTTCCTATTTTTATTTCCCCTATGGAAGTCTGTGATGGTGTCTGCAGGGGCAGATGGTCGTTTACCAGGAGGCAAAGGGTCATGTGCTTTGTCCAGCTGGTGCTCACCACAAGATGTGCGCTGAGGTTGTGGGATGTGGTGGCAGGTACCCAATGTGTGCCCTTCCCAGCAGGAAGGAACCCGATGAATCAGCCATCTGTGAGAAGAGCAGAGGATGAGCCCATACATCACATTCCATCAGTTTTCTGGCTGGGAAAACCAGCTATCATTTCTGCCTTTACTTTAGCCCCTTTTTGCCTGTGGTTTTGGGGAGCCCCTGTAAAGGGGGGGGGGGGGGCTGCTCTTTTCTGTCTCCTGTAGAAGCTCTGAAGATTGTTCAGCTCTTAAGAGAGAAAACTTTGACGTTTCCTCCCGTTGCTAATTGCATGGGCAAGAGGGGAATAAGAAATCAGCTCTTTCAGCTTTGTCAGGTTTAAAATGCTATTGCACTGCTCCAGTTTAATTTTGGTTAAGAGCTGTTTCATTATTAATGCAGGGAGGAAGTCGTCTCTGACGACCCTTGGGACATGCCAAAGTGCTTTAAGATCAGTTTGGGTACTCAGAGATGTGTGAGTAATAAAACGTCTGCTCCATGCAGTGCCTTTGCCCGCCCTTGGCAAGGGGAAGCTGGCAAATGGGCACTTGCTGACTGCTCCCAACCTGGTGCCTCCTTGAACAGCCCCCTCCACCTTTTCCTTTTAATCCCTCCTATTGCTCCTCTGATTGTTTCCTGCCTTTCCCAGCACAGGAAGCTCAGAAGTTGAGGCACCATGAGATGCAATATGACATAATCAATACAGTAACTTTTCAAGCTTGCCAAGACTTTGGGGTTTGTTTTTAAGCGTCTTGCTATCTGTCAGCATGTGCTCATTGAGCCTACACACCCATATGGCATCTGCTCTCTGGAGAGAAGTGTTTCAATAGTCCTGTAGAGTACAGCAAATAGTGGTGGATGTGTGGGGAAGCATTTGCCTGTGACTCTTGTGTTCCTGTAAAACAAACTTGGATTCACATCCACAAAGCGTACACCTGAGTTCGAAGCCAGAGCTTGAGTCTTTGGTGTCGTGGCTGTGTTACAGAGGAGTTTTAGGGCTCTGATTTTGGGTGGATTGCATTTGGTATCACACAGACTTGGTGATACTGAAGATCTTGGTTCCGAGGAGGAGGTGACAGGGGGTGATTTCTAATGAGCACAAATGTGCACTCGTGGAGATGAGGCAGCAGCTCTGATAAACGTGAGGAAGGGTGGTAGCGCTTCAGCCACTGCCCCCGAGCAATGGGAACGCTGCTCTTGCCTCCATAACACATGCATCTGCTTCAGTTGACTTGAGAAGTAGACTGGGATTCACATTTGTAACCTCTCCATGTGCTGCTGCGTGTGCACTCCTTGAGCATCACTGACATCCTGGGAACGGGACAGGCTTTGTGGGTCCTGTGCTGGCTGGCTGCGAGGGGGTGGGTTTCACCCTCGGAATGAATCCAACATCTGTCACTGTGGGGAAGATAGGTGCTCTCTCACATTCACAGATGGATAAACAGAAGGAGAATGGGATGCCTGAAGCCACACACTGAGAGGAAGAAAAGAAAATAGCTAGTCATGTCTTTTGCTTTCCTAAGGGAACAAGACCCACGGGATCACGTTGTGTGTGTCTGTTTAACCGAGTGCTTCTGAACCCCGTCACCAGTCTCAGATACAGGATGTTAAATCCCCACAGGTTTGTGGAGCTGGGTGATGAGCAGAAGGGGTAAACAAAGGTTTGGGGTCACTGGAGTTGACATTCCATGTGTCCTGAGTAGCCTGGGTGAGCGCTTGCTCCCTGTCCAGCACCAGGAATGCAAGTGCAGCATCTCAGGATTGGAACCTGGGCTTCAACTGTAGGCAAATGGCTGGAAATTGGGATTGAATTGCTGTGCCACTTACCATCTGTGGTGTTGCCTAAACCATACCAGAGCTCCAGGGCTTTTGCTGTGCTGGTCTTGCTTTGCAACCCTGATTTACTTACTTGAAATCAATAAGGCTGGGAGGTGAGGGAGAGGAGTTTCTCCTGCTGGCCTAAGGCCTCAATTTGGGTCTGAGTGAAGGTGCTGGAAGCCATCCCCTTGCTCTGTGTCCATACAGATATGTCAAGAGGGAATAGTGTGTCTGGTACTTGAAAAAGCAATAGGATGCTGTATCCACGGAGGAATGCTGGAGGGAAGGGATGGCAGCTGCTCCCTCTTGTCCAGTTATGTTAATGGCTATCTCAGTATTTAACAGATCATAGCCCAGCATCCAGATACCTGTGAAGCTGGGAGCTGGGTTTTGTGGGTTTGGGTTTTTTACTTCCTGCCAAGCCTGTTATTGACTTATTTTTACTGGATGCTGTATTAGAGAGAACTGTGTGTGTGTAGGGCATCTATTTGTGTGTCCAGGGTCTCCAAACTGACCTTAGAGGAGTAGTGATGACATAACCATATAGATTCGACTGTTAAAATCAATGGGTTACTGTAAAAAGGAGAGATCAGACTGGACCTAGGTCTTTACTTACTTACACTGTGCTGGGTATTGGTGCTTATTGAGTGATACACAGAAATTACAGAGATGTACCAAAAGCCTCCTCTTTGTGTAAGAATCATGGTACCTTCAGTGAATCCAGCTGTGCCTTCAGTCCCTAAGGTCTGTTTTGCTGAAGAAACATCACTTACTCAAGTTTGTGTAAGGATGTGCTTGGGTTTGATGCTGTGGCTTGAAAGGGTCATTGTTGGTTTGTGTTACCTGAAGAGCTCAGGCTTCTTGTTGGCCAAGCACAATGGAGAGCTGTGTGTGAACAGCAGCGTGTGTTGGCTGAGACCCAGCACCCTCTGATCTTTCATGATGACCAGGGCCAGCATACAAACCTGCAACGGGCAGGAGAAAGGAAAGAATCCATCCCACACAACAGAGCCTTCTGTGAACACCCGGAGAACAGCTTAACCCCTGCAGGCTGGGGCTTGATAATGTTGGTTTATGGTAGCTTCAGATCTACTTTAAACCCATTTGTTTTTCCCATGTCCCATTGTATTTTTTGCCTTGCATTTTAACATTCTGTAAGCTGAGGTCTGCACTTACAGGTATTGTTCAAGATGAATGTACATTCCTGTTAGTTTTCAGTGTCTCCCAACTGTTACTGAGTGGACTGCTGTGGTTTTTAGATGAGGTCCCCACAGAAGTTGTGGGTTTGCTGTAATTCAGCATCTGTGAAGTAATTGTACCATTGGCTGCAAAAACTGAGACAAAAAACCCCGAAGAGCTGATGAAAAGTGCCAGCATAGATGTGTATAAAATACAGGTTAATAAAATGTACCCATTACTCTGTTTAATAGATTGTCATCTGAAAATCTTTCGATCTCATGTTGGAGTAATGAAGTGTTTGACGCTCCCATGATTTAAACACTGATTTCCCTCAGTCCCTTTGAGGGAAGGGTGGAAGTAGTCTGTGCAAATGCCTTACATAGAATCTTCAAAGCTCCTCCAGCTCCAACCCCTGCCACGGGCAGGGACCCCTTCCACTGGAGCAGCTTGCTCCAAGCCCCTGTGTCCAGCCTGGCCTTGAGCACTGCCAGGGATGGGGCAGCCACAGCTTCTCTGGGCACCCTGTGCCAGCACCTCAGCACCCTCCCAGGGAAGAGCTTCTGCCTAAGAGCTCATCTCAGTCTCCCCTCTGGCAGGTTAAAGCCATTCCCCCTGGCCTGTCCCTGCAGGCGCTTGTCCCAAGCCCCTCTCCAGCTTTCCTGCAGCCCCTTCAGGCACTGGAGCTGCTCTCAGGTCTCCCCTTCAGGAGCCTTCTCTTCTCCAGGCTGCCCCAGCCCAGCTCTCTCAGCCTGGCTCCAGAGCAGAGCTGCTCCAGCCCTCGCAGCATCTCCATGGCCTCCTCTGGACTCACTCCAACAGCTCCACGTCCCTCTTGTGCTGCTGCCCCAGAGCTGGGTGCGTTTCTGTGGTCACATTTGCATGGTTAGGAACATGGATTTATATGAAGAGTCTTCGTTTCCCTTCAGGCTCGGTCCTTCTAGAAGGCATTTGACACTTGTGCTTGCTGAGGTGGGGTGGGTTTGGTGCCACATTGTCCTTCACCAGGAGTAGTGGTGCCCAGAGGTGCGAGGTCCTCAGTTCAGTCCATGCTCAGACTCATGGGACCAGATACTTGTTGCTGTGATGTGGTGTGCTGTGGGGATGGAAGCTACTGATGCGCTTCCCTCCTGCTCTTGCCTCATCCTGCCACATCCTGCGATGCATGACACGCTGCAGTTAGGTCTTTGATTTACTTGGGTGAGCTACAGCAGGGATGGGACCCAGCTCTGGGGCCCTGCAAAAAAAAAAGAGGTTTTTGTGTAACAGAGCAGATCTGTTCATGAAGTTTCTTTAATGATGATGATTCACATGAGCACCAGGAGCAGTCACTGCTCGCTTCTGCAGAAGTTGCCTCTTCAGCCCCCCCGAGCACTGCAGCTTTTCTCTCCCCCTCCCCTGTGTGTATAGCAGAGTTTGCCAAAGCCCTGCCAGCCATGCCTTCCCCACCCCGTGTTCTCACGCAACCTCTCTTCCACCTGACTTGGGTGCCCTTCAGGCTGTTTTATCTCTATAAATTCCCCATAAAGTCCACCTGAGTGGAGCAGCATTTCCCGACTCCTTGCCTGCGCCCTCCTGCGTCCTCCGCAGTAAGCAAAGCCTCACCTAGCCCAGACACAGCTGTCAGGTTAATTGAGTTAGCAGGGCCCTGTGTTTTGTCTGCAGGGGATGAAACGTGCTGCATGATTGTTCTCCAGTTGTGCAATAAGCTTGCTTAAAGGTGTCAGTGAAACTCATTCTGTGGATCAAGCTTGGACAGACTGGGCTGCAGGAGCACAGCTGAGCGTCTTCCCCTGGAAAGGAATTACCTGAGACACGATGCTGATTTGAAGGGATGCTGCCTGGTGTTGGTGACTCTGCTTGAAACTGAGCTCGGGTTCCTCTGAGCAATAGGGTGGGTTTAAGCAGTGCAGAGCGTTCCCCAGTTCATGCAGCAGCATTGCTGTGCTCAGGTGCTGCGGGGTTTAACTGGGGTGAATCTCCAAGGGAGGAGGGAGGCTGTGATGCATCAAGGTGAGATGTGGATTATGAGACTAATAAGAGCCAGACTGAGCATTTAACTACCAAGGTTTCCTTTGTGTTTGGAGGCAGGGGAGGCTCTGATCCTGTAAGGGCTGTGCACAAGCAAACTGCCATTGGAGTCATAGTGATGATTGATTTGAGTTGACATTTACTGCCATAGGCTTGTGCGCATCCCTCAGTGCGAAACAGAGGGGCTGAACGCTGCTTCTCTCTTCTGTATCATTTGCTACACCTGACAGAGCATATCCAGATGTGGAACAGCCACACTTAATGGGATATGGGCAGCTGAAGTGGGGAGATGAGAGAAGAAGTAAAGAAATAAGCTCAAGCCCTAGGAACTTTGCTTTGCTCCCTGGAGTTTATTTTGGAAGGGAAAGGGATTGTGACCAGATGTGTGTGGGTGCAGGGAGGAGATGCTGTAGGTTTGCAGAGCTGATGGCAATTAAAGAGTGGGCTTAATGAGATTAGAGTAACTTGGATGCCTCTGTGCAGAAGTGGGTGTTTGCTTGCAGAGGGAGCTTTGGTTTGGAGCATCCAAACTGCCCTCAGTGTGTTGCAGGAAGTTCAGCGGTGTCTGCTCCAAGTCTGATGTGCTTCAGCTGGGGCACATCTTCCGCATGCAACAGGCTGAAATAACACTGGAATTGTAGCACTGGATGTTTCCCTGCTGCTCCATGTGGGTGTAATGTGGTAGACAGTGATCCTCAGCTGGGGAAGGGGAAACAGGCACCTGGGGTAGAGCAAATGTGTTAAACTTGGGTACCAGTGTGGAACCACGGCCTCAGCCTGGCTATAAATTACCACCTTGCAAAGCAATTTCAGATTCTACTGTGTTCTCACTTGTGATATATTTGCTTGGATCTGTAGGTGTTTTGCCTATGATTCCTTGTGCTGTTCTTTGAGTCTTTTCCAGAGTTTGGAGAGGGTATTTGCCTTCTGCGCACATGTACAGTGCACATCTCACACTTTGGAGACCAAAGGAGGTGGTTTCCTTAGGAAAACCAGCTGGTTGCTGGGTATTTGTCTTTCAGAAACAAAGCTGCAGGACAGCCGCTGGTATTGGTGTATTCCCCTGAACTAGGGAGGAGCTGAGCACCCAGATCCTGCTCTGCTCACTTCCCATATCCCAGAGAAGCAATTTAAGCCCCAAACTGTCCATCAGACACTGAGTTACTCTGACTAAGCTTGTTCTGCATAGGTTTACAAAGGCAGATCCCATGCTTTAGCTACAGGACATTCCCTTGCCATAGCAGAGGTTCAGCTTCGCCTTCTTCCCTCACATCAGCTGGAAGTGAATTTGAACTTAAATCTCCTATCAAACCCTGTCAGGTGGCTTCTCTAACCCCCGAGGAGCTGCATCCTGTGGGTTGGGTGGTTGGTTTTTGAGACCCCTTTGGTACGGTCTGGTTTTGCCGTGCTGTGCCATGGGGACAAGTTGCAAAGCATGGCTTTTTCATGAAAGGCTGCAACAGAACTTGGTTTTTCCCAGCCAGCCCACTGGGGAGACATTGAGCACCCCGAGGGCTGAGTGACGTCCTCACTGCCAGAAAGGCAGGCTCTCGGTTCAAGCGACAGCTTTGGTTTGCATTTTAGCATCCCTCCAAGGATGACTGACTGTCAGTGTCACCCGATTTGAAGCCTCCCTGCGTGTGGACACAGATAGGTGAAAGATGAAGCTGAGCTAGTGATGTAGAAATACCCTTTGCAGGAAAATACTTGTTCTGGTCTGTGATGGACATGCTGTTTTGCTTTGCTGGTGAGTCAGGTTAATTCAACTGTCTAAATAGTAAAGCACTTTGGTTTTGAAGGGTCTTTCTTGCTATTTATTTCCTTCTGCATTTGCAGTTGGACTGGAAGATCTTGGAAGGGGAATAGTAACAATATTAAGTCATGGACAGGCCAGAAGAAGCAGCTATTTCATGCTCCTTTTGTAATGCAGTTGTTACTGAGTTGATGCATCCCATTGCAGCTTTAGAGCAGTCTCATCCTTCCAGTCATATCCCATCACTAATGGCCCTGAGGAACTTCCATGTTGAGTAACAAGAGCACAAAAACCAGCTTAGATGTTCGCTGTTGGGTTTACCATTGCACATGTGTCCCTCAGCTGATTTGGGACTGAAGTATTCCAGTGTATTGCGGAGGCGTTGCAGCCCCCATCAGCACCCTGTGATTAACCCAGCTGATTTAACATGCTGGGCTGCAGGGTGCCTGTTTAGGAGCTGATTCAGGAGATGAGCTGCCTCTGCTCTCAGGGCTGAAGACTTCAATCCAGTGCCACATGGGGAGGGCAGCAACATGGTTTTAAGCCAGTAAACTATAGCATCAGCTGGGGTGGATGTTCTTTTGCCTGTTGATGTTGTATCTTGGCAGTTTGGTGAATCCAAAGGAGTAAAGTGAGACTCAGCTCCTTGTTTCTTTCTCTGATGTCTGGTGGGTGACATCAGGTGCAAGGAATGGAGAGCTGGGCATACAGTAGGATCACTGGTCATGGCGTGTTCCCATGGAACCAGCCGCAGTGATGAGCTGATGCAGCAAT
This sequence comes from Pezoporus occidentalis, assembly GCF_034315485.1. Taxonomy (NCBI): domain Eukaryota; kingdom Metazoa; phylum Chordata; class Aves; order Psittaciformes; family Psittacidae; genus Pezoporus; species Pezoporus occidentalis. The sequence continues at coordinate 677,877 of NW_026914158.1, forward strand.
AACCCTTGCTGCAACAGCTCCTTAAAGCACTTACTCCACAGAAAACCCTTAAAAAATCAACTTTGATACCAGGAATGTGTCCCAGTTGCCACTACCTGGAGGTTTTCTTGCTGAGCAATAGAAATTGGGTTAGGATCCAAGTACGATTTAGGAACTTCGCATTTAGAGGTAGAACAGAGGGAGCTGTGGAACCAGAGGTTTTAAAGCACATCAGCACATAAATGCAAGCATTAATAACATTCCATGGTTTGAATATCTGGGGTTTGTTCCTGAAAGTCACTGGATTTGAAAGCAGCATGTTACGATATGAGAGGATCTGTGTTGGTGCTGTTAGCTTGGATCCCCAGCTGGACTAACAGGGCATGGAGACACTGGAGCCTGGCAAAGAGGAGCCAGCCAGGTGCATGTGAACATCTGAATGTGTTCAACACACTGGGCAAAGCACACACCTTTATTCACTGCAAATCTTGCAGAGAGAGGTACCAGGAAAGAGTTTTAATCATCAGAATGGCAGCGTTTTGGTGGCATCACAATGGCAGTGTTTTGGTGGCATCAGAATGGCAGCGTTTTGGTGGCATCACAATGGCAGCGTTTTGGTGGCATCAGAATGGCAGCGTTTTGGTGGCATCAGAATGGCAGTGTTTTGGTGGCATCAGAATGGCAGTGTTTTGGTGGCATCACAATGGCAGCGTTTTGGTGGCATCACAATGGCAGCGTTTTGGTGGCATCAGAATGGCAGTGTTTTGGTGGCATCAGAATGGCAGCGTTTTGGTGGCATCAGAATGGCAGCGTTTTGGTGGCATCACAATGGCAGCGTTTTGGTGGCATCACAATGGCAGCGTTTTGGTGGCATCACAATGGCAGCGTTTTGGTGGCATCAGAATGGCAGCGTTTTGGTGGCATCAGAATGGCAGCGTTTTGGTGGCAGTAGCCAAAAAAGAAGGGGGGGATTTGTCATTTTGACCTGAAGTGCACAAAAGGTGAGGGCCCCATTTGCAAGAAGAGGTAATCTCTTGACTCCCCTCACTCCCATCACTCCTGATGCCAGCAGAAGGAGATGGTTTTGTGCTTAACTGTGGTTCCCATTGAGCACTTGTTGCCATGACTGAGGCTAAGATTAGGGTGGGCTCCAGGATTTGGCTCTTAGAAATCAAGGAGGAACTGGAAGCAAACAGCTTCCCTTTCATTCGTGGGTTCACATCACCATCTCCATCTCCCTCTGTGCTTTCCAGCTGCCCTGACAGGTTGATTTGACAGCAAATACCCTTCAAATCCCAAAGCACATCAAAGCAACTTGCGAGGCAGCAGCAGATGCAGAGATGTTCGTAGCATCTGCTGCAGGCAGGGCAGGGAGGAGGAGTTGGGTAGAGCATGTGTGATGTGGGTGCTGCCCAGATTAGCACACCCTGCTGAGCATATGGAGAACTTGAATAGCTTCTCCTTAGCATTTAGTAAGTGGAGTTTGGCTTTGGCCAAGTAATTGTGATGTTTCTCCATGCTGAGACAGAAATCCTTTGGTTTGGCTTGGTTGTTGGGCTTTGTTGCACCAGGCTGACAGGTCATGATGAACAGGGAGCAGATTCGAACTTGGCTTTCAATGGTAGGAAGAAAAAGATGTAACTTGAAGGCTTGGCTGCTTGGTTTTGTGTTTCCTGGGGGAAGGTTGGAATCTGGTTTGAAACTACATGGGAAGTTCCAAAGTAAAGATGCCAGCTTTGGAAAATATTGTGATTTCTGGGATTCATTTGAGAGCAAGAAGTTCATAAACGCAGCGGTTGGCGCCCAGTTCTCCTTTGAGCTTCCTCTGGAACCTCTGCTTAAGGAGTGGCAAATGCTTGCTCAGTGCATTTTGGGAGGAAACTCAAGAAATGTGTATTCAATATATTTGACACAATTTGCCTGTCTGTGCATCTGGCATTAGAAGATCCTCTAAATAATCCAAGCAATGTAGATGAAAGGTTCTGCAATAGAGGCTGTGCCCAAGTTGATTAGATTGGTCTCCAGCATCCTGTCTGAAGGCAGTAAGATATTCATCAGCACTAGAAGTGTATGAGGGGAAGGATAAACCCACGCTTTGCTTTGCCAGTAGTTTCAGCAGAGGCACACAGCTGCTTGGATTCAAGAAGTCGAGTTTATTTTCACAGAGATCAAAATATGTGTAAATATCTTAATGGTCTTTTTTACATTCCAGAAGGAAACCGTATTTGAGTGATTAAAATTGAAACGTGTGATTTTGAAACGTGAAAGTCAAATATTTTAGTTACGTTTCTCAACCCATTACAGAAATCAAATTAGGATCATAGATTGGGTTGAAAGGGACCTAAAAGCTCAGCTAGTTCCAACCCCCAAATTACTGAAATCAGTGCCACCTTCACTGATAACCGGCTCTCAGTCCCCATTTGGCTCTCCTTTCCCTGTGCCTTCTGTACCCAAAAGGTAACTTTTGCTGGAGTATTTCAACATGGATAACAGGATCCTTTTTTATACATATATAAATAAATCATTTTATATATATAAAAAAGGATTGAAAAGTATATATAGATATACTTTTATATATAGTATATATATAAAAAATCCTTTTATAAATATATATAGGGATTTTAAAGTGTATATATATACACATATAAAAGTGTGTATATATATATATAAAAAAAGTGTGTGTGTGTATATATATATATATACATACACACTTTTAGATGCTTCCCTGGTAAGTACAGTAGGAGACCTACACAACAGTTCCCATCTCACTGGAGCTGTCACTGCAGCCTTGTGCTGGTGCTCAGGGGAGAGCTCGCCTTTGTGCATGCTGCTAACATCTGCGGGCTGACCTGCACCAGGCTCTGAATCACCCCTCAAAGTCAGCTCCTGCTCATCCTCCCTCTTGGGAGCATCCTGGAGAGCAAGGAAGCGAGTGTATTGCAGGGACGTGGCCGTGGGATCGGTACCTGCACAATGGGTCCTTGGGAGGAGTTGCTGCATCCCCTGCTGTGCCTCTTTGGTGAATACAGAGGATTTGTGGCTTCGTGCTGGCTGCACTAATGCAAATAGACAGCACTCACTGAAAGCCGGTGCTCTGGAATGGCACCAGCTAAAAGTCAATTTTAGTTTTCCATTGGAGCTAACAAACAGGGGCCTTGACTTCCCAAAAATGCCCCGAGTGTTAGCTGGAAATGTTCCCTGCTTTGCCTCTGCTTCCCTGCCCTGACTTAAAAGGTTGAAAACACTAGAGAACATTTTGTTACCTTCGTTGTGTTCTCCTCTTATTTTGTTATGTGGAGAGTATGTGGAGAGGAGGATTGTGCATGACTGTACAGTTACTCCCAGGGATGCTGGGGATGGACTCTTCGTTAGGGACTGTAGTGACAGGACAAGGGGTAACGGGTTCAAACTGAAACAGGGGAAGTCTAGGTTGGATCTAAGGAGGAAATTCTTTCCTGTGAGGGTGGTGAGGCACTGGAATGGGTTGCCCAGGGAGGTTGTGAATGCTCCATCCCTGGTGGTGTTCAAGGCCAGGTTGGATGAAGCTTTGGGTGAGATGGTTTAGTGTGAGGTGTCCCTGGCCATGGCAGGGGGTTGGAACTGGATGATCTGAAGGTCCTTTCCAACCCGAACTATTCTATGATTCTGTGATCTGCAGTGTGTGTCACCCAAGGTCTGTATTGATGTATTTCAGCTGTAGCCTTATAATTTGCAGAGTAGGGGGTCTGAACCACCTGAAAAGCTGCCCACTGGGAGGCACTGGCTGAAGTTCTCCCTGCTGACAGCAGTGCCTCTTCCCAGGATCCTGGGAGTTCCACAAGCTCCCGTGAAGCCACTACCAGCAAGGGAGTGCGAGCCCTTTCTGTCTGTGTTAGGATTTGTGACCGTGTATCCTGGCAGTATAGGATGGGGATGATGTTTCCACATCATAATGGCAACTACACCTGGGGTTTGAAATGTCTTCCTAAGCTGACACACCTGCACTGCTGTGACCAGTTTGTTGTCTTGATCTGTCACACAGAGCGTCCCAAATTAACACAGATCTCTGGACACAGTACTGATAAATAATGTTTTTGTGATGGATTAGTTTCACACTGACAGAGGGAAGGGCTTCTGCTGAAGCAGGGATGTGATGAAGGCAATGCAGTGCTTGTTTCAAGGCCAGGTTGGACAGGGCTTGGAGCAAGCTGCTCTAATGGAAGGTGTCCCTGCCCACGGCTGGGGCTTGGAACTGCATGAGCTTTAAGTGCCCTTCCAACCCAAACCATTCTGTGGTTCCAGGATTCCCTTCTTTCCTTAAACCCTTGGGACACTGTTTTCCTTCAAGCTTGTGTCATTCTTGTTTCTCTCCCATTAACACCCTCTTGGCTGCTTCCCGCTGTGCTCCTCAGGGTACCATGTGCCCACGAAGAGCAGCGTCTGTGCTCAACCAACACTGGTACCGTTGTCAAGTTCACTTCTGTCATCTAGCTGCCTCCACCTCCGGGAACGCTTCAGTGAGCAGGCAGAAGCTGTCTATTAATACACAGTGTGGAAAATTGGTGCCTGTTAACGTATCAGCCAGATTTAACTCTGAAAACCGTGTTCATCTGGGTGGGTAAGTTGGTTGATGTCAGCGCTCTCCTATAGATTTAGCAATCGGTTCCTCTGGTTTCAGGCCCATTTTAGGTTTATACAAATTCAGTCCGTTTGGGTATCTGCATGTGTAATGGCTTAAATTAAGTAACAGGTAATGTGCTCTTTTTGTTGTCCTGGGAGTTGTCTGCTCCTATAAATAGCAGTGAGAGCTGAGCTGAAAATAGAGAGGGGACTGTCATGGTTTGTGTTGGGATGAACTGCTGAGGCCTTTTGTGTTTGGAGGCTGTGTGCTCTGTAGTTGCTGACTGCAAATGTCTTTGGTTTGAGAATGAATCCCTACTCTGCTTCTTTCTTGTGTTTTGAATTGAAATTCTCTTGCAGACCACTCTGATTTCAGCAGAATCACATTTTCCAGTACCAAATACAGTTCCCTGAACATCGTTGACTGCCTTTTGGTGTCTTCTATCTTTGTCCATGAAGTTTAAAGACCTCAGAGCTTTGTCAAGGCATCAGGCAAGCAGACACGAGATGTTGCTCAAATTTCAGCTTCCGTATGGTCACTCATCTTTACTTTTTGCACAGGACTAAAACACACATCCTCAGTACACATTATGCTCATCTCCTGTGTGTATCTACATCATCAATACTTGTAAATGCTGCAGTCACTGGGCTCTGTGTGCTCCTAACTGGGGGTCAGTACAGCTCTAAAGCCACGTTCTCCTTTCAGCCTTAAGGGCTTCTTGATTTGCCAGATTGCTCAGCATGTTGCTTGCTTGCACTTTGCATTTTGTCCACGAACGATGTTGTCAGAAGCATTTGGTGTCAGTGTGCTGAGCTCTGCTGAAATCTGGACTTCTCTCTGTTCTTACATTGCTTGTGGTTACACATCTTTGGCAACAGCTATCAGAGAAAATATGGTCCCCATATTCCAGCTGCCTTAAACTCCTGGGGGGACACATTCTCATTTCCTAGGAGCTTGGTGAAGCATTTAAAACCACCTCAAAACTCAGCTTTAGTAATTGTGTTGTAGATGGGGGTTGTAGATTGGAGGTTTACCTTTAGGTTGGGTTCATATAAAGACTGTGGCTTTTGTGCAAGATCCTTTGACAAAGTGGAGTCTTTACCTGTCTCTTCATTTCATAAATGCAGTGTGCAATATATTGCAGGGTAACACTTCCAATACCATCTCCAAGCTTCTTAAATGTTCATGTTGTATTGAAGGGGAATTCAGGCAGTTTCGAATACTTGAACCGTGTATTCCTCATTTGTATGGTGTGTATTTGCATCTGTATAGTGAGAAGTCATCTTCTGAGGTGGGAGCTACCTAAATCATAGCTGCAGGGTGCCCAGGGCACTTACAGGTCCAGCTGAAGTAATTCTCTTCAAGAACTGTGATACAAAATCCTGCTCTGCCCAGTGTTGAATCCCATCTTGTGCTTAAGCATCCTTGCACCAAGCAGTTGTGCAAATATGGCCAAACATCACATAAGTGACTGTAGTTAAACACGAGTAAATTGAGTTCTGTGATTCTTTGACCTTCTTGAATGCTGACCATGTCACCTACTCTGCTGCCTCTGTGGCTGCTGTTGTTCACCCACATTATACAGTGATTTGGGGTTTGGGTATAATCCTTTCACACTGCAGCTGGAAATGTCACACTTAGCTGATGTCCATGGACAGGTAGTAGAAGCTGGTTCATCCTCAATCCCTACTCATCTGAGAATCCTTATAAAGTAAGTCAACCTAATAAGGTTTATCTGGTTTAGGTAGTGAAGAATCTACTAATATGTACATCTGTATGTACATATATGTGCATCTGTATGTACTAATATGTATATCTATATTCCATTTCATGCCTTTGCATCCTTTACTAAACCCTTGGTGTTCTTCAGGCTTCTCACTGATAGTACAGCATACGTATCCTGTTCTGGTGTGGTCGAGCCTCCCTGACAACCCCTGAACTGAGGACTTGTAACACAAGGAGCCGTTAAAAATAAAGCTGTGGTATGGCTACTGCTGCAGATGGTTTCACTCTTGGACAGTGCTAGAAGTGAACGGGTTTTTATTCCCTCCTGTGCTAGTCATGGGGAGAACTTCTGTTAAAGCATGGATAGCAAAGGTAGCAGCAGATGGATTGACTGCAGCTCCTATTTGTGAATGAGCCCTTCTCCTGCCTCCCTGCGTTCCACTATCACTGACCATGGGGAGAGGAGCAAATGCCTCACTGTAGCAAGATGAAAGTTAAAACCGTGAGTAGGATCTTCTTGACAAAACCCGTATTTGTATCCTGGTAAAGAATTATTTTTCCTCCCCTGTTGCCTCCTTATTCCCCTCCTGGACTTGTATCTAACATTATAAAATCCATCTCGATCAGGCATCTGATCTCAGTATTGTCTTGCAAATACAAGCAGTTTTCCAGGCTAGACATCAGTGCCTCAGGCTGTAATCCCTGCTGTCAGCCTGGCTTCCCGGTCACTTCCAGAGTAGCAGCTCTTGATCCTTCTCATTCAGAAGCACATGTCTGTGAGTATTAACATTCAACAGGGATGCTGCACTGACACAGAAGAGTAAAACAGCCTCTTGCCTTCTGCAGAACCCTGAAAAGAGGAGATGCTTTCAGAGGAGATAAAACCAGTCCCAGCATGGGGGGGAGGCTGAAAAAAGCTCTGGCTTGCTGGAGGAGATGAATTCATCTTGATGCTGGAGCCCTTGAACAGTGGTCCTCTCGCTGGGTAACCCGCTCTGAATTTGCAGCCCTTACAAGTTTGACCTGATTTCCATAACTGCTGCCCATTTGCAATGCAGCCAGGGTTTAAGAGAAGCATGGGACAGCCCATGCCTCCGAGGCCGTGTTCTGGCAGTGTAAATCCTCCCTGACCTTTTCCAAGTGACAAGGCCTCGGGCTTTGGCAAAGCCTTAAAGAAATCACCAAGCAGAGCTGCCTTGCATGGACTGATAGGAAAGACGTTTCTGCAGTTGGCTTTTAGTGGGGTTTTAGGTGCCTGAGTTAATAGCGTGGAAGCAGAGAAAGAGGGAAGGTGAAGAATAAGGAGATGGGGCAATGTTCATTCAGTTACTTCCATGTACTTCAAATCTGATGGGGCACTGTGGACAATGAGCATGATTTTTGCTATGTCCCAGTATGCAGCATCTTTGGATTCGTTTACCAGGTTTTCTTAGCCATGTTTTTGTGTGCAAAGCTCTATTGTTGGAGGTCATGTTTATGGGTTGTGTCAACCTTTAGCCCTTCCTTTGACAAGGTTTTGCTTTTTCTTCTGCCTGTGGAGTGCTAATTCAATTGCAGATAGTTTCAATGGGCCTTGGACTAACAGAAGGCACGGCAGCCCCTGGAATAAGTGTAGCCAGGTTTCCCTATACTTTTCTTGCCCCCATGCATCTTTGTGAGCAATAATTCCTATCTTGGGGAGGTTTGGTGTTTTTTCTTGATCCTCCTTTTTAACCTCCTGACCTGCCTCTCAGAACTGGGTGCTCTGCAGCTCTTAAAGCCACAATAAATGAAACGGAGCGGAGGTCCAGAACAGCTGAGCTTTCCCTTCCCTTACAACAGTGTGTTCAAAGCTACCCAAGCAAGAAGACGTGACCGGCTGACTTGCATGAAAAGGCTTGGCAAGGGGCATTGAAGAGGCCACTACAGAGAGAACCTAAAAGTCACCGCTATGAAAGGCAGCCACAGCTCAGAAGTCAGCGCTTCAGAGAGCAAGGGTGTGATACACCCATCAGTAGAGCTTGTGTGGCTTTGTGCTCATCCTCAGATCCACTGTGGAGAGCCACAACAAGGAGGACCTGGCTGACCTTGGGGGCCTTGGAGGGCGGAAGAGGCACGTGGTGGATGCAATAATGAGACTTGCCCTATTGTCACATCCTTCTTGTCCACAGCAGGTGACGTGTGCTCTCGGGGCCATTGGCTAAGGATCGTGTAGTGACAGAGCAAAGGTTGGGGAGGCTGTTGTAACTTTGTAGGACTTCTTCCTTTTCTTCAGCCAAGGTTGCCTGGTGAGCTCAAAGCTTTGTGATACCATGGAGGCTGCTTGATCCGATACAGTGGAAGCAGCTCGCTGTCGAGCTAGTTGTAACACTTGGACAACTTGTCTTTTCCAACAGAATACAGACTTCAGATAAACCAGCATCTGACTGGAGTTTCAGATCAAAAGTGAGACCAGCAGTGTCCTCCAGCCTAATCAATGTAGGATTAGTAAGTGACAGGTCAGTAATGTTAAGGCAGAGCTTACTTATCTTGTAGTTATTCCTTGCTATTCTTCACTGCAACAGCATCCTCTCCAGAAAGAGACCATAGTCACATATTAATGAGAGAGAAAAGCAGCAAGCTATGTTTGTCTCATAGGGCAGGTTCACCTTGGCTTGATTTTACTTTGTGGCTTTAGGTGGAAACAGCTGCTGGGCATTAATTTCCTCTTTAGTGTTTGTGCACTCCATTTGTCTGTGCAGCCAGTTGTGACTTAGCTCAGGTTCTTCTTGCTGATGTGTTCCTTGAAGCTCAAGACTGACCTTTAGAGGTTTTATGAGGTTGTCACGTCACTACAGCAGCAACTGGAGGAGGAATGGGCCTTTGGAGGAAATGCTGAGATCGGTCCCAAGCACTTGACCAAGGCACTGAGAAAAGACAGTGTCAGCAGAAGTTGATGCTTTATGAGAATGCTTCTTATGATCTCTGTAATGGTCATTAGGTTTTGTGGCAGAATGGCCACTGAAACAAGTTCTGAAGTCTGAGAGCCAGCATACCTCCCCAGTGATGTCTTTGGGATATAAATACTCAGTGAACCCTTAAATGAATAAGGCTGAAGAGCCCCATAGGTGCTTTGCTCTCCTGGATGTAAGGTACTCAGGGGCATGGATTCACACTTGGTTTCTCTTGATTTACAGGAGTGAGGAAGTCTCACTTTTCTAGGTCCGTTTTTATCTTAACAGTTGATACCATGCCCTTTGCAAGGCTGCAGAGGAATGACCACAGAGCAGCAGTGGACTGAAGTGCAGGGCAGCATCTCTTGTGGGAATTAATGATGCTCAAAATCTCATGAACTCTAGCCTGAAAACTTGATTCATGGGAGCAGGTCTGGAAGGTAGATTTTTCCTTGGATGTCTTCTAGAAATAATGGATTAGGAGCCAATAAGGTAAAAGGCAACGAAAAAGAACTTGACAGTGTTCAGTTCCTTTAGAATTCCTCTGTATTTTCAGTGGTCTGGAAGTGGCCATCAGCAGTAAACCTGTGAGGAGATATTTAACAGGCTACTTTGAGTTTACCTAGGCCATTACTCTAATGTTCTTTCCACTGTAAACTTTTGAGAGGTGTCTGTATTTCAGTGGTTGATTACATCGAGTGGAGCTGTGGATATATAATCTGGTCCATAAAGCAGTGGATGCTCTTTGTTACCTAAAACACTGAGGGGATTTGGAAGGAGAAAACCAGCGCGTTGCTAGGGAAAAGCCTGCTTTTAGTAAAACCAGGGCTTGGTTAAATTTATGTTTGAGCAAAGTAGATGAAATTGCTCTGGATTTACATTGATGTAATAGAGCAGAGTGGTCCATTATCAGCTCTTCCTTATGGACAATGTACTTAGGGAAGAATTACATAGGTGCGGTTTCATGATAGCGCTGGTGGAAGCAAGGTCTGAACTCAGAAGAGCAACTCTAATTCCACCTCCAGGTGGGAATGATGGTTTGCCACTTCTCTTTCAAACTGGAAAGCATCTGCAGGGCATCCTGCAGCGGTCTTTTAAAACTCATCAGCAGGATTAAAAATAATAAGGAAAAAGGCAGGTTTGGGGTTTTTCCCCCCTGCAGCGTGTTCCAGTGGGGGAACTCTTTGCCACAGGAGCAGATTTCAGCTGAGTTCAGAGGGAAAATAAGGTACCCTTGGAAAAGAGCAGCCTCTAGGGAGCAATAAACAAAGATGACACCCTAAGTTCTTTGGGCTTGGAAACTATAAACTGCTGTTTCCATGGAAAATGGAAGAGTAAATGGGAAGAAGGGATCATTAGTTGTCTGTGTTTCCTACCTGTCTTTACTGAGATCGTGGAAGGGATCTTGGGATCTCTAGGCCTTCTGCCTGGCCTATTTTGCTTTTACTTTGCTGCCTTGAGCAAGGGTTATTGAAATGTGTAATGAAAAATAGAAGATAACAGTTCTGGGGAGAAAGGGAAATAACTCTTTTCCTCCACAATGTGGAGTCGGACCTTTTGTGTTGTATGTCCTTGAGCTCTCAGTGAGCCGGGATGGGGATAGGAGGCTGTGGGAGGGGGTTTGTTCTTTGCCATCTTTTTTCCCCTTCTCTTTGGAGGTGGCACATTGACTGATACCTTTCCAAATGACAGGCCTCCCTCAGTCTTGATACGGTAGCAGGACCAGAGGATGGGCATAAATAGCCCAGCTTCATAAAAGCAGGAGCTGAAAGGGAGATTTGACTTATTTATCCTTGTGAGAATCACAAGACTGATCTCTTAAGATCCAAAGTTCCTGGTGTTATTCCCTTGTACAGCCATCACCTTGTCACTGTTGCTGAACAAACTTACTTATATACTTGGCAATACTGATGATAGCAGAGAATCCATGTCCTTGGAAGGTAAGGAGTGAACAGCAAATGTTGCTGTGTTCCTTTTCCTGGTGGTATTGGTGTGCTCCCCTCTTTGCCCCTGCAGCTGAATTGTCTTTTAAGCTGACGAGTAGGTTCTGGAAGTATGGAGTGGTGCCTTTCATAATAGTTTTAATGGGTCCTCATTAGAAATGGAAGTGATACACCTGTGTTACAGTGAGTTTTTGTGGAAAGGTTTGCATTAAAAATTAAGGTATTTCATTGTGACAATTTCTTGCTCTTTCCATCCCCAATATACTCTGAACAGGGAGATTAAAGCTTCGAGATCATCAGAATTGTCTCCATTTATGCAGCTTCTATGAGGGCTGATTTAACTTAATAACTCCCATGTAGCCAACTTGGATAACGTGATAAATACCTGCTTTGCTGAACTACTGTTATTTCACACCATTTATTTTCATTAACCCATCACTCATTTTTATGTTTCACCTCCTCCCGGTGTTGCCCTGGAAATGGATTCCCATTTTTTAGGTTGCCTGCTTCTATTGAAATCATCAGCAAATCTGCTGTTACACCGCAGAGTCCAGGATGGGCTCCTCTTGGCACCCTTTAGCTTTCCATTATTGCCTCCCTCGTTCCATTACTGCATCTCTACGCAGTGCTTTGGTTCACCTGTAAACAGTGGAAATGGAAAAGACTGGATTGCAGAGTACCCCCAGCTCCCAGTGAAGCTTCTCAGCACGATGTAGGATGGGACCAAGTCTTATTTCAGGCACTGATGTGATACTGATGTCTGTAGTTTGAGCAATCCCCCAAAATATCACAAGTAACTAAGGAAGCGCTGCTAGTGTTGCCATCCTCCTAATCTTTATCTCTGTTTACTCTGGTCCCTCCTCTATTGATGTTATGCATAACAAAAGAAGGCAACACTTCTCAATTTCTGTGGTCTAGTCCACTCTTGCTATCACCAGTATTCATTTCCACATCAATTTTCTGCTGCTGAAATCCATTGGGATGGAGGCAGTCAGGATTCCTTGCGACTGGGGACTCAAAAGTAGAGGAATGCATAAAATCCCACTTCATTATCATTCTGGCAGTCTTGTGATCTTAAAAATGAGAGAAGAAAGTGAGTTAAATACAGTGTTTGCACTGTATGTTCTGAAAAGGACAACTGTTTGTAGCAGGACTGACAGCTTTCCCGGAACAATTCCATGAAATGACATTTTTCCAGGGCAGAGATACTTTCAGAAGTATCCTGATGCACTCCAAGGAGGAGTAATCTCTATGTGCTCCTCATACGTTAACCCATTAGTTCTGCATCGCATTTGTACCCTCAGATGCCATCATCTGTGGCGCGGCGAGTCTCTGCAGGTTGTATTCAGTTCATAAACCCTCTGCAGTGAAACACAGACTTTAAACAGCAAGATGACAGGGATAAATGCTGATTTTATAGTCTTTTGTGAGCTGGGGTGATGGAAGGAGGGGTTACTTGGGAATTCCTTTATATATTTTATCCTCATTAAGAAATAAGCTGATATAAATACGCTGTGGCTTTGATTTCAGTAGTGACTCCATTTCCTTCTACCTGAGATGTGGTCAAGCTCGCTGCTCTGCCTGGAACTTGTAACAGGTTATTCATTGTCATCGCTGAACAAGCGATCCTGTCTAAATGTAAGAGTTGCTGTCTGTTTGAAGAGCAAGTGAATTCTTCAGCAGGTGGAGTCAGATGGGAAGCAGATCCCTGGCAATGGGCTCAACTGAGTCGTGTGGATGAAACATTCATTGCATGGGGTAGAACCAGCTTGTGAGGTTTGAACATCCTTCTGAGCATTCTGTTTCCTGGTTCAGTGCAGCAATCTGTTCAAAACAAGCTAATTTTAGTCCTCCCAGGGTGGAAGCAAGCCATTTTGTTCATCTTGATTTGAAATCGCGCTTCTGTAGAAGTTTGGGCTTGACCTGTCAGAGATTTCACAGTGTGGAAAACACACAAATTGGTGGGATGCTTTTGGGGTTGTCAGCTTGGCCTTTGCTTCATGGTAAAGGGGTGGACCTGCACAGCACTATGTTTGAGTTTGGCTTCAGACACAACGGGCCAGAAAGATTGGGATTGGCTTTGAAGTCCAGAACCGTTCGCACTGCCCGCGCTGTGGCAGCAATGGGGATAACTGGGTGACCTGATAGCAGTGGCCGTATCATTCTTGAAAGGATGCTTTTTCTCTCAGTGGCTGTAGGTGCAATGAGTATATTAGCCTCGAAAAAACCACACACATACCTTTTTATACATGACCTCCCCTGCCCACACGCACACATTTGCATTCCTACTGCTGCACAAACTGACAAGCGTCTCAGTTGCCATGGAGGGGTCACCAAGTCCAAGCACATTTTGCATCTGTTCCCTTCTCGGTTCGGTGGCATCAGGCTGGAAATACAAAATATGAAGAAGGGGGAAACGGTGTGATTTGTATCAAATGGGTGCAGTTTGCACCGCTTTGAAATTCCACTGATACATAATGCAACCCTTTTGTGCAACAGTCAGAGCTCTCTTCTGACATGTTGATGGGAGAAACTATGAATAGTAAACCAAAACTGTTTGAATTTGTTGAAATTTTGAGCAGTGTTTTTTCTGAGCATATGTCTTTTCCATCTATTTCTGTGTTGCAGTTTTCCCTCTTACGGCTTCACTAGTGAATTTTGCAGGAAATTGAAGCATGACCCAAACTATATAGATTGTTTTGAAGCCATGGGGTCCTTCTAAATTCTTCTAGAATCATGGGGACAGGAAGATGCTTCGTGCTTGTGAAAGGTAGGGGATTGTGCTGAAACCTGGTTGAAGATCTCTTCTTCAGTGTGGTGACTAATCAGGTTCCCTGAAGATGACTTCAAGTGGCAGGCGACCCAGTAAAGGACAAATCAATTGAGTAAGGAATAAAGAGGCTGCTAAACTCCTTAAGAAGGTGTATGGCTCATCCTAAGATCAAACTTATTACCCTGAAGGCAATTGAAAAACTTGGAAATAAGTTGAGAATAGAGAAATCACAGTGGCAAAATAAAAGAAAGCTTTTAATCCATTGGAGGAGTTCTGTAGGAAGGTCATTTATTCATCAGTGAAAGTCTGTGTGATGCTGAAGGTGTATGAAATGTTGTATTCCAGGCTGCTGTAAGTTGGATGGAGGAATGGCTGAATGCCATTCATTGATGTGTTAACTTCATCCTTCTTTCTGGAGTAAACCAAATAATGTTCATTGTTTAGAATCATAGAATGAACCAGGTTGGAAAAGGCTTTTAAGATCAAGTCCAACCCTTACCCCAGCACTGCCAAGGCCACCACTAACCCATGGCACTGAGGGCCTTGTCTCCACGGTATGTGAACACTTGCAGTGACTCCAGCACTGCCCTGGGCAGCCTGTTCAGGGTCAGATAGCCTTTAAGATAACTACAGGTTGTGCATAAAGAAACATTCCATGAACGATCACCTGAAACACTGTTATACCTCTTCAGAAAAGTTCACCTGAAACTGGAAAGTTAAATGAACTTTCAGGTGAACAGCTAATGAAGGAGCTGTTTCTGCTTATGTTCTGTTTTGGCATGTTGAGCGTTAACCTGTGCAGAGTCTGCATCCACATTACTGATGAAGTCTTCTGGAAAAGTCTTCTTTTAGGTGTGTGGGCTGGGATTCAGTAACTTTTCCAGTCCTTAGGCAAAGATGAGTCTTCCTTTGCATATTTTATACCGTGTTCATTCGTTGCTTGTCAGGATTCTTGGGGAAGTTGGCTCCTCCACTGAAGCATCACTGCTTAGTTTGAAGCATGACTTTTCAGCTGTATTATGCTTCAGGGGGAAAAAGCAGAATGGATGCAAACAGGTTAGGTTGCTTTGGGTCTCCAAGAGCTGCTGCTGGGTGTGATGGTCAGCATCTGGGTGTGATAGTCAGCATCTGGGTGTGATGGTCAGCATCTGGGTGTGATGGTCAGCATCTGGGTGTGGTGGTCGGCATCTGGGTGTGATGGTCAACATCTGGGTATGGTGGTCAGCATCTGGGTGTGATGGTCGGCATCCGTCTGTGATGGTCAGCATCTGGGTGTGATGGTCAGCATCTGGGTGTGATGGTCAGCATCTGGGTGTGATGGTCGGCATCTGGGTGCGATGGTCGGCATCTGGGTGCGATGGTCAGCATCTGGGTGCGATGGTCAGCATCTAGGTGTGATGGTCAGCATCTGTCTGTGATGGTCAGCATCTGGGTGTGATGGTCAGCATCTGGGTGTGATGGTCAGCATCTGTCTGTGATGGTCGGCATCTGTCTGTGATGGTCAGCATCTGGGTGTGATGGTCGGCTAGGTGCCTTTTCTGAAGTGCCTTTGTTAATGAGTACACCTTGTTACCAGACTTGGAATCAGTTATTTTCACTGCTGAGGCCTAACCCTACAAGGGGGGTTTGTCTTGCAGGTCCCACAGACACATCAGGGGTTGTTGTGACTTTGTCCTTGCCTGTTTCAAAGTGGAGGGGTGACGTGTGGGAGCCTTGGTGAAGCCTTTCAGCATTTATCAGTTGTAGCTAGTATGAAGCAGTATGTAGCTATACATGCTATATACTACATAATATATACACATGCTATACTACACGCTATATCCACATACTATGTACACATACTATACTACATACTATATACACATGCTATACTACACGCTGTATACACATACTATATACTACATACTATGTACACATACTATACTACATACTATGTAGCTAGAACGTAGTAGTATGAATCCAGGCTCAAAGACTGCTGAGAACCACTGGTTTGGGGGTTAAATGTGATGGGTGGCGAAGCTTGTCTTTGGGTTAACCTGCCACCTCTCTGGGCCAGCAGCAGTAACATGATCTAACGTGATCATTTCCTGAGCCTGTCCTCAAGCCCTCTGCAAAAGCTGTTGGGCTGGCACAGTCCAGAGAATTTCCAGGAATTCCTGGGACCTGCAGTGCTGAAGTCTCTTCAGGATCTGATGCTTGTTTTGCATCACCCTTTGTTCCGTGGAGATGAATGAAGCTTCTCCAGCTCTCCTGCATTTCCAGCCGTGTTTGCTTTCTCTTCCTTTCTTTCCTCACCCTGCTTTTATTGCTGTATGGTGCTTCTCATGAGCTGCATTCTGCACCTTCATTGCAAGCTGGGTCTGAGCAGTGTCAAGAACACTGAGACCAAAGGGGGAGAGTGCAGGAAGGAGGAGCTGGGAATCCTCTGGGAACTTAGAGGAAAAGCTGGAATCTGTCCTGGACCTCTTTTTATTTCCCAGCACATTGGAGAGACCCTTTTGTTCTCAAGCTCTCTGTAAAAACAGCAGTGAGGGAATCCCGCTGATCCCACCCAAAGCTCTGTTACCCATTTGTGCGGTTGGGATGTGATGCTGTTCCTAAGAGTGCCTGAACCCAGAAGAAGAGAGAGCATTTCAGCTTTGATAGAAGCAGCCACATTCTCTGCGGTTCTTCCCCCCCTCTCTGACACGTGTTAAACTACATTAGATCAAAAGCTCTCTTACATGGTTGCTGCAGTGGTGAAGCCGTTTCCCTTTCATCCCAGCTGAGGCTTTTGTTATTCTGGGCACTGTCTCCGTCTGCTCCTGCCCTTAGGAACCTGATTTAATCTTCTCTTTTTGTCTTAAGGATGCAAACAGTGTTAAAACTAAAGCAGGGACAGGCAAAATTTGTCACTTTAGTCCCAATAGCCATGGGATGCGGTCCTTGAAGCACAATGACAGGAGAGAGAAGAACTGTGGAGGAGAGAGGTCATGTCAAGGTCTTCTCCTCCGGGGATTTATCAAAGCAGGTTTTAAATGTGGAGCTTGATTTCGGTCAGTGCTGTTTTCTGGGCAGGCATCTCCTAAATGGGTCATATTCTCTCAGGAAAACACATTGATGTCGTCGTCCAAATGATTCCCAGTCAATATATTCTCTTTTCTGGGGGTGGGGGATAACAACAGCAATAACATTGGGTGAATGTCTGGAGTCAGAGTGTTTCTCAGTGCTTATCTACACTTTGTTTTCTCCCATCCTGAACGAAATTCATTCGCTCTTTACTCGGGTACCAAATGGATGCATAAACATTTCACTGCCAGTAAAACAGGTTGCTGCTTCCATCCCGTGTTTTATTTCGATGATGTTAATTGCACCCAGGGCTGAGCGTGGGGATGGCAGATAATGAAACCAAAGCTGCCCTTAACAGACACAAGTTGGCAGCTCCGTTTTCTTCCTCCTTTTTAAGTGGGTTTTTTCTGCGTATCACAGCAATCTGCTGTATCACAGCCCAGGTCAGCCATAGGAGAGGGAGTGCTTCCATGCAGAGCAGCTTTGCTTTATGGATTTCCCTCTGGCAGACAAGGAGAAGGAGCTTTGATCTCCCACCCCTTAGGCATGTGCCCTTACTACAAAGGCTTGTATAATGAGGAGCAGTCACTACTTCTGCCCTATCTTCAAAAGAAAATTAGATCCACTGTGGCATTGTAAGGAGGGAGCATGTTCCTATAGATGGGTGATGGGCTCCTGTGGGAATGCCCAGGCAGAGAAATGGTTCCTTGTGAAACTTGAGCATCCCTTCCACTGCAGCTCAGAGGGTCTGCAAAGGTGGAAACCCATCCCAACAGCGTTAGCTGTTCGGTGGAGGAGCAGAGCTCCTGGCTGTGATTTAGAGAGCCTTCTTGGTTCTAAATGTGCTGGAGTCAAACAATGAATGTGCCACGTTAACGTAGGAAGGAAGATGGTTGGATAATGGATTGGATCTAAGGAGGAAATTCTTTCCTGTGAGGGTGGTGAGGCACTGGAATGGGTTGCCCAGGGAGGTTGTGAATGCTCCATCCCTGGCAGTGTTCAAGGCCAGGTTGGACGAGGCCTTGGGTGCCATGGTTTAGTGTGAGGTGTCCCTGCCCATGGCAAGGGGTTTGGAACTGGATGACCTTAAGGTCCTTTCCAACCCTAACTATTCTATGATTCTATGAATGGTTGGATAATGCTGAGCCTGCCCTTGGCTTCACTCCTTTTAGGTGCAGTGCTCAGAATTAGTCTACATGGATGGGTTTGAACTCTGCTATGGGGAAAGGTGCTGGGTATTAAGCAGCTAACTTGCTTGTGGACAGTCCCATGAGGACCTGGTGTAGCAGAGGGTGTGAATGAGCTTGGCTGTGGTGTGGGGGCAGCAGGGCTGTGATGTGGTTCCTGAGGAGCTGGCTCTCTAATGGCTTTGTAGATGAGAACCAGGGCTCCACACTGAAGGAGAGCAGCTAGGGAGCTGTGAAAGCACTGGAGCCTTGAGAGGTGAATGAGTAACTACCTTAGAAACAGGCTTTATTTTACATAGGGGAAGAGGGTGGGTGTTGCATTCAACTTGAGTAAATGGTGATAAATTACCCTGGAAGTAACTACTGTATAAGGCATGACGTTATTAGTAAGCATATGTTTGGATTGGCAAGTCCTCCCTTCTGTTCAAGAGGTAAAGGACAATGTGCATCCTTTTTAGCCACATTTTCTGTATGCTCATCATTAATGTCAACTGTAGGTGTTTGGTATTGTCTACATAAGAAATAGCAATTTGCTTTATAGAACAGCTGTGTCTGTTTTGATTAAGAACAGCACAGCCCTTAATACACTGAATTACTGAATTGATGCAAGAAGATGGGGCTTTTCTCCTTAGATGTTCCATCTCTGAGCTTGGGCTGATTGCTTGTAGCTGCATGCATGTGTCTTCTGTCCGCTTCACTGTTAGACTTAACAGTTAAGATTCTGCTTTGATATTAACCCCTCTCACTTTAAAGCAATGCAGTTGGTGACAAGGAGTATTTCACCAGACTTGTGCAATGTTACTGTAATCCGGAGCCCAGCCAGGGTTGTGATTGAGGCACTAAACTTCCCCTTGGTTAGCTGAATGTCAGCTCACGAGTTCTTTAAGAAGTCAGAGGTGCTCTAAAGATAGGCTTATATTGCAGTAATGTGTGGACGAGTGGTTGCAGGTAGCGATGTGAGCAGAGACACTGTGGTTTGTAGCAAATAGGTGGAGTTGGAATTGCTCAGAGGTTTTTTCCTCAGTTAATTGAGCATCCAGACCAACTTTCCAAAGTGACTGCATCAGAATTAGGGCCAGAACCTGGTTTGGGGACTTGTTGGATACACTTGAATAATGAGTCTCTTAAAGATTCTGTGTTGGGGCCTTTTATTTAAAGCAAGAACATAGGCGTAATTATTGGCTGCTTCTGAAGATCTCACTCCTACCTTCTCCTGCATAGTTGAACCTCAGACACCCATAGTTTAGAGTAGCTGGTATTTCTGGCTGGTGATGTGGGTTAAATAGAGTCTATATTTGTCCTGGTGGTCACACTCCATCACTGCTCCTAGGAGTAATGGAGTTATCCCACTAGTGACTGAGCATCTTTGTGCTAGTTACTGCAAATAGAAGCCTCCTTTGCCCTAAAGAGTTAACACGTATGCAAGACAACATGAAAAATAGTGATGGTGGCCAGTGTTAGAGATCCTAAGGAGCTAAAGAAAGGAAAGCTGGAGAGGAGGAACTTGAGAGTAGCACTAAGTGCTTCTTCACATGCTGCTGTTCTTCCTGGGGAAGACTTAAGTGGTACCTGGTGGTGACTGCTGTGCTGCCATGCTGAGCCATGCAGTGTGGGAAGAGATGGCACCTACCTCTTATTCCTTGGCTGCTGTTTGATTGAAAAGCTTCAGCGGTTTGTATTGAGAAAGATGGCTTTGAAAATCACAGCCTGGAGTAGGGATGAAAGTGTCATTTAGTGAGGAACTTGGGCTCAGGGAGCAGGAAATTCAGGGGGATTTCTACCTTTGAGCCTGCCCTTCCCTAAAGATGCGCAGGCAAGGTTCCCTCTTCAGAAGAGTGTACCAGCAGCTGGGACTTTCAGCACGAAAAGCTCATTCTGTGCCTGGGCAACACTCGGATTTGGTGCCTGAGGCAGGGGGATGAACCTGTCGTGCTCGGGATTAGTGAGTGTCCCCACGTTACAGCAATAATTGAGGGGTGTTTTTCCATACTAACCCTTTCATCCTAATCTTGTTGGGGGGGCAAATGCAGGTTCTGTCTTAAGCAGATGAGTCTTGACTCCATCCAAATCCAGCTAAGAGTGCTAATTTGACACGTAAGGAGGTGAGTCAAGTGCTAACAGTCTCTTTCAGAGCAAGCTGTAGATGTGTTGTGATTCCAATTTATTTCTTCATAACTCTCCTAATAGAATAAAATGTACAAGAAGCTATAAATACTTGGGTGACTAGCAAGAAGGCATTGGGATATAGTTTAAAGTGAAGCCTGCATCCCCAAAGGTGACTGACAGTTGAAGTTAAGGAAGTTGATTAGATGGGTGTTCTCACCTGATGGAAAGTGGTCTCTAGGGGACTGTGCTGAAGGGAATCAAGAGCAGTGCTCAGGCTCTGAGCTAGCCTCAGGTTTTGATTCTCTCCCCGTTTCTGCCTCCAATTCTTGTGTGTGCTTTTGGGAGTGTTAATTACTTCCTCCTTCTGCCCCCAAGTGCAGTGAGCTCTGTTCGTGTGGACACCAAGAATTCCCTCCCCACTTCGTGTCTTGGGAGAATCTTCATGGGCAGAAACCTCGGGGCAGCTTCTTGAGGGCAGAGGATGAAGCAAAAACCTCTCTGGACAATGCTATTCCATAATGAAGTGAGCAAGTGGAGGTGTAAGAATTTGCCTTGACACCAAGCAGGAGGATGTGACAGGTTGGGCACAAGCGCTGCCTTTTGCCATGATGAAGGGTCTGACAGAGCTTTGGGATTAAGGGAAGTGTGTAAAATAATGGATCACTTAAGTACCACTTTTAGAGGTGATGGCAAAACATTGCTAACCCCCAGAACAGTTCTTTGGGTAAAATAGATCCTTGTTCCTTTGTGGATGGGTGGATTAGGAAATCAGTCTGCTGAAGCATTTTCAGTGTCAAACCCAGAGCTTGATATTTTGCCTATAAAAAACCCTTTTCAAGAGGCTGATTTCTTACCCAGCTGCTGTTTCTCACAGATTCTTTATGGTCTCTCAAAGTCGTCTGTGCAAAACCCTGTCTGGTGTCACGGTGAAGGGATGAAATATTTCCTTTTTCTCCTTCTTTAACAAGGTATCTCTCTGGTTTTTGGCTTAAAGGTAAGAGGAAGATGAAAAATTGAAACACTCCAAGCCTTCGTATGAAGAGCTGTCTAATGAGGCAGCTTTATGGGCAGCATTAGGAAGATTGGTCTGTGAATATAGGTTGAAAACACCTAAAATGTGTCATTATTGCTAATCTGATTTGATCTAGCCAAGAAGCTTAATCTTCAGCTACCTTACAGGGGCTGAGGCTATTAGTTTGCCTAGCCTGAGCTTTGGCTGTTACACTGCGATGGTGCTGAGCTTGGAGCTGGTACCTTCAATTAATGTCTTGAAGGTGCGTTCCTCAAATCCAGCAGAAAATGGTTTTAAGCTCCTATGGATTTTGTGCTCATCTGAAAGGAGTGCCTCAGATTATACTGAAACTAAGGAAGGCTCTAAGGATCTTTGTCATATCTTAAATCTATTTTCTTGCCAGTGGGGAATCCCATGACTGAGACTTTACAGACTTTCTCTTATCATTATCTTGACGTGGTTTTAATTGCATTTTGTAATACATTGTCTGCAGGCGTGGGTGGAGGAAAGGTGCACATGAGGGATTTGGCAGCTATCAGTGAGATTTATGCAGAGGGCGTGATTGTGATTTGGAGTCCTCTGTTTAAAGAATAAAGGGGAAGATGAGAAGGACGCAAACAGGAGCATCTGTTCCGAAACACATCCCAGTTCATTTAAGCATCCTTAAGGTATCATTGAGTTTGCAGAGGGTGAGTTGTGCCTGTATAGGTGAAGGAGGCCTATTCATACCCATGCAGCAAGCACCAGCTACAGTACTTCCTTTCATTGGCACAGCCACGTAGGTTCTGATGACATTTGCTCCCTGCTGCAGTGTTCTTTCTGGGGCTGGGACACGAGAAGGTCTTTCCTCCTCTGCCCTACAGACATACTTAGCTTGAAAATGAAAAGAAACGGTCATAGGAACAGTATGAACAAGCAAGTCCAGTAGCTGTTGAAGTGGAAGGAATTAGGTGAAGTCAACTGAAGTTAAATCAGGCCTTAGTATCAGGGGTTATGATTTATATCTAGTTGTATGCTCAGAGAACTTCAGTGTGAAAGAAACTTCCTTGGCTTTTCATTACTATTTCTGTGTCTGGCTTTTAATACTCTCAATAGATATAGTGGGGGGGGGGATGTGTTCTTTGGAGGATCTAAAGATGCAGGGAAACTGCCTTGTTTGGGGTTGACAAGAAGCAAATCGCTTATTTTGGGATGCTTCTATAGTTCTCCTCACAGACTTGTTTGGCAAAGGTAGGGGCTGTCAGAGTTGTCTTCAATAGTTTAAAGTAGTTGCATCTTAGCCCCTCTCTGTTTGCTCCCCATGTATGAGGTATTGGCTCCATACTAGGGGAAATGCCTGTTCCCTAGAGCAAGGCACTGTGCAAACTCATCAGCTTTGCTATTTAGGTTATTGCCTTCTCACTCGAATTCTTCATAAGAAGCTTGTGTATTATCAGAAGCTCATGTTGTGGTAGTTAGCTCTGTCAAAGGAGAGTGGATGGGCATAATTACCAAGGAGTTCTGGACTGGTGAAGTGGATAATGAAAAGTGCTACTGACATAGTCTTTGCATGCCATTAAAAAGCATTAGGATAATGATTCAACAGCCAGAGTTTCACCTGTACTGTTGGTGGCAGCTCTTTGTTCTGCAGTCTTCCTGCATGCGTGCGGTGCTGCTGCACATCAGATGCTGTTCCAGCATCCTCTTAGACAGCAATCAGTGCTACCAAAAATACCCTCTGTTGTGCAGTCACAGAAGAACATCCCCTCGAGGGGAGATTCCTTCCAGCCTGGCCTCACTCAATTAGGGGCCGGCTCATTCCTTGCATTAAGAAGGGGATTTATGATTTCTGAAGTTTTGGGGTTTATATGCGACAATTCCGGGTGGGTTTTTAGCCCTACAACTCCTTCTGTGACTTTGACTAAACTCTTATCCTGAAATGACATCCTCAAGCAGTGGTTATTTGCTGTCATTTACTGTCATATGCCAGCGCCCAGGGTATTTTAAAGCAGATCCCATTCATCTGAGGGGAAAAGGCTATTTCTCAGCCACTTCATAAAGTTTTAACAGTCTGGGCCCGCTGCACTTCCCGGGGAAGGAATGACACACTTGATACCTGCTTTCAGTTTTGCCTGTTAACTGCAAATGAAAGAGTTGATTGCAGAAGCAAGCTCCTCACTGCTTTATGTAGGGAAGCCATTTATTTTTTAATGATGCTAAGAATTTCCAGCTTATGGAGTAGCCGGTGGATAATTCCCACTCTTGGACCATTAAAGACTGAGCGAGTGTTTGGAAGTTCTTTGGTCAGGAGTTAATGCCACCTTTGCTGTTGGCTTCTGTGGAAGGAGATGCCATAAAGAAACCACACCACCCAGTAAGAAATCAAGGGTTTCCTTAGCATTGCCTTAAGCCAGGATGAGATTTGCTCTCATGGTGATCAACTTAATTTATACCAAAAACTTCATTTATAGACTTAGGTGAGACTTTTTTTTCCCCCTCTGCCTTCAGAAACACCACAGAATTCTTCCTACCAGCAGGTTGCAAACACTTAAAAATGCATGATGAATTTCTCTGCTGTTCTGTAGGGCTTTGCCTGAATTGTTCATCCTTGACTGGGTTGTCCTGGGAGACTTGTGACAGAATTACTCAGAACATTTCCTATTCGGGGAGGTTTGCTGCTGCATATCTTCTTGCTATGAACCGCCGCTCAGAGGATGGTGATAAGGAGGGGAAAATTGTACAGGGAAGGGTTACACTGCAGACATCTTTTCACTGCTAATGGGATTAAATGCATTTTCTAATTAACAGCTGATGAAGATCCATTGCAGTCTACCACACTGGGGAAGCAGCAAGTATATGGATTAATATGACCAACAAATTGAAATCCATAATATTGCCTTGTAAAACATCCTCTGTTGTAACTATAACGGCTTAGCTGTCATCACTGATGATCTTAAAGGGCTTTTCCAACCTGGTTGATTCTGTGAGCTGCAGATATGTGAGGATCTGGACTGATCCGTCTTCCTCTGAAATAAGTGTTGGATTCATGGCTAATTGCACTGATGATCCCTTTAGCTTAGTGAGCAGGTATTTGCCTAGTAATTCCTTTAGTTGCTGTGTGTGGTAGTTGCTGGTGCTGGTAATAAATGCAAGTGCCAG
The DNA here is from genome assembly GCF_034315485.1 of Pezoporus occidentalis. NCBI lineage: Eukaryota > Metazoa > Chordata > Aves > Psittaciformes > Psittacidae > Pezoporus > Pezoporus occidentalis. The sequence continues at coordinate 702,300 of NW_026914158.1, forward strand.
GGAGGTTGCTGCTGTGGTCCCGTGTGGGCACAACAACGGGCTCAGATGAGGAAATGCTGCCTCGTTCCCATTGCTTTGCTGTGTTTGAGAGGTTTGCTCCTTATGGATTCCCTCGCCGTGGCATCAGGTAATCACAGCAGAACTTGCAGCCTTTCCTTGTTCACGTGTTCAAAGCTGTGGTTAACTAGGACCAAAAAGCCCCTACCTTTAAACACCCCCAGTATGCACCTACTTGAAGGCCGCTTTATAAACTGATATATAAAACATGAAAGAATGTGTTTGGGATGTGCTAATGAGCTGATATTTAACAAAATAGCTTGTTTTATTTGGGGCACTTCTGAAGATCTCCTCCGTGCTTTCTTCATAGTGTTTAGCTCTGAGTCTCCTGGATAAGAGGACGGGGGTGATGGTGAGTACATCTCCCAGCAGAGGAGGGACATAAATGAGTCATTCCAGTGGGCACTGCAAGCAAGGCATGCCAGATTTTGTCAGCCAGTCTTCCTCTTTCTAATGAGAAAGCAATATATAGTCTTATGCATAATGACAAGGGCCAGATAAGTATCTGCAGTCAAGTCTAATGAGATTAAAGTCTGCAGCGAGAAAGAGCTGTTGTATATGGAGTTCACGTCCATAGCCAGGTACCACAGCATCTATAAAAGATGCTTGGTTCATGCAAAACAGTTTGATGCTCTGATATTGAATGTTCATCTGGAAGACCCTTCAGTCAGGTTTGAATTCTCCAAGGAGGCTTGTAGCTCGGAGTTATGATGGGCAGCAGTTGGAACAGAAAAGCCTGCAGAAGGAGAAGCAGCACCGCTTCCACCTTGCCTCTTGTCTGGCCTTTTGCTGCTTGCTCAGTCACATCTATCATGGGTTTAGTAAACACCTCCAGGTCTTTATCAGCAGGGAGAGATTTATTGGCCCCCTGTGTAACTCTTCCTGCATATTCTCTCTTAACATCTGGAGCTGGAATGCCATACTCTGTTCAAAGCAGCTGATTTACTTCTTGCTGGAGAATTATATATGCGTTGTACTGTGTTGCAGGACAAGCAAATTTTATCTTCTAGATCAGAATCAGATCAGAATGTGATGCTGTTATCGGGGGGAAAGTTCTCACATAAACCTTTTTCTCAGTAAGTACAGGGTGTAAAATGTATAAGGAAGCTGGTGGCATTTTTCCTGTAGGTTGAAGTCTTGGACTAAACCTGGACCGTATCTGGAGCAAGGGCTGAACTGCAGCGTGAAGGACTTGGCCAGTTTTATTCAAGGCCCAGCCTGCTCACACTGATTCTGTGTGTGTTAAGGAGAGGAACAGGGACAGAAATAGGTTAGGGAGTAAATTAGACTGCCACGATGGAGCCGCTGAGCTTCCTTGATGTATTCATTGCAGATGTTTAAAGTATGTTCTCTGTGTAAAACACAGCACAAGACGACAGTTGCCAAGTTGAGAGCAAGACGACTGTGTCCTACTCTGACATCTGCTTGAAACCATGATGTCAAAGCACTACACAGTGGTTTGAGCCTCCTGAAGTGAAATGTTCCTGTTAGGGTATGGTGATTCTGAGCAGCACTCGCAGGGAGACAGGGATGGTACAAGCCTCCAGGCTCCTCCTCAGTGTGCATGCAATTATTTGTCAGCGTGTTTATTAGGTTCTGCTGTGTTCTTTGACAGCTTCAACATCTGCACTAATTTGCTTGTATGGCTCAGATCAAATGTTTTAGAGAAAGACAGGTTTCTTAAAGAGAAGGCATCTGCATCCAGCAGGGTCACAGCTTTAAAGATCCTTGCTGTTCTTTTTGTTATATAGGTTTTGGGGCAGATTCTGCAACCTAATAAAGGCCACTGGCTCCTGTGCTTCATGTGAACTTTGCATGCTTCAGATCCTCCAAACTTCATCCATTTTCTGGGTTTTATTGGATTTTTCCCTTTCCTGCATACCAAGGCTTTATGAAAGGTCGTTTTGGTTTCTGTAAATGACATCCTGGCTTGGTTTGGACCACTTGGGCCAAAGAGTTTATAACTGGTTTATAAGCATCTCGGTGTGGATGCTCAAATCTCCTTTAGGCAGACCCTCATCTCGTGGATCTTTCCAAAGGGCTGAAGATCTTCATGTTTCTGTGGAGTCATTAGGGGCTGCTGCAGGTACTTGGTATCTCTGAACACCAGCCTGCTCCCACTGAGATTTCTAGCTGCAAGCTCAGGTGCCAGGGCTTTTCTGAATGTGCTGTCCTTTGTTAGGAGCTCCTTGGCTCTATCCCTGAGCCCCTGCTCCTCTTCTGATAAGTCGTATTTGTCTGCTTTGCTCCAGTGGAGCAAACAGCTCTGCGGATGCTAGTGGAGTGTCTTCTCAAAGTGCCGTAGCTCAGAGGGATGTCACTTGAATGGCTCTTAAAATTAGGTCTGTCTGAGAGAGAATCATTTAAATTCCACAGTTAAAACTCCTGGTGATTGAGAACAAATGAAACTGCTCTGAAGGCTTCAGAAACTTGCTAATGGCAAGAAAGAAGAGGGTCAGGGTCTTGTTGGGAGTCGTTTCAAATCCTTCCCTCCCCATCATTTTGCTCTTTAAATGACACCTCGACAGCTGCACGAGGGTAGTTAAATGTGCACTGTTAATACTACAAGCTTTCAACGGGTAGTGCTTTTTTTTTGCTCCAAAATGCAACTGATTTATTTGTGTGCTGATTGCCAGCAGTTGTCCAGGCCATTAAGTATTCTTAATGACACAGGAATGGATTCACAGACTAGAGCCAGGGTGGTTCGCCGGAAGGTGGGAGATGTATTGTTGGTGCGTCATGCAGCAGGCACTTGGAAATGATGGGCCTGAAATCACCCCTTGTCTCCTTGCTCCCTGACTTCACTGGTAAGCACTGTGTGGCTCCATGGTCTGGCTCATTCCACAGTCTCTTAATGCTCGCTTACAGGAGCAGTTCTGCACCCAGTGCCCCTGCCTGTGGGAAGGGGGTTAGAACTGGATGAGCTTTAAGGTCCTTTCCAGCCCAAAGCAGTCTGGGGTTCTGTGATCTTTTTGTGAGCTTTTTGTTGTCTGAGTCCATCAAAAAGCGATGCCAAGGCTGAGATTATTCTAGAAAGCAGAAGTAAGCCTGGTTGTGCTGTGTTGTGTTACTGCCCCAGCTTTCCACCCATGATATAACTCAGTGGCAGACCCTGCATCAATACGTGCTGTCTTCTTAAAGCTTGATCTTCACGTACCCTGTGCATATGTCAGAACCTCAGCCTGCTATTGTAGATCTAAGTCTGTAGCTCCAGGGAGTAACCACAAAGTATATTGTGTTAATAAGTAGAAAACAAACCAAAATCACTCAAAACTTACTGTTTCCCTTAGAGAAGTTGTAATGTACAAGGTTGTTCTTTTAAATGTACAAAGTTAACAGGTACTCTCTGGCATGTTGGGTGCCATCATCTCTAGTCAGGGATGGGGCTTGGAGCAAGCTGCTCCAGTGGAAGGTGTCCCTGCCCATGGCTGGGGGTTGGAACTGGATGAGCTTTAAGCTCCCTTCCAGCCCAAACCAGTCTGGGATTCTATGATACAATTCTATGTTTGGAATCATGTATCTGGATCCTACATAAGAGCACATGTTCCAGGGATGCTGAGCTGGCTGCAGGGGTGTTCTTACAGCTGCGTAGTGCAGGGCAGCCCCTTGCAGGCACATCTGCTCGGGTACCCACCCCAGTGTCACATCAGCACAGGATGTGGCAGGGCTGCAGAGCCCCCTTTCTCACCTGGAAGGCAGTGCCTTGTTCCTTCAGGTACACGAGAGGCTTTTTGCTCCAGGGCAGGGATGAGGAGTGTTGCCTTGAGTGTTTTTATGGCCCATGCCAGACATGAGCTGTGTTCCCTGGTGTGAGTAAATAGAAAGGGGAGGAGGAGGAGATTAGTTCAGGATAAACTGTTGTCTCAGTGATTCCTTGCAAGCTGTGAGTGCTGACGTCAGTGGAGCAATACCAGTTCCCATCTGCCAAGGATGCAGCCCATGAGGAGTGCCGCAAGCCCAATTCTCTGGGTAAAAATAAATCCCTACGGAGAAGCCAGAATCCTCTGCAAAAGTGTGTGGATAAAGCTTGGGGAATTCTCACACAAAAGCAGGATAGTAACACCTTCAAACAAGCGTGTGCTGCCTTAGATCCCTCAAGACCATGTGCAGCAGGCTGTGGGCCTGGGGAGCATCCTCCTTTTCCTCCTCTCTCCTCTTAAACTGCATTGAGCTCGTGTTTTCCTGGATGCTGTAGGCTCTCCCATCATTTGTTGCACAGCTTTGATCCAGTAATTAGAGACACCCTGGGTGCTTTAGACTAATCCTCAAGAAACCTGGGGTGAAGGGGATTGGGAGGACATAGGATTACACATAATCATCAGCTCTGTTCTTCTTTCCCATTTGGAGGCCCAAGCAGCATTTAAAGCACTACAAAGGGTGCAGTTTGGAAACATAATTCATGGCAGGGCAGCTGCTTTCAGCGGGAGCTCCTAACCTCAGCTATCATCCTGTGCCCCCTGGGGCAAGGGGCAGCCCGGGCTTATGGTCCCCTTGTATAAATCCAGAAGGTGACATTAAAGGAGACTCATCAGTTCCTAAGGTACCCGTTGCCACTGATGCTGTGGGTACACACAGGCATGTTTCAGTGCTGGATGTGAAGTTTGCCTCAGAGCCTGGCAGCTGGAGGCCAATGGTGGGAAAACCCATGAAGATGCTCTGGAGCCAGGCTGAGAGAGCTGGCCTGGGTCAGCCTGGAGAAGAGAAGGCTCCTGAAGGGGAGACCTGAGAGCAGCTCCAGTGCCTAAAGGGGCTGCAGGAAACCTGGAGAGGGGCTTTGGGCCTCTCTAGGGCCAGGCCAAGGGGAATGGCTTTAACCTGCCCAAGGGGAGACTGAGCTGAGCTCTTAGGCAGAAGCTCTTCCCTGTGAGGGTGCTGAGGCGCTGGCACAGGGTGCCCAGGGAAGCTGTCTGTGATTCTGGGATGCTGATTAGAATCGCCTGCATCCAGAACTCTAGCCACGGGCATTCAGATGTCAAGGTAAGGTTTATTTCTACCTGTAGTTACACGGTAGCCCAGGAAGTGAGTAGAAGTAGGTGCAAACATGCTTGTTGTTAGAATTCTTAAAAGCCATCACACTTCCAACTGCACTCTTCAATGGTCGACACCTCGCATCGCATCACCCCACTGAAATCGTGTCGCTTCGCACTGTGCCCGGTTAAAACCTGACGTGTTGTGTTACACGACGCGCTTTAAGAGAACAACACGTTAGCTCCTGTTTAATCCAGTCTCCATTCGCTATGGATGCTGATGATCTCTGAGATTTACAAAAACAAGCGTGCTAAATCGCCTGACAAACAAGATTAAGCTCCATGAAGTTCACCATTGTTCCCACTCGCTCCCAGGCATTGGAAGTGCGATGTCACATTAAGCGAAATTCCTTTTTATTCTCCTAACGCCTCCAATGTTCAGTCTGTGTTGTTCCGAGTGTTCTCAAATAAGAATATTATTCCATATATGCGTTGTGCAGTCCCTCAAACCATTCTCAAGGGATGGAGGAGTCTCTCCAAGGTGACAGCCCGGTGTCTGCTCTGCATGTTTACTGCATTAGAAGCAAGCAGTAGGTCTGCGACCACGAACAAAGAAAAGCCTCAAGAACCCACAAACAGCTCCTCTCAACCGCGAGGGGGAAGAGAACTGAAAATCAAGCATGTTCCTGCTGTCTAATTGTTTTAAACTGAGCATTCAGAGCCCTGTTTTCGCAGTTGTCTGACGGCTCGACACGAATCCCTGTTCTGATGCACGCTGTGTGCCGTTGTTTCAGAGTAGGTGCTGGAATCAGAATGCCCGAGGCAGCACACAATGCCAAGTGTCAGACTTCCTGGCCCACTTCACATAAATGCCAACGCTTCCAGCAGGGCTTTATCTAAACAGACCTCACGGATCTGCCAACTGGACAGGAAAGCTTTACGAGCACAGGTTCCTCCAGAGCTGCCAGCAGCCTCTCTGCTTTCCATCATGCTGGAAACACTGCAGAAACGCTGCTGCTCCTGATACTGCCTTAAAGCTAGTGCTGCTCTACATGGGGAATAGCCAGAAATCACCCCAGTGAGCTGATGAGGATGATTATCATTATTATAGTAACAGCTCCGAGTTATTTCCCAATTATTTACTGATTAGAAGAAGATACTATAAAAAGATTTTTAGGCAAAGTGTTAATTTAAAAAGAAGAGAGTAGCATTATGCTGTTGACATAGGATAAAAGGAAAAAGTAGGGCATTCATTAGCCTTGTAAATAAACTAATAGCTCAGGGAATTTGGGGACTAAGTGAGAGATCAGCTAAGGAGCCAAACTCTGTTAGTGTCCTGGATAAATTTATAACCCTCTCTACAAAAATATGTATGATTTTCATGCAAAATAGATCTAAGAATAAACAAAGATAAAAATACTGCTCAAGATGCCACGTTCAGCATCCAGTGCCAGATTCAAATACAGTACACATGCATATTTATAGTTAACACAACACATGAATGGGATTTGTCAGATCCCAAACCCATTCCTGACCCCCCCAAGCTATGGAAAGAAACTGGACATGCACAGATAGACCAGAAACGTGCTCTCAGGGTGTCCTGTTCTAACACAAGTATGCAGGCTAAAGCCTCCGTGTCCCAGTTAGACTACGTGAAGCAGGTCTTACAAGCAGCTTTATCACTTTAAACAGACTTCTCCTGAAAGCAGTTTGCAGAATGAACATTCCCATCCATAGACCTCAATTTTAATCTTGATTTTGATCCAGCCCAGAAACCCTGAAAACCAAGAAGCTGTTCTTTGTGATTGGGTCCTCACCTGTACGTAGGAATTTAAATGGCAATCAAATCAGTCAGCGCTGCCAAGAGTGAACATGAGTCATTAGGAACTAAAGTTAAGCAGCATAATCAGGGTGTTCTTTTTCACCTGACACTTGGGGACTAGTCTGTTGCAATCTAAACAAAGGGAAATGTGTCGTGCCATCAGCTGTCTAACAGAGAGATGCAAGTCAGAGGAGATCAAGACATTGTGTTACAAAATGCACCATGATTAAAAGCTGTCTAAAAATGATTGTGAGTTTGAGATACACACAAGCGATGCTTTCTCCTTAGCTGAGCCTGTGCCCTTCCCATGGGATTCAGGTACAGGTGACAAAGGCCCAGTGTCAGACACCATTACTGATTAATACTCATCTTACAGACCCACAGTGGCTCCATCCAGCCCCACTGAGCTCATCCTTCTCACGGTTGTTCAAACAGGAGAATTGTAGCTTTTGGTGTCAGGCTCTTCTATACCCTTTGGCCAGAGCACACCTTTTAAGGCATGGTTGCACTCTCAGGAAGCTCAGATATCTTAATCTAAATGGGATATGATGTGTACAGCTGCTGAGTTCACTTCTGATCTGTCATGCCATGGTTTTCTCCTTCTAAAAGCCACGGGCAGGGACACCTTCCACTAGACCAGGTTGTTTCAAGTCCTGTCCAGCCTGGCCTTGAACACTGCCAAGGATGGGAAAAGGGAAAGGGGGGCATTAATCACTGCTCTTGATGACTTGTTAATACCAGTCATGCTCTGGTTCTGTTCTGAAGCCATGCTCTGTTCTGAAGCCACCCAAAGACTCTTACCTCACCGCTTACCAGCTGTCACTTGAAGTCATAAAGGCTCATTGCCCTGGTAACGTGGGGCTTGGAACCTGAGCAACAAGGAACCTGGACCCCAAAGCAAACAGTGTTCTGCAGGGAACACAGTTGGGTTTACACGCAGAGCTAAGACACAGCTAGAACATTTAGCTGTGGTAGGATAATCTTCAACAACGGAGGAGTTCTGGGTCATCAAACAGGTATGTGGGGTGAGGGCTTCAGAAGAGTTGCCACTTGGTGCCTCTGTGGTTCCATGTTGAACCGGTGGCACTGAACTGCTTCAGGTGGGCTCTAGGAATGGGGCTGAGTGCCTGGGCTGAGTGCAGACACTCCTGCCTAAGTTAAAACAGGCAGGAATTCATTTGAATCAGTACATTAAGTATTTGCTTCCTTAAGTCAGGACTGGCTATTGGATGTGGTGGGAAGCACTCCTGCTAGGCTGAAGCATGGAGATCCATCTCTATTAGCGTGTTTTCTGCTTTTCAGCTCAGGGTGCCTTTGGCTTCTGCATCAGCTGTATTTTATCACTTTAAACCGCTGTGTAATGCTGCATCGATAAATTCTGTATTAGTGCAATCTGCAAAGAAGCAACAGCCTTATCTTAATTAAGCAAAATATATGACTCCTGCCACAGCCCATACCAGGAGCCAGCCAGCCTTGGAACAATCACTTTTTTCTTTTCCTTGATACTCTTTTAGGGTTTGGGGTGGTTTTTTACTTTAGAAATTGGATTTAGGGACAAAACCATGCATCACAGAAGTCTGACAAGTGGCAGTGACAGAAGTGAAATAAGCTGTATTGCTAGATCGAGTAGAATCCTCAAGATCTAACCCTGGTACCTTGCGTCTGCTTCCCATACACCAGGGCTGACATGGTGAGCTAAAAGAGAACCTCTCCTGGGTTTGACTGCTGAATTTTCCAAGGGATCTTTAAGTGCCTTGGATCATGTGGATCTCTTTTCCTGCAGTTCTTTTTGTTTGGCATTCAGCTTTGTTTTCTTGACCCAGAAGCTGCCTGATACTGGCTGGAGCTGAAGTGGGTACCTCGCAAATGAAGGATGTAAAACCGCTTTCTGCTCTCATCCTTCCTGTATCCACTGGGGTGCCTTGTCTGCTTCTCGAAGTAGTGAGCGTGCTCCCTTAGCTCAGTGGTTGCCAAGCTGATGTTACTCTGCCTCTCCAAAGCATGGAGAGGGATGTTTGCCTTGGTTTCCCCTTTCAGAACCCCTTGGCTTGCTTTGCAGAGAGCTGCTGCTGCGTTCCGCTTGCATCCATGGCTGGTTGTATTTGGAGATGACTGACCTCTATCTGTACACAACCAGGAAAGCACTTTCTGGTTTTACCAAATGACAGGCACCGCATAAGCTCAAGCTATTACTCAGCATGCCGATCTGGGATCATAACTCTCCCGAGAGAGACTACATAGGCAGTGGTTTTGTGTGGCTGAGGAGCTCTGTGCTCTGCCTGGGTTCCTTCACTCAATCACTTGATTTACGGTAGCCACTTTGCCTGTACCTATTTCTGTTTAACTTCTTGATTTATAGAGGAAGGTTAAATGATGCTGGGTTTAGGCAGGGAGGTGAACATGCCTCTAAATCAGCTGCACTGCTTGATTTCAGCCCTGACCATTTAAAGTCCAGTTAGGTCTCTTTGATTGCTTCCTCGCTTAAAAGGCAAAGGGAAGGTGGCAGCTGCCTCTTGTTCCATGCAGTGAATTTAACTCTTGTAGGTGAATTCCCTGCATCCTTCCCAGGCAGCTGTTCCTGCATCCCCTAAACACACTGTAGATCCACTGAATAGGGGTCTTAAACTCAGCCCGACTTGCTGGGAGGCTCCTGCTGAGTAAGGCACTGATGGTGGTTTTAGCTTGGGATAGGAAGGAGCCTCCTCTCCTTTCCTGCTGCAAGGAGTGTGCCTTACCCCAATGCTGGCTGGAAAGACAATCTGCTTCCAGCTTTTCCTTTTGATCCTTTTGCACAGCTGTGAGCAGTGTGCGGGTGCATGTGGCCAGCTCCCAAAGGAATGGGAGGCATCACCACATAGCTTTGCCTATTGTTTTCTGTGCAGGCTCTGCTCCAGGTTCTCTGGATTGGGATTGATGTTTAGTGACAAAAGGAGAGAAGCAACAGGGAGTAGGAATGGTTTATTAGCTGGCTGAAAGAGAACTCTGGAGCTAGATAGTTATCACTGAAGATAAGGTTCTTGAGCAAAAAGCTGGTATCAGTGGTAGTGGTGTTAGCTGCGTGCATAAGAGGACCAAAAGGGAATGGAATGGAATGGAATGGAATGGAATGGAATGGAATGGAATGGAATGGAATGGAATGGAATGGAATGGAATGGAATGGAATGGATGCAAGAGATGTTTTACTCCCAAGCTTTAGTTGAGGGTTTTGATCCTATGTTACTAGCAGAACTAAGAGTATTTCTTGTGATGCCTGTAGCAATGAATTGTAGAGGCTCTGCAAGACCTGAAGCCTGACACAGAGTAAGGGAACAGGGTCTGTTCTCAATGAAAACATAGAACTCTTAACAGTATCAAGCTCCTTCTTCTGCGGAGCTCCTTGAGCATCCACAGCAACTTCATTCCCAAGAGAGCTTATACTGGGAGTCACTTTACACCAGCATGCAAGTAGGATCAGAACAAGGCTCCTTGATCTTTATAACACAATGAGTTTAGTGGTGGAAGAGTGTTCAGTCCTCCTCCTCCCAACTCCTACAGACAATCAGATGCTATTACTCACTGCTGCTTGCTGAAATCAGGAAAGTACAGATGGTACCAGACTGTTTGGAGGCTACCACAGATGAAAAGTCTTTGTTACTGGTGATTTCTAGCTCAGTTCTTGTACTTTAAATATGTTTATTCAGGGAAGGAGAAAGAAACCATGGGGCTTTTTCATTTTAATTTAGAAACCTCAGTGGCTCTCTGCTGTTGCCATTTAAAGGGTAGTTATGGTCAGAAAAATGATGCTATGAAAAATAAATGACCTGGGGAGTGCCATAAATTCCGCTTGCTCTCTCCACGACTCCCAGATCAAATTTTCTCTGCTTACAGATACAAAAGATGTCTGTGCACGTTGCCAGCGCTGCAGAATAGGTGGAATTGTGTTGGAAACTGTTCTTCAGCTTTGCTTTGGGTCTGTGCTGTGCCCAGGTTTCTGCAGGCAGGACCAGCCAAGTTGCTATGGCGGTCAGACCTGAACACTGATGGGTCATGGTCCTGCATCCTGTTTCCAGTAGCAGCAAGCATCAGGTACTTTTGGAAAGGGGTACAGGAAGCCTCTCAAAAAGGAGCTGTCTCATACCTTTAGAGGCAGGTGTTCATGTACAGCTGGAAGAGTGTTTTGGGTCTGTAACTTTTCCATCTTCACTGCACTTTGGAAACAGCTGCACCCGCTGTTAATTGTGCAAGAAAGAGGTGAACTGAACTTTGCCCATGGTCCCCTCCCATAGGTTTTGTGGTCCTGAGAACGGAAACCACTACAGCATCACTCACTTGCACGTCCTGTAAATCACCCTGTTTTAGAGAGAGATGCTGAAGTGCTTTGGTGAAATGGGGACAGCTGAAAGCCTTGTGTTGTCTGGGTTAAATGGAACTGGAGATGTGTGTTCCTTGTGCTGCTCTCCTGCCCAGGCCTCACACACCAGCTCTGCAGGGACTGTGTCCGTGTAATTCCTTTTCCTGCTGCTGTTTGACATCGGCGTAGAGTTTGCAGCAGGAAACCCTAAGGGCAGTACCCCACTGACCTTACAGCAGCAACTGGAGAGTGCCTGCCACCTTCATGGCCAGCATGGTTCTTTTTAATTATATTATAAAGAGAAAGGTATCCTTGCAATGGCTTTGTTCTCTTTGTGTGGATTTTGCCTTTTTTATTACTCCAGCTTGACTTTATTGCTGCCAGAGATAATCATAGAGTCCTAGAACAGTTTGGGTTGAAAGGGACCTTAAAGCTCATCCAGCTCCAACCCCTGCCACAGGCAGGGACACCTTCCACTAGAGCAGCTTGCTCCAAGCCCCTGTGTCCAGCCTGGCCTTGAACACTGCCAGGGATGAGGCAGCCACAGCTTCTCCATTCAACCCATCCCAGTGTCCCATCACCCTCACAGGGAAGAGCTTCTGCCTAAGAGCTCATCTCAGTCTCCCCTCTGGCAGGTTCAAGCCATTCCCCTTGGCCTGTCCCTGCATGCACTTGTCAAAAGTCCCTAAAAGAATAGAGATTATTAAAGTGAAGAAGCAGGTTTAATGAAGTGGATTTAATGAAAAGCTGTAGGGATGGTGTAGCTGGGTTGCTCACTGTGACTTTAGTCCACATAAATAGTCTAATACATTGTGCCCAGTTAAGAAGGGTATGGCTGTAAGTGAGGAGGGGATGTGCAGGAGAGCTGCAATCACTGGCTGGTTGCACAGGCACATACAGGGGACTACAATTCACCAAAGTGACACGAGAAGCTGAGTTGTTCCTCCAGCTTTGCCACCAGAGGCCAGGAGCTCAGCGGGAGGAAACTGGAATGGCTTCACTTGTTAAGTGTCATTGTTGCGCATGGTGACAGCCTGGTGCCCGGATTGCACCGCCTGCCTCTTGGTCCTCCCCCTTCACACAGCCAACAATCAGGTCACAACTCCTCCAGTGCTTGGGTGAAGTTTTGTGGTTCCTTTCCTGAGCCTGTCTCCTCGCATTATGCAGCAGAACATGAACATCCTTGTTCTCTTCATGCGTTAAGAATGGATCGCTCCATTTATGTTACCAAATAACGGAGGAAGGGGAAGCAGCTGTGACGACTTAAGCATTGAAAAGCCATAAATCATCTTCCCCTGCCCTGGTCCCCCAGAAAGCATGAAAAATAGATGTGGAGCCCTTTAGGAGATAGTTGTACGCTTTTCATTCTTCAGAGCTGGGAGGCTTAAAAATGTGGGGCTTTGGACATCAGCACATGACTTCTGAATTGGGGATTTTAATAGATGGTAAGTGCAATTAAAAGGGCAAGAGATAACGCTGAAGAAGCTGTAGAAATAAAACAGGGTCTCGGTCCTATTGCTGCATAGATAAGAACAAATGATGGCGAGCATCGCCTCAGTTCGTGATGGAAGTGATAATGTCAGCTTCAGCTGATAAACAGGCTTTATTTGTTTAATACTGGGCAGGCAAAACTACCTTGATTTTGTGTCACTGACTCTGTTCTTTGGGTTCTGAGGTAATTGCTATTGGAGCCACATTACCTGAAAGCTCTGATCTATCAGATCTTTCTGCCTGTTTTCTTTCATCCCATAAACCACACTACAACCATAAAGGAGAATCCTGTCTTAATCTGATTTCACTGCTTGCAAATGTGAGGGCTCCCGTGTCAGCATCTCCTCAAAGCTCAGCTTTCCTTACTGACCGGTGGTTGCTGCTGCTTTGCCAGTTACTTTTGCTTTGCTATTTGTTTTCCTTTGGCAGTACCCACGTGTGTCTTGTACCAAGAAATCCCCCCTGAGTCTTTCCTGGTGCTTCTGGCACGTCAACCTGAGGGTATTTGGCTCAGTGAACAACTTGTCAGCCCTGCTGCAGTGTTTCACCCTTTCCCCTGCCCAGCTGATGGTTGCAAAAGAGCAACCTGGTTGGCTTAGCTTATGCACAAATGAACTAATCCAGAGGAAGGCAAGGTCTGAATTAGAGGTGAAATGATGCTGCTTTGTTTAATCTGTAGACCCCAGTGTTGCACTGTGAGGTGGTAAGCAACAAATGGTAACTCTTCGTATTTGAGCTTTTTATGGAACCTGGGGCCTCTTTGCACTCAGGTCTTCACTTCATCCAAACCATGCAAGTTAACTATCTTAGAGAATAGTTAGGGTTGGAAAAGACCTTAAGGTCATCCAGTTCCAACCCCCCTGCCATGGGCAGGGACACCTCACACTAAACCATCTCACCCAAAGCTTCATCCAACCTGGTCTTGAACAGGGATGGAGCATTCACAACCTCCCTGGGCAACCCATTCCAGTGCCTCAGCACCCTCACAGGAAAGAATTTCCTCCTTAGATCCAATCTAAACTTCCCCTGTTTCAGTTTTAACCCGTTATCCCTTGTCCTGTCACTCCAGTCCCTAATGAAGAGTCCCTCCCCAGCATCCCTATAGGCCCCCTTCAGATCTTCTCATCTCCTCCATCTTCTCATTTCAGTATCAGTACAGAATGCAAGAAAAATAGCTTGTGTACTGCAGTTTGAAGAGATTTTTAACCTTTTTTCTTTAAGGTTCATTGGGCCCATTAGCAAAAGGTAATTAGAGTAATGAGGTTAGTTAGCATATTCTCCTTAGCCTTTGCTAAAACAGGGAATTTAAGGACCGTAGGAAATACACTGAGATTAATGAGCATATATGGCTCTTGTTTATTCCCTTCTCCTCTGGAGAGGTGAGCAGTGCCCCATAAGTTCTCCTCTGAATCGCTGTCTCAGATGACTTTATCATGAATATTGTAATTAGCCATAGAGCGTTCTTTGCTGACTTACTTAATGCATTAAACTTTTATCCTTTTCATTGCACGCTCTCTTTGAGAACTGGTGCCCTTAAGAATACGGTGGTGAAAAGAGAAGTACTTTTCCCTCCCCGGGGGGAATTACGTTGTGCTCAGTCCAAGGAAGAGGTTTAAAGATCTTCTGAGCCATTGCTTCTGTTTAGTCTTACAGCTTGTCTTTAGCTATTCCAACATCCACTTTTGGAGCTGTTATGTTCTGGCTGCTAGCTATTTTCTCATATACCCATACTTCAGCTCCTGACATCACTGGACAGGCAGACTGGATACGCTTCAGCTCCGATCTTGTCTCCCATGAGGGAATGTGTGCTGAAAAAACACATTTTTCTCTTCTGCTTTTTCCTGTAGACAATGCAGATCTGATTCTCTACCTGCTGGTTCCGGAGCCAGTACAGTGGAGGGACAGGAAATGTTCCCATTCTTACCAAACTTCCATAGCAAGGCCAGGTTGGATGGGGCTTGGAGCAAGCTGCTCTAGTGGAAGGTGTCCTGGTGACAGGGGGTTGGGACTGGATGAGCTTTAAGGTCCCTTCCAACCCAAACCAGTTTGGGATTCTGATGATTCTGTGATTCTCTCTAAAGGCTTTTTCCTTAGGAATATCTTGAAGCTTCTCCCATCTCACTTCCTCATTAACTCCTCGTGTCTCCTTTGCACTGCTGCTTGCTGTGACCCCCAGAGCTTGTTCTGCTGATGAGAAAGCTGCTGCCCTACCTGCCAGTATCTATCTGGTGGCCACAGTCTGGGTTTCCATGGGCTTTGTCAGGATACTGACAGATCACCCTTTCCATGTGTCTTGTAGTCACAGCTCATCGGGGGCTCTTTAACCACCACCCTGTCTGCAAGTGCATCTCCTGTCCCCCCTTAATAGATGTATTTGGGCTGATGTTTTCCCTGGTTTTGGCATAGTCTGCCTGTGGATAACCAATGAAGTACTATAGGGTTGTTTTGTTTGATTTTCCTGTATTTTGCCTTACTTCAGGCAGAGCCAATGCCAAACACTGCAGCTGGTGCGCTCAGATGGTCACTCTTTCATTCCTTACTAAAAAGCTCTATTGCTTCTAGCACCTGAGCACATCATTTCTTCCCTTCTTGCCCCATCCTGGAGGGTGTTACTTTGGCGTGAAAGGTAATTTCAAAACTGCAGCTACTTCTTCTACTTTAAAAAGGGGAAAATCACCTCTGGTTGAAGCTCCAGAGATTCATGGTGTGGGAGGCCAGGGTTACTTGAAGGCAATTGGAAAAAGGTGCAAAGCTGCAGCTGATACCACTTGCTGATGTGCAGCTCATGCATACCAAAATATGCCCTTAGCTACTTCCCATGGCATTGCTTCACTGCCCCCAAGTTCATGGCAGCAGGCAACTGAAACCTGGTGATTTGGATTTGCATTGCAGGGCGTAGGAGAGGGGGGTCTGTGCCTTCCTGAAAGAGCTTCGGAGTCTAAACAGAAAACCTAGACAAAGCACTGCTTTGGGAGAGCGATTTGATGTCCTAGATGGGTTAAAGCACAGGCAGGCTGCAGAGATCTTTCCAAGGCTTAAAGCTGGGAGCTTGCCAGCCAGTTTTCAAACTGTCCTCGAGCAGCTTTACCCCTTACCAGTCAGGGAGTCTGTGGCTTGGATAGAAATGGCATGGATTTCTCCTGGTGACTGCATATTTGAGCTTCTGGGTGGGTGTCTCCCACTTTCTCCCTGGTTTTTCCTTGCTTGGGTGAGAAATAATCCCTTTGGTGTGCTGCAGAAAGACTGATGATAAATTCATTAGGGACTGTAGTGACAGGACAAGGGGTAACAGGTTCAAACTGAAATGGGACGTTTAGATTGGATCTAAGGAAGAAGTTCTTTACTGTGAGGGTGGTGAGGCACTGGAATGGGTTGCCCAGGGAGGTTGTGAATGCTCCATCCCTGGCAGTGTTCAAGGCCAGGTTGGACAGAGCCTTGGGTGAGATGGTTTAGTGTGAGGTGTCCCTGCCCATGGCAGGGGGGTTGGAACTGGATGATCTTAAGGTCCTTTCCAACCCGAACTATTCTATGATTCTATGATTCGAGTGCACATGTTTAAAGATGTTGTCAGATTGTTTGACCTTAGGTGGCATCTCTCTGCTTCTCCGTGCCTTTGCTGTGCTGGCAAATGGACCTGCCTTCCATCAAGAAGCTTTGAGAAATCAGGTCTGGGAGGAAGAGGCAGATACAGCAGCAGCCTTTAAATGGAAGCCTCTTTGCTTCCTAATGGGCAGCGTTGGAGGGGTATCAAGGAAATGGTGTTAAGAGGAAAGCCTGGAGACTGAGATGAGCTCTTAGGCAGAAGCTCTTCCCTGTGAGGGTGCTGAGGCGCTGGCACAGGGTGCCCAGAGAAGCTGTGGCTGCCCCATCCCTGGCTGTGCTCAAGGCCAGGTTGGACACAGGGGTTGGAGCAAGCTGCTCCAGTGGAAGGGGTCCCTGCCTGTGGCAGGGGTTGGAACTGAATGAGCTTTAAGGTCCCTTCCAACCCAAACGAGGCTGGGATTCTGTGATTCTGCCCTACTAGGATATTTGTTACTGGCTTTTAACAGCAGCTTTGCCCTTTTTCTCTGATCCACTGTTGGATGCTTGCGAGATGTAGCATCTCCTGATGGTTACTGAGTGGGAGACATAGTAGTAACAAGAGGTGGCACAAGGATAGTAAGCGTAGGGTCAGCAGTTAGTGGATGAAGACGTGTGCTTGTGTGTGCTTGTGCTTCGTTTCTGTTGAGACCTGATATGAAACACCTTTGGAATAGTCTGGTTGAGCCCTGCTTTGTGTGAGAATCGGGCATTAGGAACCTGACTGCTGGTGGGAAATGCACAGTGACAGGTCTTTGAGTCCCACAAACCCTTTCCTTCTCTAATCCACTTGTTAAAGACACTCTTTTATGCAACTCTCTACTCTCATTTCTCATTAATCCCTGTGTTAGAACCTCTGCTGACTGGTACCATAGACAGTCTGCCCTATTTATTGTTTCCATCACAGAAGCACATAAAGACCTTTATTCTGGGAAGATTCTGTGTCAGGTAATGTAGAAACAACATAACAAAACCCTAGTCAGAGTTTTTCCTCAGGCACCAATGCCAGCCCTGAAATGATCCAGCCTAGACCTTGGGAATGTCATTGCAAAGGCTCTCAGGGATGAAATTGGATGGCTTGTGCTACAGAGGAGTTCAGAGAAGATGTTCCTCCCTGCTCTTTAAATTCCAAAACTTCCTGCGGGTTTTCCCTTCACTCTGACTTGAGTTACTAAAAAGACAGTGTTAATAATAATTCTCTTTATTTCTTTATATGAAACAGTGTGGAGAGCTCACAGTGCTTTACAATGCAAAGCAAGTGGTATTCCTGCTTTGAACTACAGGATAGCAGGAGGGATAGCAGACCTGATCGTGTGCAACATGGAGAACGAAATCCAAGGGTTTGAGTCTGGGTTTGACTCTTCCATTGAACCCTATTGAGAAAAGTCAGCTTGATAAAGGGTGTAGAGCTGAGGGCATCCCATCAGGAGCCTCTGAAACTTCCCCCCAAACTATACATATGTTCAGTGAAGGCAGGAGGAATAAGAATGGAGTCAAGGATAAAGGGACAAAGTTAGTAAATCGTTACTAAGGGATAATATTTCTTACTGTCCAAAGAGAATATTAAACTAGTGCCTAGGAAAAAAAAATCACTAAGCAGAAAAAAGTTATTAAGAGAAGATAATGGAGGGAAGGGAATATTATGCTGATTCTCTGAACAGTTCTGAATGAATATTGATAAAGTGTGTGATAAAGGAATGCGATACAGCATTGGAAAAAACCAGTCATTGCCGAACGCTGATCTGTCTTTCAAACAGTGAGTACCAAAATAACCCACCTTTTCAGGCCGGCTGCTGCTAACTCCTAATCAGCATCGTTGAGTCATGAAAACATGAAGAGATTTCAATCCCCCCATGGAAGAGCAATAAATCAAAGAGATGGGACAAAGCCACTTCAGGAGAAAGCCCTGAATCGGTCGTTCGGCACTTCAGAAAAGGACAAGAGAAAAACCTGTCTTGTGTGTAGTGTTTATAACGGATCGAATGTTTGTATTTCCTAACAGTAATCAGCCAAATTGTGGAAGCAGCTCCTTTGCAAAACGCTCTGGAATTAGAAAATCAAATGGTCTCTTAACACTGCAGTCTGTTTGCGGCGAGGCAATTGCCTGCATTAGCGGGATGAATAACAACCCTTCAAAACTATCAGCTCTCCTTTTGAAGTTCAGCCTCCCCTGCATTCCCCTTGAAGCTCAGGCACGTAGCGTTTCGCATCCAGGTGACTGGTGTGCTTGCAATGGGTGAGAGCTGGGCTACAGCCCCTGGAACCAAGTATAACCCTTTTATGGTGGCAGCTACTAGAAAATGAGCCAATAGTGAGAGCAGTGCAGTCATCAGCTGCCCGTTTGTATTTGGGTTCTTCCTGTGGGTCCCACAGGGGTTGATGTCCAACAAAGCAGCCAGAGAGACACAAAGAGTTGATAACATCAGAAGTTCAGAAGAGGAAATAGGGCTGTAAAGGACAGCAGTGATTTGGGAAAGGTCACAAGAAAGTCAAAAGGAAGAGGCTTCAAATGTGACAGATCCTCTGATCTGTGGCCTGCATCACACTGCCATCCTCGGAATGCTTCCTGGTGCAAAATAAGGGTGAAGTTGGTCCTCCAGGACAGGCCACGGAGCTCCTGGCTTCTTCCCAGCAAGGCACAGCCTCTATTTGTGTGAAGGATGTGTGCATGGATGGGAGAAACATCATCATGTCATTAGGAGGGTCTTAGCTTCCAGTGGAAGGTGGCAAGACCATTGCTCAACTGCTGCTGAGGTTTGCTAGAACAAGGGATAATTTGAGTCTCTTCAGTGCATCTTTGTGATGAGGGGAGATTGGTTGCTGGCCTTTGTGTTTACATGGAAAGAAGGGATCTTTTAATAACCCCCCTCCGTTATTACCCCCTTTCAATCAAAATTGAGATTTGATTGAAAACTAAAAGCTTTTTTGGTGTTTGTCACCTATTTCTAGCAGATGAGCATTTTTGGAAGGCTTGAAAATAGCTGATGGATGCAGAACTCTTGAGAAGTCAGTGTCTGTGGGTTAAGTATGTGGCTTGTGCAGATACAATGTGTTAGTAAATGTGTTTGCTGCACACATACAGCTCCATCACCATTAGGAAGCTTGTGTGCATAGCTGCTATATAAAACTCTTCCAAAATAGCACTGTATTTTAGATGGGATCTGTTCCACTGTCACTCTGACATCTGGCTGAGATCAACCGCTTCTTAATTTCAGTTTAGGATTAAACCTAGGCTATTTCTTACACCAGCGAGTGATAGGAATAAGTTATGCCTTTGCCCTAGGGCAGCACTGTAATGACTTAGACATGTGGAGGAACAGCAGCCTGCTCATCTGTTCAGCCCTGAGGGAATTCAGTGCCACTAAGAAGAAGGCAAAGATGTGTCTGTAATCTCTTCTCCTGACCCTCTTGGACCAGCTGGGCAGCTAATTAGATGGTTCATAGGGTACAACCCTCAGCAGGGTGCAGGAACTGATATGAAGCTCTCTCCATCTGCCTGTATTCTCTGTTACCACTTTCTTTTCTCTTGTTTTATTCAGGCTATGTAAAAACTAGTAATGTCCTGTGGATGCAAACCTAACATAAGAGTCACCTTTGTTATTCATTAGTATGAGTCCATTGTAAAGCTCATGTTTTGGTCTTTTGAAATTCATTCTTTCCTTTTGGCCTGTGTTTCTTTACTGCTTAATTCTGCAAAAAAAGCAGGGATCTCTTTCCAAGATCCCAGCTCAAATGATGGCGTTCCCACCACTTCCCATTAAATGGGGTTGCACAGATTGCTTCCTCCCAGAGCATTGGCAAATCTTAGGCTTCGAGGCCACATGCCTTGTGTCCTGACTGATGGAAATGGGAGCGCACAGGGAAGGATTAACTGGGACCTGTTTGGCTCTCAGCCTGCTGGAAGGGTTGGAATGATTTATGGGAGATGTGCAGTTTTAACCTGGCACAACCCTCCCAGCCTGGTGTGTCAGCTAATCTCCAGTCTCTCAGCAATCCAATCCTTGAGGCCAGGTTTCCTCAGCTTCCAAATGGCACTGCTGTGGCCCAGCACAGCCTCTTCCCTTATCCATTCTCCTTGATTTGTGTTGGCACGACAGCAAAACCCATTCCGAGCGGCAGCAGTTTTGTATGTAAAACATCCAGCTTCTGACTTAAGTAGACGTGTCGTAGGCAGGATGGATTCCTTTCTTGCACAGCTTGACTGACGTGGTTTCCACTGCTGCCACATCCACAGCTCTCCTTCAGCAGAGCTATACCAGTAACTTGCAGTGACGTGCTGACAGGACTGGGACATGGTTACCTAGCGCAGTTTCCTCTCAAGCTATTTTTACCTGCACTCCTTTCTGCCTTTCTAAAAGCTCAAGCCACATTAGTTTCCATGTAACAGAAAGTTGGTGGTTAAAGAAACAAGCAGGTCTTTGTTGCAGTAAGAAGGAGGGGAACTTGGTATCTTAGGCTGGGTTTGATTTAACTGCTGGTTTTGCTTTAAATGAACATGTGCTGGGGATGGAGACGCAGGGAAAGGATCAAATGATGGTATTTAAGAGGAACTGGCTTCAGTTTTATCTAGACCCCAGTGTTGCCTGTTTGACACTATCTGTAGTAACTTGTGTTTCGAATGCCTCAAGGCTCAGAGGCAAAGCATGGTGAGGTTTGTGTCAGACATCCTACAACGTAGGAGTATCTTACAGCTCAACTCTCTCTCCACATATTGATTAACCGCTATTGGGCTTGGTGTTTAATGAATGCCGTGCAAGCCGAAAGACACCTTGAAGCTCCGTTGACTTCCACATGGCAGGAATTTGATGCTCAGGTTAGTAATGACCTTTTCCAGTATGCTGCACCTAAAGAAGTATTAAAACATAATAAAGCAGATGCTTGGCTGTATAAACAGGGTCTAACTTAGCGTTAGTTGAGCATCTGGCACATTTCCTCCCTGCAACCTGTTGAGAAGCAAACTTTAGGGAGCAATTTATGCTAATCCCTTCTGCTGTTTGCCATAGGCTTTCTGGCCATTCTGTTGGCAAATAAGATGTGCAGGGCAGTGAGAGGTAAAGCAGGGATCTTGGCTTCATCAGCTGGGATCAGAGTGATCAGAGATGACACTGATGTATGCTGGAAACCGAGCACTGGGCCGCGATGTTCTTGGACCAGTGCGCAGCCAAATAACTCCAGGGCAGACCAGGGCTTCTGAGCTCTCCATTCTCATAGCAGCTAAATAGTGATGACTGTCAGTGACCTCGGCTTTCCCCCAGCCCTCTTTTGGGGCATCGTTTGTGACCATCATCCCTCTTGCTTTCTGGATTTGTTGGTAAAGAAGCTTTGGACAGGATGGCATTGCAACCAAACCCAGCACACTCAGGGATGTATCTTGATACTAAGTGTGTAAATGGCGATTTCATTCCGCTGGTTATCTGGCCAATGCAGAGGGTTGTTATTGCTTTCAGGAATGAAGTAATCCTAAAGGTTAAGCCTGCGGGGTGTTCTCTACCCTGCAAGAATTAATAGGGTGACATTTAACTGCTATTAAAAAATAAATCATTTTCTTCCTTCCTTGAAAACCTATGTGAGTGCTTTGCTTTGCACGCTGGGCCCATAGTGGCTATTTGAACTAAAGCAGCAGATCACACAGCTGTTATTTCGGAGGCTAATGCAGGGCCAGATTATGGTTATCTCTGCTCCCACAGCGTGGCAAGAGTTGGCCCATGCTGACTTTTTAATGGCCCCCATATTAACTCTCCTAAGTAAGGTCCTTCCCCTCCAATAGAGCAAGGTGGGATCCTCAGCAGATTCCCGCTGGCAAAGCTCCGCTGTGGATGGAGCCCCTTTCCCTCGTTTGGGATTTTCAGGAGCTCACATCCCTTGCCAGGGAAGTCTCTGATCACTTCCTCAAACAAAGCTGGACCCTGCTGTCAGCTTGGTGTATAAAAAGCCCAGATGTGGTTTCACTGATTTATTGTGTTTCATAATGTACAAAAGGGAGGGGAAGAAAGGAATAGAATCAGTGGCTATTGTAGGGGAGGATCCATCCACAGGCATCATTTTCCTTTTCAAATCACTTCATTCAAGTGGGATTTAAAGAAGTTCCCTGCCTTTTCTACAATCCAGCTACTAATTCCATGCAAGAACAGTGACACTGTGGCTTGGTCCATAGCCTTTTCCTGTTGGCTCTCCTGGGCTTTAGATCACAACTTTGCTCCTTTTTCTCCTCCTTTTTCCATCCCTTTTTCTTTGCCTTTCCTCCAGAACAATTAAGTAGTGTTAATATTAATGCTCTGTATACTTGCTATAAAAATAAGGCCATTCACTGGAATAAATAACCCCTCTCTAAAATGATGATAACAAAAAATAGCTGAGTTAACACACATTTTTCCTACCATGTAAGTGGGTGACTGGTGTAGGACAGCATTAAACCAGATTAATAGGCTTTGTTTGCCATGGTTTTCTTCAGAACTCCAAAAGATTAATCTTTTTAATTAAATATTGGGATCATATAGCCATTTTGAACCCAAGTTATGAGCTACTCATGCAGTTTTCTAGCGCTAATAATTTTCCATGATATTAAAAAAGGGTCCTTCTATCATTTAAATGAATTGAAAGCCGTTTCAGTCCTATCCAGTCATATGTAAAATACCAAAGCTATACAATACTTAAGGTAGAAATTTGGTGATGTGATGCTGTTGCCCTATTTTATGGACCTCCATGCAAAACCATGCAGTTGACCTCTCTGGAAAGACCCAGTCCAACAAAGTGCCTTGAACATCTGCCTGTACCTAAGCAGCCTTCTGGTCTCTGAAGGGAGGCTATAGGGATGCTGGGGAGGGACTCTTCATTAGGGACTGTAGTGACAGGACAAGGGGTAACGGGTTCAAACTGAAACAGGGGAAGTTTAGATTGGATCTAAGGAGGAAATTCTTTACTATGAGGGTGGTGAGGCACTGGAATGGGTTGCCCAGGGAGGTTGTGAATGCTCCATCCCTGGCAGTGTTCAAGGCCAGGTTGGATGAAGCTTTGGGTGAGATGGTTTAGTGTGAGGTGTCCCTGGCCATGGCAGGGGGTTGGAACTGGATGATCTTAAGGTCCTTTCCAACCCAAACCATTCTATGATTCTAACTAATACTACCACTGATCTCAGTTGGCCCACCAGCTATGCAAGGAGAATTAAGGTTTGAGAGGGATCACTATTGACAGTGGGGTACCAGAGGGAAAGTATTAGCACTGGCTTTTGTTGACTGTCTTGCTTTTGTACAGGGGTGGTTTAAAATTGCTATAGCTTATTTCATCTTATTATCTAAAGCAAGTCTTATCCCAGCTTTGATCCATTATGTTGTTTACTCTTGTTTCACAAACCATTAGGGATTCTCCAGGATGTAAACGAAGATATCCATCAGGCTAAATCTTAGCAGCCATTTCCTGCAGATGTATTCCTGTCCTGATGACAGTGGCAGGGTTTCAGTGTCCTCATAAAGTCTTGTCTTGGGCTGATAGAGCTCCACTGCTGGGTATAGGTAGGACCAGTGGCTGCTTCCATTACTGGGGATGCTGTGCTCTGTGGTGTCTTGTCCAAACTCCACACTTCAGCTTCTCAGTTGCAGTTCCAGAGATGTTTGATTTCTGAAGCCCATGGAGAGAGCTGGATGTTGACCTTGTGTAGCTACCAGGAGTGGGAATGTGCCCTTTGTCCTCCGGAAGGCAGCCTTTTGCTCTGAACTGTTCTGCATCCCTTATGACTTCCAATGGCACCTACTGGATCATCTTTGAGTGAGAGCCCAATCTGCCTTTGGTGCCCAAAAGCAGCAGCTTCTTTAACAAAGCAATGGCCACAAAGCATTATCCAAATGGTGTGAATGACTAGATATAAACTGGGCTTCTCCGGGTTGCTTTTGGACAGATCCATCAGCGACAAAAAATGCCAATAATGACTTGTGGCTGCAACGTAAGCTGGATGGAAATACTTGATTTAGTTTGTAATAGCAATAGCTGCTGAATGTGTGTCTCTTTAAGCATCTTTTTGACCAGAAGCTTTGCTTTATCCCACAAATGGGCAGACAATAAGGCAGCGATGTGTCCCATCCCATTGCACACACGCTGTTATTTACTCTTGTTTAGCAAGCATTGAGCCAGGTTAAGAAATATGCAGGAATAAGTTTGTTAATCTTCAGACTTGGTGCATTTAAGTGGGTTCACTCTTCAGTTACCTTGGAAAAGTGAAGGATTAGGGGCTGAAGGAGCTGCATCCTTTTGGATCCGTGGAAGTCAAAGAGGAGCTGAAGTGCTCATCCTTGGCATAGGCAAAGAGGACTAGGAAGGCATTTTCTCTGCCAGGTCAAGAAGCCTTCAGACACTGGCTCAGTGATCTCTTGCCCACATCATTCCTGGCCTCATGATGTGTAA
The DNA here is from genome assembly GCF_034315485.1 of Pezoporus occidentalis. NCBI lineage: Eukaryota > Metazoa > Chordata > Aves > Psittaciformes > Psittacidae > Pezoporus > Pezoporus occidentalis. The sequence goes on from NW_026914158.1 coordinate 726,940, forward strand.
TGTCTCTTTGCTTTGCTTTACTCTGCTCTCCTCTCTCAGAGCCCTACATGAGCGCACTCTTCCACCACAGCAGTGGAACCTAAGCAGTGGAACCTAAGTCCTGTGTCATTCCTTTGAGCTTGGCCAAAGCTCTCCTTCAGGCTCTGGGGCTTGGTTCCCCGCTGCTATGAAATCAGACAGTCCCGCTGATGTCCTGGGGTAGGTCCAAACTTGAGTTCTTACGTGCAAGCTTATTCAAAATGCACTAACAAATGGAAACTGCAGCAATTACACATTTATGGAAGGGAGCATTATCTCAAGTGTAAGCCCCAAACCAATGTGTTTGGAGCAAGGGAAGGCCACAGGCTTTAGCTCCTGTGAGAATTCAGAGAGAGCTCACTAAGCTCCCAAAGTCCTAAGCCAGCTCTTCCCCAGAACATTTGCAACCAAGCTGCTCCCTGCAGCACTTGTGGATTCAGTGCCATAAATTGTTAGAAGTGCTATAATATAATTTGTAAATGATGCTGATTTACTCATTCCAAAGCCTTTTGAAGTAAAGAGATGGTGTTAATTTTCTCCAACTAGCTGTACATTCAGAGTAACCACTGAAACACTCCATTTAAACATATATGCAATTAAACTAATGTTGTTTTAGAGCATCCTAAACAACAACGCATCCCAAGGACAGCTGTCCGTAGCCTTCATTTAGGTTTGCATTCAGCACTGCTACCCAGTTTGCTGCTTCATTTTTCTTCTCAGTATTAATGTAAATGATGGACTTTGTCTGTCCCCAGCTCAAGACAGGCAATTCAAGGAGGAGGAGAAGATATTCAGGTGTAAGATTTTGATGTAAAGCTTAATGCTATGGAGATGGTGTAGAGAGGCTCAGGGTAAGGAGAACTGGGGCTTGTGATATTCAGTGTAATTATATTATCAAAAAGGCTTTTAACTGGGGGTGCTGAACAACATTATAGCAATGACAGGTCATTAATCTCCGTGGAAGTCTCAGCACTTATTATGGGTTAAGAAGAAGAAACATGCCCCTAACTTTGCTGGAAGCATTTGCAGATCATAAACCTGTTTCCTGCCTAGGAAAGGACCTTCCCTACAGTTGCACGAGTTTCCTGTCTCTGCTCTGAAACCCTGTTCTAACGAGTTTCTCAGTAAATAAACCTCCAAGTAAAACTGAACTTCCAAGGTAATGATTCCCTGGTGTGAGCCCACAGGGAACTCCACATCCCATCCGGAAACTCCGCGCACCGTTGTCACCATTCGATTTTAGTAATTGCTCCCTGTGTTTGCCACTAAACCTTGTGAGGTTCTTCCAGTCGGTGTAGAAGTGCACTAATGTGCAGCTGATTAGGCTAGGAGACCCCTCATTAACTCAGAGTATTAAATGAAACAGTTGAGTTAGTAACCAGATCGACAAAGCAGCAGCTGACTCTGTGAGCAGGGACTTTGTCATCTCGTTCATGGATTAATTATATGGTCCATTATACTGAGATGTGGGTTTGATATCGAGACTAGTTTAGTCCTGGAGTTTCTGGACTGGCAGCTGCTTTAATGTTCGTTATCTCTCTGGGAGCAAGCTCCAAATTACACATTCCTCAACTTGAAGGCTGAGTTTGGAACCTAATTTTGAGCGTGTGTTCTTTAAAAGGAGTTCAAGGGTAAATGTAGGGAGAACGATGCTCATGGGGGTGAGGCTGGTGCAGCTCTGCTCTGCTGTGATACGTCCCTGCAAGAAGCAAACGAGCACGCAGGGAAATTGGGTTTAATGCTGCAGACATTTCCTAGGAGCTGATGTTCTGGGAGGAAAAGCTCTGGAGATAAAGCAGTGATGAACTCTTTTGTAACTGTTTGGGAAGTTAACCTGGGTATTGATCCCAGTCCCTGGTCATCCAAGTGGTTTATATCTGTAAGGAATTGGATTGTAATTCTGAACGTTTATTTCAATGTGTTTCACAGAATATTAAGACTTCATTTCAAACAAATATCTTTACATTGGCATGATAGAAACGGGGTGAGAAACGGCCCCTTGGCACAGGAGCTCTATAATCAAAATACATCGAAGAACCTGTTTTACAGAGGGAAGGGATCCAGAATATGGGATTAAATGTCTTGGGAGATGAAACCAGAAGTTGCCAGCAGCTCGTGGTTGTGAAGGAGCAGGGAAGTGGAGCCCTGAGAGGGGAATTTCATCCCAAGAGCATGGATTGCAGATGGGAAAGCCTAGTAGTGTGGTTTGCAGCTCCCGACACGACAGCAGTTTTGGAGAGCAGAATTAGGGGTGGCAGAGCTGAAAAATAAAAGGCCAGTAAATATTTTGACACAAAAAGGGAAATAGCAGGAAATTAGTGGTTTCAAAGGCCCTGTTTTTACTAACAATTGATTTGGACTACAGGGAATGGGCAGCCCTGTAGAGGATGGAGAATGAGGAAACCACTTGGAGTCTTTTTGTGTTCATCTCATTGTCTCTGTGCCTGTTAGCATCTAAGCAGCACTTTCCGGAGAGGGTGGAAGAGTCAGCAGAGGGGAAAAAAAGTAAAATTCAATAGCTTCAGAAAGGCTGCAGGAAAAGGAATTCATTGTGTAGCAGCAAGAGGGGTGGTTGAAGGCTTTTCTTCGTGCAGGTAGCAGCCAGCAGAGCTCTGGGCTGCAAGCCTCATCGGGCTTTGAATCCATGGCAGAACTCTTTGGCTTGAGGTTAAGAGAACAGAGTTCTGTAAGGGAAAATGCTAGAGATGGGATTGCTTGATCAGGCAGACTAAGCCATGCAGCAGTTACTTTCCTCCATGCTTTATAAACCATGTTTTAAAGACCTTCCAGGTATGAGCCCCTGGGATGTGTTAGGGAAATAAAAGACCCAAATAGAGGGAGTGTTTTATTCTCTTCTTAACCAGAATGGAATGTTCCTACATCACTCTATTGGCAGATAGAGGTCTGTGGACCCTCATAGCTGCATGTTTTCCTCTTGTGTTGCTCTTGATCTGACTTAAAGGCTGTATTGGCAGATAGGTTGTGGCAGCAGGAGCAGATCAGTAGGTTGGATTAGCTGGTGCTGAAGCTCCATAAGTGCGTTATATGTGATCCAAGGGAAGGTCACCTCAGGTAGCATCTAGTCTGGTCTCTCGAGCCAAGCTTTTCACATCCAACAGGACTTGAGGTTTGCTGCGAGTGAGGATATTGCTGGACGGTGGAAGCACTGCCTGTGAGCTGACTTGGAAGGTCACAGCTCCACTAAATCACTGCGGAGTCTTTGGAGCAGAGTTTCCAGAGCTAAACTGGACCAAGATGATTCTGCTCCTGCCAGAACTGCTCAGTGGACTGACCCAACGTGTTGCAAACAAAAACAGTTGGGAACTGCTTCCAACTCCATCCTGCTGCTCCAAACCAAACTGCTGATGTTGATAGGGTCCAAAGCGTTGCCCACCTTCAGGAAAGCAAAGCTTGGTTGGTTTGTCTGTTGTGTAGGGGAGAAGAAAGCTGTAGCAGGTCCAGACCTGGAGGTGGGATCATGCCAGGATTACGTGTGTGGTTGGGTTTCCCCTCTCCAGAGTGCCACAGCAGGACTTGACAGTGTATCAGGCACAAACTGAGGGCTGAACACTGGGCTGTGGTTCCTGCCTGGTGGCAGGAAATGAATAGGAGCAGCCCTCGGTTTGAGAGAGGGGATTTTCAGGCTGGCATAACACTGATGTGTAAGTACCTTGGTGAACTCAGCTGTATCCACACGCAGGTTGTGGTGAGGGTTGTGCCACTTCAAAGGCACAAGCACTTGAAAGTGAGCTATGTGTTTGTCTCCAGCAGCTGCCTAACTAAGGGAATGGGAAAATCAGATTTGTCCCATCATTATCTTTTGTGCAAACAGGCAGCGTCCCTCCAGCCAGGCAGCTTCTAAAGAGCCTGTAATTATTGCATATAATAACTACCAGCATTAATCTTTGCTGTTGCTTGCACAAGAATTATAAATTACTGCACCAAATCCTATTACTGCAAACAGTCAAAGTTACTGTACGTTTGTGTGAACCTTGGTGGGTTTTTTTCTTCCTTGTAACTTTGTGTTCATTTTCTCCATATTTCAAAACTCCCTCAATTGCTACAATAGAAGTTTGAGGGATTAAAAATTCATTCCTCTGGGATTGGACTAATGCAAGGAAAGGAAAGGTCTTGAAGCCAAGGAGGATTGTGAATATTACATGGGTTTGGGCAGTTCTTGCATGGAGGATGCTTCCCAATAGTTGTTAAGTCTTGCTGCTGTGAGTTGAGTACCTGTAGTATACAGCACTTACAGTAGTGTACGGGAGCCCGTAGAGCATCCCCATCTTTCCTTTCACTACCGTACTGACTGCTCTTAAGCATGTGAAGCTGAGGGTAAATGCACTTCAGAGCTGTGCTGGAGCTATACTGGAGCACTGAATACTGGTGGGACTGGAGAGGAGACAGAATTGTGCTTACTGTTATTATTTGGTCTTACATAGATGCAGTTTGCAAGGCTTCTGTTCAAATCAGTGTGCTGGATCGAGGCTTAAATGGTCATTTCTCACTGATCCTGAGGTGCTAGTGAAGACTTGAACTTACTATGTGGGAGGCCTCAGTTACTTCGTGGGGACCTCACAAAACCATCTTTTGCTTGCTTGCAAATTGAAGCCGGCACAGAGGCAGGATAGGTAACAGTTGAACCAAGAATATACACACTGAAGCTCATATTCAGCTGTTGTGCTGACAACCAGGACAGAAGTTGGAGTATCCAATCATTTCAGTCATTAAGTATTTAAAGTGTAAGACAGTGTTCTATTTTAGACTGTGCTGGAATAAAAAAGGGTATTTTTGAGGTTTTTCTCTAAGGTATTTGTAGTATTCTCTCTGTTCTCCCTAAATAATCTCCTCCTACCTTTCTTCTTTCCACTATTCGTGGTTTGAAGGCCTTTTTGGGTGGGGTTTTGATTATTTTTTCATTATTAAGTTCAAGTTTTACCTCTTTGGATGTCTCTGATACATCACACTCAATGCAATGAGCCAGCCATCTCCATCACTCACAGCGGGGCACGGATGGCCAATGATTTAAAGTACTTGATGGACACACAGATGCACAAGGCACTTAAATGACAGGGAAGTGACAACAAAATGACCAGTTTGTGTGGGTATAAAAGTCAACTGTGCAGCAGCATCTTTTAAAATGGATTATCTTTGTACAGAGAGGATGTACCCTTTTGTGCATCTATATCTCTATTTACTGTGGTGGTACAAAACCAGAAGCTAAATCATATAACATCACTGTGAAGGGAATGGAAAGTGGTGGTATTGTCAGTTCTATCCATACAGGTGTTTTCCTCATTCTCAAGGCTTTATATTGCTTTGTACTATTGTCTCCAAGCATCTCCTCTGCATAAGCAATCAGAACAGCAAAATGACCTATGCAGAGCTTCTGGTGCCTTTCTGGTTTAGGGTGGAAGCTGTTTTGGTTCATGTTCTGGGTAAGTGGCATTCATGTGCCAGCACTTCTGAGACAAGGAGGTGGACTTCTCAATGAAGCTCAGCTCTGTGGTTTTGTACAGGTAATGCCACTGTTTCTTGCATTTTCAGTGCATGTATATTAGGGGAACATGGATTCTCAACTGTTTGTATGCCTTGTTATGGAGGAAGAAGGCAGGATGTGATGCACTCAAGTAGCTGAGTTAGGATTATGTGGCAGCGCTTGGGGACACCACTGTTGAGCCCTGACTCTTCTGGGACATGGGTTGTGTACCCCACAACAAGAATGCTCTTCTTTAAAGGTTGGACTTGACGATCCTAAAGGTCCTTTCCAGTTTCCAGTGGATTCTATGATTCTGTAGCCTTCCTCCCACTTGCATTAGCTGCCGGCTGTTTTTGCAGCAGCTTTTTATAGCATTCAATCCAGTTTGGCCAATAGGGAGAGTATCAGGAGGGAATGTGTGTGTGTCTAAAGGCATTGCCAGGCGTGGAAGTGCCTGCCTGTGCGGCAGACTCGGGGACAGGCTGCTGACAGTTGCCTTGGCTGCTGCTTTGGCTTCAGGGAGGCTTTTTCTCCCCGAAACCATGTTGTGAGAATAAAAGATTCCGAAATCTCTCCGAGCCAGTGGAAAGCCTGATTTTAGATCAGGAAGTGATGTTATTCCAGACAGCCCTATTCAGAACGCAGCAACGGCATCTTTCTGTTCCCTGCAGCAACTTCTGGGTCCACCCTGGTTTTCCTTTTAGAAAGAATGGTGATGGTTCAATATGGAGATAGTTCCCTGTATCATCAATCATGAGTTTATCACTCCATCAAGGCGGAAGGGATTTCTGTTGGAGCTGAATCCCTCCTATAACCATGTCACATCTGAGCTGTTATGGCTAATTCTGTTCTTAAAATGGAATCATTCAGACTGCTTTAAAGGCACCAAATATCTTCCTGTATTTCATAATCATCATCTGCTTAAGGCAGACGTCTTTTGCCATTCCGCTTGGGTTTAAAGATGCTCTGTCCCACACAGCACCAGATTCTGACCTTGCACAGCTCCACGGTTGATGGAGCTGCTTATTTCAGGGTAGTTAGCCCAGATTAGCTGCAACCACAGCTATCTGGCTAGTTGTTTCTGTAGCCCACAGCTCAGTGTAATTGCAGGCAGGATTCCCTGCCTGCCTCTGAAGAGCTACAGAAATAGCCACTGAACCAGTTAATGTGTGTAAGTGTGGAAGCAGTTATTTTGATGGGACAAGGGGGTGTTTCATGTCCCTAAAAAGCAGATACCCAAACCTCTCTTGGAAAGATGTTGTCTGTTCACTTCTACATGCTTTGTTTTGTTGCATCACGGTTTTCTGTGCTCTTGGTTCAACCCAAAGAAATCAAGAGTCAAATTCCCTTCTCTTTATTGCATTCTTTGCTTTACGTAGGACAATGATACTCCAGGGTGTCTCAGCCCCATGGCCGAATGGCATCTCTTGCTTCCCTGGAGTAACATTCATCCATTAGAACAAAAAGCCACGGTGCTGACTTGGTAGCATTTAGCACTCTTTGTGCCTTACCATAAATTACTCTGTAAAGTGCAGCAAAGAATGAGGGTCATAACCTTACACTTTATTCAGAGCTGTAACTCTTCTCCTGCAGTCCTCTATAACTTTACTAGTAAAGATAGGCCCCTGTGCTGGACGGAGGAGCTGTATCCATGTGCATGGTTCATGTTGGGCTTTGCAGCTGCTTTCCAGAATGTCTCACAAAACCCCCTGTCTTTAACACACCCTCACCCAGAATATCCTGGTGAGGATAAATTCCTTTCATTTCATGCGTGCGTTTTTGAGCAACATTAGGAGACGGAGAACTCTGGGCTTGATTTGCTTCAGGGCAGCAAAACCTAATGACTTGGGTTGACTAGGATCTCATTCATGTTTTATGGGCTCGGTTTGTCAGGCCACAGAAAGGGAAAGGTTGCAGTGTCCCATGAGATGTTGGAGGGGTTCTTCTTATTGTACTGCTGTAGCATCCTTTGGAAGGATGGGGTCTCACCCTCCCACATAAGCTCTTTCTCTTAACTGATACAAACCATGCGCATCTTTCAAACTCAGTGATCTGGGGGAAGAAACCGAACTGTTACTTGTTACTGGATGAAGACCTGCACCTATTGCTAAGGAAACGTGTTCTAATACTCATCATGATTCATTCTTGGGTAGTGTTTTGCCCATAGCTCCCTGCCTCCAAGTGTTCGAAGGGGGCGGATGGGAAGCTGGGAATAGTTGTGCCATCTACGTACACAGCAGTCTTCTTCAGCCCAAACTGAATCCTCTCTGAGTCAGACAGAACCGTGTTGCCTTCCCTGTGGTTGCTTGCTTTTCCTCCTGCATCTCCAGCGTAGTCATTTAAGCCCTGTGCAAAGCCAGTGCACAGTGAATGCAAAATGCTGCCAAATCACAGTAATAGCTCTTCAGCCACTTAGCTGTTCCTTTGCACATACTTTTACTATGTGTGGCTATAAGTAGGGGGAAATTGGGCCCATTAGGGTTAGTAAGTTATATTTCAAACTCTGGGAAGTTTAACAAAAGTCAGTCTTGAGGACTTGCAGGTGTAGTCCATATCCAGTTGTATATAGGGGTATTTTGGCTGCCCGAAAGGCAAGCTGAGCTCTTCTTTCAGGTGTGATATGCACTGAGATCATTCAGAGTGTAACTTGGGCTGGGTTTGAAGCACACTTTTTGTGGGCATGTTGGCCAGAAATAGGTCTGTATCTCACCTGCCGTCTTTAAAAGTGCCATTTGATAGTGAGGAGCATTCATTTTGCCCTTTGTGGAACTATCCCAGACCCTGTAGCTCTCACTCCTGAAGGTCATTTTGTTGAGCTCTGCTTCTTCCTGCATTCAGCATGCGTTTTGGAAGCAGAGAAGGAAGTTACTCTCGTTGCAAATACAATGAGCCAGGCCCATAACAAATTGGAAGGGTACAGCTCTTGAAATGGGGCGAGTTCAGGTCAGCCATTGATCCATGAGCAATATACAGGGTTGGATGAATAAAGGATGGGTGTTATTAGGTAGGGTGGTGGGGGTTATTGTACTAATATTTGCATTTCTGCAAAGCCTCAGGTAACTTTTATATGGGAAATGTGTTCAGATGGATTTAGAAAGGGGTGTGGTATGAACCAAGGCTGGCTGCAGTACGGTAAGTAACATCTTACCTGATCTCTAGCAAAGATTTGGAGGAGAAATTGCTGTTTCCAAGGAGGCTGAATGGTACGGCCTTAACGCGAGCCCCTGCACTGAGGGTTTTGTTGTCACCTTGGATCTATCTTGGAGCAGAATTCCGGCAAAAGATCTATAGATAGTTCTTATCCTGCAGCCAAGCAGAGGAGCTGTTTATTTTGTTAATGGCATCGATGACACAGTGCAAGTATCATTTGGAACTCTGCGCCAGCGCTTGGACCAAGCGCCTACAATGGACCAAGGCACCTACAATGGACCAAGGCACCTACAGCTGTGTGGCCATGGTAGACTGGAAGTGTGTTCCTGGAGTTTTAGGTACCAGCTGAAAAGACACGGCTTGGTTTTCATCTTCAGGTGGTATCATCCAGTCCCTTCATTTCAGTCGGGTTGATGCCTCTCTGACGCTTGTGGAGGGTGATGGATTGGACCAGTATTTCTCAGGTTTAGCCACAGAGGTTGAAGGTAATTGTGAAGGAGCAGAACAGCCCAATGTGGATCTGCAGGAGAATGAAAATGTTCCTGTTTGGAGGACTGGAGAAGCTTTCTTCTTGGGCACATATGAGTGTTTATAGTTAGATACTGTCAAAACCACCCCTACTCCAAGGAGGGAGGGGGTGTGCAGCCTCTGCACTTACATGATGTGATTCCCAGTCTGATTCCCCTTAACCAGGAAGTGGCCACTGATTTTAAAATGATGATGATGATGATAATAATCTGTACTTAAAGCTTCTCCTGTTGTTCCTGACATCCATGGACTGTTTCATCGTCATCCCAGCTTTCGTGGCCTGGTTTGTTTCTGAGCTGACTGGTTGCAGTCCATCATAAATAGTCTTTCTGCTCCATAAACTCAATTGCTTGTCTAAATTCTCTTCCTGGAGCCCCAGTATCTGGTTAAAGACATTAATGTCTTTTAGGAGGCCTTCCAGTGGTTCCGTATTGAAACCACAAAGTGGTTGTTCCCATCTTACTTACTCAGCTGCATCTGTCCTACATTGATCTGCGATGTCTATATGCTGTCAGGGCTATTACTTCACTTTCTACCCTCCTGGCCACTGGAGCATTGCGAGTGCATTAGGCAATGTGATTAACCTTTGCTAGCCATGGCCTTTTCCTCCCCAGTTGCTCTCCCCAGAGACTCTGTGCAGTGCATTGGGGTTGTGTGTGTTGTTTAATTAAGTCATATAGAGACGGCTGATGTGGCAGTTTCTACCTTTGGTTGCCTAATAAAACCATCTGGTGAATACTTTCTCAATTAGTTAAAGTAAGGTCAGGATTAAAGTCTCCCCTTAATGTTATTTCAATCCCAACATTAGTACTATTTAGGTGCAGGGGCATCTTTTTAGTGTCTTTTAAAGCAGTATTTGTTTCAGTCTTTTAATTATCTGATGGAATTGCAGTGTCATCTCCAAGGCCAAATATTACATTGTAAAGGGTCCTGCATAATATATCTAAATGCCTTCTTCAGTGCGGCTGAGTCTGTTCTCATCTTAACTTCATTGACTTTGGGATAATGGTGCTCTTATTCCTGGTTTATGCAAGTGTGAATGAGGTCCTTGTTCTCCTCTGTCAGCTTCTCTGTCGCTTGGTAATGAGTGATGTTGATGGTACCTGAGTGCTGGCTTAGAGTGTAGTTGTAACTGCTTAATAGTATGCTAGATGTCCTACATCTTTTCGCCCTGTACTGTCAGCTGAGGGGCTTTAATGGACCTTCTGTTGTTGCAGCATAGTCCCAGAGGTGCTCTCAGATCTGTGCCCTCAGATGTTCCCTGCCTGTTGCCAACTTACTGCTTCTCCAAAGATGCGGTGGCTGGAGTAGATGCAAAACTATCTCACATGCTTCATGCCCCAGAGCGGGGGCCTGGCTCATGCCCCAGCCCTTTTTCACCTCCTCCTCATCCTCCTACTTGTGGGAAACGAATCAGTCCATCACGAGAGCATGGTGCTGGCTGGTCCAACAATTGTTGTGAGGCTTTTGATCTGAGCCTGCCTGCTTTTATCCCTGGAGCCATGTAGAAAAGCGTTTTTCTTAGCTGGATGTGGCAGAACTGAGATACCTTGAAGGAAAAGTGAGTTATGCACGTGGCATGCTTCCAGTACAGGGGACAGGGCTATTAAAGGGCTGTACCCTTTGGGAGATTAGCTCCTCATCTGAGTTAATATCAGCTTGTTTTACACTGCAGGACGGCACACAGATTAATAGTTATAACAGGTATGTAGATACAGTTAATATCCTCTTGGTTTGTTAATCCACTTAATGCTAGGAGTAAATAATGAAGCAGCTTGGAGTATGCTGTGCTCTTAATGCAGAACTGAGCCTGGGGCATTTGTTATTGCAAAGGAAGGGAGGAATACCCAAAGCACAGGGATTTTCATCCAGTCCTTTTGCAGGAGCAGGCATGAGATGCTCTGGAGTGGTCTCAATTGCAGGGTTGAATCAGAAGAGGAGGATCCCTGGAAAGCAGAGGAGGAGGCACCATTGCTGTGAATGGTTTGGGGTTGGGATTGGTTTTTGGATGGCAGTTCCATGTCTATTGTAACGAGCTCAGCTCTGGCTCCAAACCCAAGCCAAGCAGCCTCCTGGTTGCAGGTGCAAGCGACAGCTGAGCAGCACTGGGTTATAAATGATAAAGCACTGATAAATGCCAACACCTTCCATGTGCTGACCTTACTCTGAGTCTGTAATGTGCAGCTGCGTGTTGGTGCTCACAGATGACAATGAAGATAGCTGATGCTGTTCCTCTCTCTAGCTGGATGGCACATTTTTCCTCCTGGATCTGTCAGCTAATAAACACACTCATAATTTTGTTGAGGCTGCTGCAGGACCTGATAAAGAGGGAAATGCTTCGATACTGGGTTGTGTTGCTGCCATTGTTTGGTATGTTTCCAGTTCTATTACTGACCTGAGGCTGGTCACTTGGCCAGTAATGTTCTTAGAGCCTTCAGCACCTGCATTTTGGGTTCTCTTCCTAACTCAGGGTGTGAAGGGAAGCGCTGGGATACTGTTGGCTTCATGCACTTTTCCTAGGTTTCCAGTTAAAGTGGCTTGAACACTTTCCCAATGTTAGGAATCGTTTTCAGATGCTTCCTGGTTTTCAGATTGTCAGAATATGTTTGAGACCATCCAAAGAAAATCTGCTGAGCTTGTCAGGTATATTTTATTTCCATTGTTCATTTGGCAATTCACCCTCAGAATCTCCAGTTAAAACATATTTAGGGCTTTGTCCAAGGAAAATCAATGTTACATTCCAGCTCTTGACAGGATCTGGAGCTTCTGTTATTCAGCAACGTGAAGGACTGGCCCTTGACTAAAGAAATTTAGTGCAAGCACTTATTTTATTGCTAAGTAATAACTATCCACTGAGGATGTTCCATTTAAGCAAACAGAAGGGACCTGGTTTTATGTATCTTCATCCAGATGCCTACTGAAAAATTAGCAGTACTTTGAGATGAGAAGGATCATATATTTGGCTTTGCATCGATGCCCAGAGGTGTTAAATCTATTGACAATGTACCTCTTGGAAACAAATTGCTATTGAGAGTTAGTCACTTTAATTTACTACTGAGATACTCCAGCAGTTGTCTACCTGTGGTTTGCAGGCAGTTTAGCACTAAGCATTACATGGGAATGCTCTACAGAAGAGGAAGGACACAGGCAGGGCAGGCTCTCAGCTCTAATACATCATGCAGGCGTTCTGAGCTTAGCAATGCCATCCAGGAGAGCACTGGAGGTTCCCAAAGCGTGATTTAACGCCCTTCAAGCTCCTCCAAACAACAGACAGGTTTTATGCTGTTAGATTTAAGCCAACATAACCAAATACCAGGTTTTGTGCTCTTTGCATTCGCTTTCAGCTATCTCCAACACAGCTGCCTCCGGTGCTGAGACTCCATTTACACCACTGAGACAGGAGATCATGGCCAATGAATCTGCCTAGCACTACACTGGGTAGTAGAAGTGTGTGGTTAAGATAGTGACTTGGGAGGCTTGGGTTTAATCCTCTGCACTGCCAGTGTGTTTCCTCTATGGCTACAGGTACAGAGCTTCCACAGATTCAGCACATCTCATTTTAGGCACAAAAATTGCCCCCGTGGTGCGTCTGCAGCAGTTCTTGAGGCTGGTTCATTGCACTGGGGTGGAACGATCCTCTGGGAATGCCTCTCCACCGGTTATCCAGCCAGAATGTGGGCCAACCACGTTTCTAAGCAGGATGCCTCAGGCTGGCCGAGTTTCCCATTGCTGTCTCTGTTCTTGAGTTCACTGTCTTGCAAGTCAAGGAAAGAGCTATTCCTTATCTTACTGCAGGCACTTGGGAAGAGATCTGTGATGATTATTCATTTGGCAGTGCACTTTCTGAATTGCTTCACTTGTTTAAAGGAAAACAAGGAAACAGAGAGCCCGTTAAATAGTTGGAAAGCAAAAAATTTGCAACCAAACCTGACATTTAACAAGTACATGATGAGTGTTACAGGAGGACTCCATCTTTTATATAGTATCGGGGTTTGAGGGATAATGCAGTAGTAGCATTCAATTAGAAGTTGCATTCCCTTCTTGCTCCTGCAGTGTGCTGCTGTTTTCTCTAACAAAGGTATTCTCCACTAAGACTGCCCTCCCTTTCACAGAGGCTGAAATGGTTTCCCCATCCCAAGGGAAAGGATGTGATTAAGCGTTTTGGTTGTGTTTGACTTCGTATCAGGGCTGTACTTTCACAAGGAAATAATAAGCAGATTAGGAACCTTGCCAAGAAGAGACTTAAAAGCAGCATCTCTGATGGAGCTTCTCAACAACAGTGGAGAGAGGGCAAAGCTATAGAAAAGCACAGTGAGGGAAAAAAGACACAGTTTGGTTCAGCTTCTTCTATCACAGAGAGAGAGTTCTGCATGGAGACCTCAGAGCAGCTTCCAGTGTCTGAAGGGGGCTACAAGGATGCTGCAGAGGGGCTCTTCATAGGGACTGTAGGGATAGGACAAGGGGTGATGGGTTCAGACTGAAACAGGGGGAGTTCAGGTTGGAGATAAGGCAGAAGCTCTTCCCTGTGAGGGTGCTGAGGCGCTGGCACAGGGTGCCCAGAGAAGCTGTGGCTGCCCCATCCCTGGCAGTGTTCAAGGCCAGGTTGGACACAGGGGCTTGGAGCAAGCTGCTGTAGTGGAAGGTGTCCCTACCTGTGGCAGGGGTTGGAGCTGAATGAGCTTTAAGGTCCCTTCCAAGCCAAACCTTTCCATGATTGTTAAAGGCAGTGTTGCAGAAGAGGCCAAGGGCTGAGGGTTAGGCCTTCTGGGGTTTATCCCTTGCTTTGCTACTGGGCTGTGTAAAGTCCCAATTCTTCTGTCTCCTATCTGAAAGTTTGGCAAATAACAGGTGATGATCTTGGTGGTTGTTCTCACAGCATCTCCTGTAAGAGTCTTAGATACCCTCTCTAGGCAATACTGTGATACTGATACATCTGCTAGACCTTGCTGGGTCCTGCAGAGTGAGCTCAAGACTCTCACTTGTTCTTGCTGACTTTGCTCCAGTTGTGCTTGCAGCCCTTCAGCATTCACCCCTTCATCCCAAAGCAGAGGTTGAGTGCTCAGTGATGCTTTCAGTAGAACTACAGCTGCGGTGTGGTTTGGTCCCTCTCTTGCACAAAACCACTGTAAAACAAAGCAAAGCAGGTTCTGTCTCATGGGTTTGTGTTGTTCTGCTTCAGCTGCCCTTCCTGGGGGGGGGTTTCCCAGCAGTATAGGCTGTATTACCTCCAGGCAGGATTACTGCAGTCAGCTCCCCTCCAGGCTCTCTTTAAAGATGACTTGGATGCTTTGGCTGGTGCTGCTGGATGCTTCCTGGCTGCCTCTGGGTTTCCCCCTTGTTGGACTACGGTGTGTCCTTGCTTGGTGTCATAGGAAAGCCTGTCTGGTACCTAGGTACAGCTTTTGTTGAGACTCCTTCCCTTCCATTCCAGGGGCAGAAGATGCTCTAGAGAGTATTAACCTGTCTCATTGCCAAATAGCAGCAGAGATCCAGCTTCATGACACCTGTACAAGTACAGGACTTGCAGAACGATCGCAGGGAAGAAGCTGGGCAGGTACCAGGATGGTTTAGGTCTCTATGGAAATCTGACCTGTCATCACGTTTTACTTATAGACTTCTATCAGTTACATCCCATTAAGTGTGGAATTCTTCCACTCCTGCTTTGGGAGGTGCAACTTTACCTGCAGGTATTGTTTTGATTGGTTTGCCTAGTAGCAAATCTCAGTCCAGTTCCCAGCATTAAAGCAAGCCCAACAATGGGTTCTTTGATGCTATTATTACTGGAAGAAAAAGAAAAAGAAGCCCTGAGAGAAATACTCTGGCCTCTTTCTCCCCTAGATCCCTGCCCTCTCATCTCAAAAGGAACTTCTTGCTGCTTCTCTCCAGTACGGTTACAAACTTAGCTGAAAGGGAAGGGGAGAAGAGCTTTCTTTTTGCCTTCTTTTGTCTGCTCCCCTGTGTGCTTCTGTTTTCAGTCACTCAGCCCACTCTCTATTCAGCAGGGCCTCTTGGATGCTGACTGCAGAGAAGGGAAAGAAACACTCTAAGTTACTTGCTGACTTGCTTTCCATTGCCTCAGAAAGCGTCCTAATGGTGGGGAGCATCAGGAGTTCAAGGTGCGTACGTGCAGCTCTGTTCCTCTGGGCTTGAGATCGTGTTTGAAATCACACAGACTTGTCCCCCCAGCCCTGCTGTAGTACTTCTGAACTGTTTACTTCCAAAGGTGACTTCCCTCAAGGAAGACAGCAGCACCAGGCTTGGGCTGGAGGCTGGCTCTGACAGGCCCTTAAGTCTTTCTTGAGGATATAGGAAGCAGCATTAGAGGTCATTGGGCTGTATTGTTGTATACAGAGCTTGTGGCTACACCGTGGTTGTGTATGGGGCTGGAGTGGTAATCATAGATGAAACCTATTCCTTCCCCAAGGATATCCCCTTGATATGGGCCTGGTATTGCCTGGGGAATAGCAGGGAAGAATCAGGTCAATCATGTTGGTTTCTCAAGAGAATATACGTTGTTGTGATCTTTTTTTCCCCTCCCATCTCCATTTCTTCCTCCAGGTCTCCTCACTTCCAGAGCACTTTCACATTGTCTTCCTCAGTCTCTTCTCTTTCCATTCTACAAAGCAGCAGGGATGGCACAGCCGGGATCAAAATGTCAGGCACGGTGCTTTGACTGGGTTTAAAATCAAACAGAAAGCTATTTCTGACATCTCAGCCCTCTCCAAAGACACACATTAGGTGTCAGCGCCTTAAAGAGTATAAACTAATGAACCTCTGTGGCCTACATCAGTTTATTCCAGCTGAGAATCTAACCCTGGGATTGTACATTCCCAACCTTTAGGATTCATGACATCCTGGCAGATTCAAGGTTTGCTATTCCAGGGTGGATACGGGCAGAAGCGAAGATCAGGTCCGTGCGATGCTCTGACCTGTTGGGGTGTTTGATGTGTTCCATGCTTTAATGGAAGGAAGAAGCGTGTGTATCTATGAATAACAAAATAGCTTTGGAGCAGTTGAGATCACCTCAGCAGAGAGTAACTTTGAGACTAGATGGGCTAATAACCCAACATACACTGCTGCTCCTGTGACTGTGTAATTGAAGATACACAGTCTGCTTTTCTGTGTGCCTGCGGTCTGTTCTTCTAGGCAAGTCTGTAAGCCAGACCTTAAGGAAATGCAAGCGTTGTCTGTGTACTTCCCAGCAGCCTGGCCCTGTAACGCTGATTATCCTCAGCTCCACTCGTCCTACCTCAGATTTGGCCCGTTCCAGGCCAGGTGTCTGAAAAAGCAGAGTTTTTCCCTGGCTTCCTGACAGATGCTGAGGTAAGGAGGGAGAAATGAGCAATGACCTAATGCGGCAGCATCGCCGTCCTTATGTCTTTAGAATCTTAAGTCACGAGCTCATGGAAAGAGTCAGATTAGACCTTTGCACATCAGTTCAACCAGCTTCCTCCTCACCTTAGAGCTAGGCTGGCTTGTCAAAGGCCTCCTCTTGTTCTGAATATCTCCTTGAAAGAGGCAGGTGCAGTAACTCCAGTGCAGAACCAACTCAAATGGTAAAGACACCTTCACGATTCAGACTGCTTTACCTGCGTCACCCTGTATGTGGGTGAATGTTATACCCAGTTTCACAAGACCATGCCCTGAGAAGCAGTAATAAAATCCATGGCTTTCCCATTTGCTTTTGGCTTGCACTGGTGTCGCTGGGGCAGCAATCTGTCCCACTGTTACAGGGGATCGGATGATGGGAAATGTTCTTTTCGTTCCTCTCTTCTTTACTTGCTTGCTGGTGTTGCCATCTGGCTTCTGTCTTGCTGGGGATATTCTGGTCTGAACCCCCTGTTTCTGTTGCTGGTTTGGGGTCAGAAGGTGGTCTGAAGGAATGATGAACTCCAAAGGTGCAGAGGCAGATAAACCCTCATAAAAACCACTTGTAAGAACGAAGCCAAGAATATGTATTTAGAAATGCATTTAGGTCTCTCCACCTTGCTTAAAATGGAATTGGATGATAATACCTGGCTGGGCAATCCAGTTAATGAAAAGCACGGAATGTAAAAGTGAACAAATGTAAAAGTTGAATATTTTTATGTGAGCTTTGCTTTTCCAGGAAGCTTTTAAAGCCCTATTCTCATTTTAAGCAATCTACTGATACATTTAACAAATGTCAAGATGAAATGCTTCAGCAGAGATCAAAAAGACCGAAGGTTTTATTGTACTACTCTTACAGCACTGATAGCCTGTATTGAACTTTCATGCTAGGGATCAATAGCTGTAGTTGATCAAATCTGGTGAACTATCAAAGACATCGGGCTCTGCCTAAAGGACACTTGAGATTGAGCTGTCCCCCTTGAGAGCACTCGGACCCTTGAATCTGTGCTTTGATATTTGCTTGTCTCCCTGCTTATTTTGGATTAGTTTTCAATTTCTCCTTTTCCAAGCTCATTGTATTGCTGGGTGTTCAGGAGCAGCCTCCATGCCCTGCCATGCGGAGATCAAAAGCTGCTGCTTGTGTCGGTGAGGCCAGTACTGGTCCTCACAAAGGGTTTGGGTTTCTCTCCGCGGTGTATTTTGAGCTGATCTCTTGAAACCGGAGCTCAGTGGTGGTTGTTGGCCTCCCCATGAACGTTGAAGAGCTCTCAGCTGGTGAACTTGGAGTAAACCCTTGGGTTTGTCAGCAGAGCTGCTGAAAGAGGAAAGTGGTGGGAGCGGGATGGAGGTGGCTGCGGGAGAGGAGGAGGGCAATGAGGACTGGGAGGATGCAGGGAAGGAGAACTAAAAAGTAGAGTTCTGCTTTCGGCCGTGCTTGAGACCAGCTTGGCTACAGCAGCACGTCAGTCTGAATGGAAGGAATGGCAAGAGGGATGCTGGGGAGGGACTCTTCATTAGGGACTGTAGTGACAGGACAAGGGGTAACGGGTTAAAACTGAAACAGGGGAAGTTTAGATTGGATCTAAGGAGGAAATTCTTTCCTGTAAGGGTGGTGAGGCACTGGAATGGGTTGCCCAGGGAGGTTGTGAATGCTCCACCCCTGGCAGTGTTCAAGGCCAGGTTGGACACAGCCTTGGGTGAGATGGTTTAGTGTGAGGTGTCCCTGCCCATGGCAGGGGGGTTGGAACTGGATGATCTTAAGGTCCTTTCCAACCCTAACTATTCTCTGATTCTATGAACATACGAGATTGAAGTGGGGTTTTGCTCCAAGGGGGGAACTACAGCTGAGAGAGAAGTGTAACATCCCTAAGAGTGATGCTGCAGTGAGGAATGTGGCTTCTCTCCTTCCTCCTGGCCCTTCTTTGCTGCTTTTCTGACTGATTTCAGTGTAATGCTGTCAGGCAGGAGGTTGGGAGCATCATTGGCTGGAGCAGAAGACTCTCCATCGTGGTAATAGTCCTGGGGGTCCAAAAGGGTGAAGATTTGAGGGAGTATTTCAGTATTGCATAAGCTACTCTTTGAAGATCCCACTTTTCTTTCACCCATAGCAGCAGAGTGTGTTCATTCCTGAACCAAACAGAAGCTGGCAACCAAATCAGTGCCAGCCAGACCTCATCCAAGTGAAACCCTCTTGAAGTAGATGCTGTATAATGCAAGAAATGCAGCTGTGGAGCAGGGGGTTTGTCCAGCGTTCCCAAACACCGTCTCTCTACAGGCACTATGAAGCGACTGCTGTTCCAAATACCATTTCTAAGCCATTCCTGCAGTGCTGTGAATGAGATGTTAATGTGCTTTTACAAACACGTGCAGAGCTAAATATTTCTGAGCTGTGGGTTCCAGCTGTGCTGTGCTCTTAGATCTGAGGAAGCTTGGGGCGCAGAGGTTAACCTCTTCATCTGAGCCACAGACCAGCTTCTTCCTCCTGGTTAGGTGATGCAGAGAACAAGGCAGAAGCCTGAAGCATGGAACCATCTTAAATCTTTTGTTTGTGAGGCTGATTTCTGCCTTGGCTGGTTTCCTGCTGCAGTTTTGCACTGAAATACAGAAGGGGGGAATGCACCTGCACTGATAGTTCTTAATTTGGGCAAGGATCAGTCTGCAGGTCTGTGAATGTCCTCTTAGTGGTCCTGTTACCAGAAAGTAGGAAGAGGAAGAGGGTTTTTCCTGCTTTCAGTGGAGGAAAATGCATTGCCAAGTCTGTTGTTGAGGATGTGACTGTTGAAATCAGAAGAGAACTTGAGCCTCCTGTTTCTCCCTCCCATTTTTACAACACAGCTGAGCATGGAAGTTGGGTGGTTGGTCTGCAGCTCAAATGCCAAGGGGCCAATATGCTGTCAAATGCTCACTGTATAATGTAGTATGTAATAGTCTCTTCACTTTGCTCTCATATCTGTAAGATCTCACTTTATTCTGCAAGGTACTTGTTGCCTGAAGTGCAGTAACGAACATGAGGATGGTGCTAGAGCCTCTGGGACAAAGTCATCTCCAAGGTGATGAGGGTACCGATTCCTGAGGACACTGGACAAGGAGGATGCTGTTTGTTACCGTTTCGTACCCGTGGGCCTCCAAGTTGGAAGTTAAAAACGCTCTAACCTGGATTCCTGGTTAGGATAGAGAGGGCATAAGAAATGGATGGAAAAGCACTTCCTGGTTATAGCTCAGTGAAGCATTAGATTGCAAAAGGGAGTCTCTTATACACACATGAATAAACTCCATATTTATGAACAGATACAGTAAATTATAGAAAATCCTGTGAAGGGAGATGATTTCATAGGAAGGAAAGCTATTTAATGCTGGAATCTTCAAGTCCACCACTAAACCATGTCCTTGGGGACTTCATCTACACCTTTTTTTGAAGGCTAGGAGGAGTAGTATAGTTAAAGGGCTTGCTGTAAGGGTCTGAAATGTGACCTCTGCCACACACTCCCTTCTAATTCTAGGCAAGCTGTTCAGGCTTTCAGTCACTTAAGGACCTCAGCACTCTCTGCCTGCCTTGGTTAAGTGTATGCAATCCTGACTGGAGCTTATACCTGCTTTGTGCGTGTGGGGGGTCTTGCACAACAGGTCTGGCTTTTGGGGGATGTCACTGTGAGTGCAGAAATGACGATGCTGGAAATAGCCCTTCTGATGACTTGGTAGTCTGTGTGTCTTTGGTCTCATATGCTGAATCCTCATTGGGTTGAGGAAGATAGAAAAGCACTTTTAGCACTTTTAAGTGCACTGTAATCTGTATACCTGCCTTTGCAGATGCAAATTGGTCTTACCAGGTTATATCCACTTGGAGGGCAAACAATTCAGTAGGTTACTGTTTAAATACACACTCAGAATAGCAGCTGTTTAAGAGCGTTTTGTATTGAGAGGCAACAGGAAACATGGCAATGTTGAATGGCAAATAGCATAATAGAGCACACAAGATGAAATCCACTGTCTGAAGCATCATCCCATGGCCTAGGTACCATTTAGAGCCTCAAAATGGGATCTAAATTGCTTATAGGAGCTTGTCTTGTATCTCTTTATAGGGAAAAACTTCATCTCACAGTAATGCCTGTACTGATTGAAATAAATTGCTTTGGGGAGTTGGTGTGCCTGGAAGCAGGCGTGCTGGTTGGGGGGTAACTAATGCAGAAGATTTCTCTCCTGCTGTCTGTAGTTTCCTTCACACGCTCACATCTATTACAGTAAAAACATCAGTAGTTTGCATATTCAATCACAAAGTGCTGAGCACTCAGAACTGTGCTTGAAAGTGATGGAAACCCCTGAGCTGAGCATGTGTTCCTGTCTACATCAGCTTCCAGGGCACTGGAAGTTAAACACCTGAAGTTAGTGGTCTCCCTTGACCATGAAGGCCTTCTTTCTCTCAGTTTGCTGTTTGTCATGTGGACATGATGTCTTTTATCTCTTAGAGATGCTAGGAAAAAGAAATTGTTTCTGAAAACCTGTGCTGAAAGCAATAAAAAACCCAGTGAGGAGCTTAATTGTATCTTCAGGGAAGGTTTAGAGTAATATGCTGTAAATAAGGTATAGGACCTCTCACTGAACAATAAAAGACATGACAAAGTATACTGAATAGCTGTTGGTTAAGTGAGGAGAACCTGCTTTGTACATTATGGACCCTGCGTCTGGTGAGGGTACAAAAGAGATGAAAGAAGGGTATGACCATGAGAGATGGAACCGGTCCACATTAGAGCAGTGCAGCTAACTTTGGGATGTATTGGGCAACAGTAAAGCTAATATTTCCCAGCTTTCAATCCTTTGTCTTCAAAATCGACTTTTTAAGGGTGTCACAACTGTACCTGACCTGACTGCATCTGTTCCTTAGGCAAAAATGAGGGTTTTGCTATGGAAGTTCTGAATTCTGCCCCTTTCAAAGCATTGGATGTAAAGGGAATTCAGTGGTGGGCAGCAGTAGCAGGTCGTTATCCAGTAAGTCGAGCAGGCACTAGAGGGAGATACAGTACTCCTGAAGTATGGGTTGACATGGAGTGTGATAACCTCTCATTGGAACAGGGTGCCCAGAGAAGCTGTGGCTGCCCCATCCCTGGCAGTGCTCAAGGCCAGGTTGGACACAGGGGCTTGGAGCAAGCTGCTCCAGTGGAAGGGGTCCCTGCCCGTGGCAGGGGTTGGAGCTGGAGGAGCTTTAAGGTCCCTTCAGCCCAAAGCAGTCAAGGGTTCTGTGATCAAGCTTGCCATCAGCTGACAAAGCTGCTCGATGTAATCTGGTGCGTACAGTCAGAGTGCAATCTATCAGGCAATAAGAGGTAATGACATAAACTACACTGTGTGGGTAGCTGGGTGTCATGTGTTGCAAATGGAAGATGATGGCTTTTCTTTGAGAAGTGTTTCAAAGAGGAGAAGTAGTGCTGGAAGGTCCAAATGTTGCCTCTGCCTTAAAACAACTTTATTGAGGCACTTTCTGACCAAAGGCTTTCTGCTCTGCAGCTGAATGTGTCGAAGTCGTGCTCAAAGGTGACAAATAGGTTTTGACCAGTGAAGACACTTTACTGCCTTTCCTGGCTGATGGTGTCATCCCCGTGTAAATAAGTGGGAAGGTTTTAATGGGCTGCCAGGTGCAGCAGCATACTGAATTTCATCTTGGGTCTCTCTTTGTCAGGAGCTGTGCAGCAAGGTCAGCAAAGCGATTCTGATGTTTGTAGTTTCTCAAGTCCCAGGAAGATGCAGTGCTGCTAAGTGGAGGCTGCTTCACACCATGGTGTGGACTTCTCTTACTCAAGCATAATTGCCTCTATCTTGATAACAGAAGAGGAGATCACAGTAGGAATTTCTGCCCAATTCAGTGTTGTCACTCTCTTTTCAACCAAGCCTATGAAAAGGATCTGTCTTCCTGACTGATCTCTCACATCTTCATGCTTCTGGCCAGTTCTGTTAAGCTATGGAATGTAGAAGCCCTCAGTAGCCATGGAGATGTGTTGACTGTTGTGGTACCTGCTCTGTTCCTAGGCAGTACCTTGACAACCAGCTCTTGAAGAAGCAGCCAGAGATGCACAAAGGCCAGCTTGCAGATTTCCCTTCCCAGCAGATAAGCCTGATGGTTAGTTGGAAAATGTCCTTTCCCAATTTGTGAGGGGAAGCAGCCTCTATTGCACCAAACTGGAGCCCACAGGCATTATTTTCTTTGAAGAGGACCAGAATCAGTCTTCTGTCACCAGGTCAATCCAGTTGCCTTCAAAAAGCTCCTCACGCTTAGAAGGTGCTGAAGGCAACAGGAGCATCATTGCCTCAGCTAGAAGAGAAGCTGCAGAACTCCTGCAGAGACACCGTGAGGCTACAAGGAGCAAGGACCTTGGTGGCTATAACTAGCGTTGCCTCTCCATCAGACTTCCAGCCATTGTCTGTAATCTCCAGTCCATGTCCTGAATGATTCCAAGCAAGCTGAGCTTACAAAGGAGTGCAACTCCTGGCAGTAAGTGTATGGCTTTACATTTATTTGTGACTTTTTAGTTGTTTTTTTCCTATGTGAAATGATGCCAGCATGGATGTGTCTCTGAAAGAGAGTAAGAAAGTGCTTAGTTAATGTTTCATGAGTGAATGTCAGCAGACCCTTTGAAGACTTAAAGGGTGATGGAAGTGCTCAGTGTTATGTTTAGAGTCCCATATGTCTTCAGGTGAAGAAAGTCCCATAATGATCTCGGTGCTATTTAAATCCCAAAGTTTGCCCTGACTTAGCACATTTAAAGAGGCGTTTAATGTGGACTGTTCAGTGTATGGAAACATCATTTTCATGTCCAGTGCTTACTAAGATGAAACAGTAAAATTTGGTGGAAAATGGATGGAAATAGCTGCTTGTCTGATCTTATCCAGTTTTCACCCTAACTGAATATTGCATATAGAATCATTGAATTGTTGAGGTTGGAAGGGACCTGTGGAGGTTACTTAGCTTAAGCAGTGTGCATAGGAATATGTCCAGTCAATGTGTCCATGGATGGAGATTCCACAACAGCTCTGGGCAGCCTACTCCAATATTGGAGCACCCCTCCGTGATGTTTTCTTATGTTCAGATGCATTCAATCATGCTTTGAGAGTGCAGAAGAGCCTTCAGGCTCTGTGTAGAGCTGAGACCACAAATTGGCTTTGAACTTCTTCACTAGCTTAGACTGTGTTTGAGAACATTTAGCCAGGTAATTGGGGGTAGATTTCATCATCCATCTTTAGCCACGTCTCTCCTGTAGTGAGGTCCTGATACAAACATTTAATTGTGTAGGTACTCGAGCTGGTTTTCAGCATAGCTGCTGAAGACATTAGATGATAATGGATCAGCATTGTAGCCATGTAGAGCAGTTCTGTCCTCCTGGTAGGAATGACAGCGTGAGGTGCAGAACAAAAGGAAGTTAAACAGGTTTATAGTATATGGTTCAAGGCCAGGTTGGATGAAGCCTTGGGTGAGATGGTTTAGTGTGAGGTGTCCCTGCCCATGGCAGAGGGGTTGGAACTGGATGATCTTAAGGTTCTTTCCAACCCTGACTATTCTATGATTCTATAGCTCTGATAAACCACTGGTCTGGCAGAGTGAAGTTTCCTTGAATAACAGGCATTTTCTGTGACTTTGGAGTGTTACAACCGGGGTAGGTTTGCTTTGGTTTTCCATGTTTTACCAAAGCCAAATACGCTCCTAGCTTTGGAGATTGACTGGATCAAGGAAACTGGTCCATTGAGACTTCCCACTCATTGCTGCGAGTCTCAATGTGTGTGATAACATTCCTTCTGCTGTTTGAAGGCTCAGTGCTGGCTGTTGGGAGGTTTGTTGATGTATTCTCATTTACTAGTGCTCATCAGTCAAACCTTCAGCAAGGGGCATGGTGGTTGTGTCCTGCTAATGGTAAGAGCTGAAGAGAATGCTATCATGTATAGGGGATGGAGGATGTGCTAATGCAAAACCAGAGAGCAAAGACAGGGTTGTATAACCCCACATTGGGTGCACATGTGTTGGTTGGTTGTGCTTTAAGGGAGCGTAAATGACAGCGTTCTGTGCCTTTATAGCTACTTTGTTGAATGAAGGGCACAAAGGAGTCATGTCCAAAATGTCATCTAGGTCCTGTTTATGAGCAATTGGATATCCTAAAGCTTCCTCCCTTGCTTTAATCCCTGGAACTGTGGTAGATCTCCTGGTAATATTTTTCTCCCACTCAACTGAGCGGGAGGGGGGCTGATTCCAGGATGTTTAGTAAAGAGAAAATGGCATTTCAGTCTTTGATAATGTAACCCTGCATCAAGTTACCGTTTAGCTCTTAACTGCAACCAGCCTGGTATAAACCACCCAGAACGGAGGCACTGCCAGTGGAAAATTCTTCTTGCCTCAACCCACTTCCTTTTGTTGCATCAAGCAAGAGAAGTATTTATATAGAAGAAACAGTTCTCCCGGTGAGTGACAGATTACCAGCTTTGCCCATGCACGTGGCTCTTAATATATCTTCAGTTATATTCTATTGAGTATGTGGGTGTCAAAATAAGGCAAAATAATACATAGTTCTTCCAAGCAGCTCCACTTTCAGAAAGCTTATTGGTGTTGTCAGTTGTTACATGATGAGATGCACAAACTGCAGAGTGTGTATCCACTCTTCTTGGAACTAAAAGGGAACTGATATTCAATATTCAAAGTGACTTACAGTCATGATTGTCAGATCAAAGTAACATCCTGTCAGTTCTAATTTGCTGCTATTTTCCTCAAATCTTAAAGGGCTGAATCTTTCAAGATTCCCATTCAGGTGGCAGGCTTGCATCATGATCAATTCAGCATGTTACCTTTTGACATCCTGATAAATGTGGCCCAAAACTGAGCATTATTAAATGTTATGGAACATACCTAATATATACCAGTAAAACTGGCAAATGATCATAACTCCTAAACTACTGAGCTGGTTTCTGTTCTTTTTTGGCTTCATTTTTGTGTTTGTCAGAATACAAGAGAAATAAGAAGCCAGGCTGGAGGTTGACAGGTCCTTTTATTGAGGTTTAAACCCTGCACGATTGAAGTCAGTAGTTGGAAGTAGTCTTCATGTCTATGGTAGACCATCACGAATCTGATTACTGGAAGACAAGCTTACTAAATACAGGCCAAGTGGTTGGTTGCTGTGACTTAGGTCTCTACTGAAGTGAATGGAGTTGGTCTGTAGACACTGGAAGAGATTCTTCCATTCTGAGTATTTGTATGTGTGGGTACCTTTTTGCGTGCATTGGTCCAAGCAGTTTGGAAGCTGACATGCTAGATACCAGAAGAAGATAATAGAAGTTCCAAAAAGATGGCGAGAAATTGAGGTAGCATTAAGTTTGCCATTCTTGCATGTGTTTAATATGAAAAATGAAATGCAAATAAGTTAAACTCTAGAAAGTGAGCTGAAAGCATTAATGTGGTGGTCCAGGGATAGATTGTTTTGATTTTCCTGGTCTCCACTATCAAGTCCTTATCCTGCCCATCCATCCTGAAAAGTGACTCCTGCAGCTCCCCGTGTAATGGGTGCTCTCAGCCACCCAGAAGTTGCCTCCTGGTTGCCCATCTTAGGCCTCTCCTTGATCTCTGATTGGAAGTTTCTCAAGGATGCTGCTTTCAAGGGGACACACGTAACCATTGGCAGCGGTCGGTGTCTCCTAGTAACAGTACCAGTTGTGGGGCTTGGTTCTCAGAACTGCAAAGCATCCTACAGTGGCCCCACTGAAAGCAAGGGAAGTTCCATGCTTACCCACCTACTTTTGTGTGGAAATCCCAGAGTGTCAAAGGCTGTGGGAAGTGGTTGTGGTGACAGCGGTTGTGGCAGTTGGAGATGTCCCAACCTCCTGAGGCTTGCAAAGACCCTCTGATAGCTCCAACAGCAGGAGCTCTCTGAGGGGCTGTTGGCTGGTGTTAGGCAACTTAAATAGAGGTTTTTACCCATGAGTTAAGCAAAGTTAACTGGTTTCTTACCAGGCTATGTAAGTAGCACTGTCAGGACACTGCTGCTGTCATGGTGCTCAGTGGCAATCAGCAGCAGGGGACAGTAAGAGTGTGAGCTACTCCAAGTGTATTTTCAAGATGATCTCTAGAAACAATCTTGACTTAGGCACCAAAGTGCTGTGGTGTTGCTTCTGAAGAGGCCTGGATTAACACGGGCATGGTTTTGCTTTCATTCCCTCCCGTTTATTTCCTTGCGAGTTGCGAAACTACAGAACAAATGTTTCAGATGGAATACTGAGATCTGAGCGGAATGACAACAGAAGCAGAAGGCGCTCACTGATGCCAGTAAATTCTTCATAGCTGGAACTTATTCATAAACATGAGGAGATAAGTATTCAAGGGGAAGAAAGGACTAATTTTTAAGTGATTGATGCCGTATTCATGCGAAGTATCTTATACAGCGCTAGGCAGATCTAGTGAGAAAGGTAAAGTGTTGCTCAAGAGAGGAGTTGACACAACTCTAATGGAAATAGATCCCGAGCATACATTTAGCAAAAGGCATTTAGTTTGATCTGTGCATCGTTTCCCAGGGTTACTAAAGGTCTCAGTGGCTCTTGGGCCTTCCTTCAGCTCTCAGCCATATCTATGTTTGTGTATGGGACAGAATACAGCTCCAGAAAGCAGGTTAAAAGTTGATCCCCCCCCACCTTCCACCCCAGCGTGTCAAAAGTAAGGTGAAAGAAGCCATGAGAAAGCAGAAGGGATGCTGATGGGTAGCAGATGTGGGCATGGATTTGAGATTATAACTGATGGGATTCATGCAAGTGTGAGACCTGATGCTGCTTTAGAGCTGAATCCCTGTAACTGGGCAGTGTGGTTGTATTAGGTTGATCTCAGCTCATTAAACTTGTATCAGAAGCATCCATTCTTTCTACCTCCTGTTCTGAAGATGACATTGAAGGGTGAGATTTGCAGCAGTACCTTGAAGAGCCAGACCCCACAGAGGGACATGACCTGTTAAAGCCTGTTTAATGTGGTGATTTATGTACTTAATGTCTGAGGCAGAGCAAATACATGTCAGTGTCTTTGCTTAAGAATGGGTTTGCCACGGGGAGTAGCTGCTGCATCAAAGCCCTTGCCTCTGCAGTGCCCCAACAGAGGCAGAAGGAAGCATCACTGCCTCCTGGTCTTATGGATGGGGAATATGGATTCACAGGGATCAAATCCATGAGTGTCTGATGTCTTTGGCAGAGCTGTGAATTAGGAAATACGCTTTCAAGTCCCACTCCAGCGTGTGAAACGAGACTGTTCTTCCTCACTCCTAATCAGATAGCAATTAGAAGAGGAGAGCAGGAAAAGGCAAATGGGAGTAGGTCACCAAACCTATGCATAGATTTGTTAGCAATTTCCTTTCTTATTTAACTGCATAAATAATCAAATGTGAGTATTGGAAAAGCTGAACTATTCCCCTTGGGATCTAGACCTGCCTTACATGTTTAATGTATGTATATATTTGAGCTGCTAATTCTTCCAAGTCTGTCAAGGCTGGAACAGCTATAGGATCTGCAGATGAAAGATGGAACTTGAAAAGGAAAAGAAAACCATGTGTTAGGCCCATTTAATTTAAATGTGCTGTATTAAATCTAAGGCGCTGTCTCCACTGTGTCCATGCAGTTTAGCTCCTTATTAGTATTACTAAGAAAGAAAAAGAGATTTTAAAGCAGTCATGGTTTGAGATTAAGGTAATTTAAGTTAGCACAGTGGCTTAGAATACCAAGGCCCTTTTATACTCATCTCATTGTACTCTAAGGGGAGAGAAGAGGCTGGATATGTGACAGCGGTGCTTTGAAGCGATGGCTTAGCTGGTGTGATTCCCATATCTCCTGAGAATACAGGCAAAGGAGTTACCTGGGGGTGCAGGGAGGGAAGAACAGCGAAGGGCAACACAGAGGGCTTGCCCTGAGACTGTGATAAGAAGGTCAGTGAAGCACAGCCCTGCTCCTGGTCGTTGTTCCATGGGTTTTAATGGAGCATCACTGAGCTACACAAGGAGGGAACTTGGTTCTTGCCTATAGGAGAACTGCTGTGAGCCATCAAAGCAGCCAGGGGCTTGCCAACATTGCAAAGCAGCTCTGACAAACTCATCAGAGAAAGAGAATCTCTTATTTGTTGCTGTGGAGCTGGCAGGTAACAGGGGGAGATGCGATTGTGCAGTGGGTTTTGAAGTCCCCTCCTTTTGGGACCAAACAGCACCACTTGTCTTAACCCTGGGGACAGAGGGTCCTTCCTAAAGGCCCCTGGCCTTTGTGAAAGGCTAGGATTTAAAATGAAAATGAGATTGCCTCCGGTTTTGTCTCTTTGGGAGGCTTTATTTTTATGCTTGTGTAAGGCCTTTCATTATGAGGAACGGGGCTGTGATTGGGATTTCTATATGGGAGTTTAATAAAAGCAACAAGAGCTCACTTTGTGCTTTAATAAAATCTCAGAGCCTTGGTATTACGGAGGTGACGGTACAGAATAATCCATTGAGCTACTTATGATTGGGAGGGCGTTGCTGCTGCACTTCCACCACCCCTGCCAGGGTTTGACAGTGACTCCTGTGCTTCAGGTTTTCCTTAGGAGCAAGAAAGAGTGCCTGATAGATGGATGGAATGGGATCTTTTTGGCTTTGATTACTGAGGGAAAACCAAGCAGATCTGGGTAACGCAGTGCTCCCACCCTGGAATCTTTGCTGTTCATACAGATGCTCGTTCTGTTCGGTTTCTGTTCTCATTTAAGATGTTATCAGGCCAACCCAATGAAGAGTTGCACTAGAGCTGAGTGAGGATCTTGCTTGTCTTGAGCCGGGCCTTGCTGTAAGAGCAGTGGCACAGGAAGAACCGTGTTTGCAGTAGTATTTCTATTTGGATTCTCGAATGGATGCTGAACAAGCAGGAGCATTTGTTCCCCCTCTACTTGCAAGCCCTGTAGGAAACCCCAGGGAGCTGAGCAGCTTTTTCTCTGCTGCTTGTCTTGAACCTAGAAAGAGGCTATGGAGGAGAGGAATATAATCAGTGAAGCATCCAGAGGCACATATTAGCACCACCACCATTCTCAATCAGTTATTACTCCTCTTGGGTGAAAATATACCCAGCATTAGGTAGTGCTCTTTCAGTAATTGCCTATTACAGAGGTGTTTTAAGCTAATGAAGAACTAGTTTGGGTTAGTTTTCAGCAGGGTTTGGTTCTCCTTCTCTGCTAGCTTCTGAGTGCTGCCCATAAAGTGCATCTACAGAGCACTTAATGGCAAGAAAATTGGCTGATGGAACCATCCCATGTAATGAGAGATTCCAGCGATTTATTCCTTGCAATCTGTTAGCACCAAAAATGAGACCTTTGGGCAGGCTCGTGGGCAGGTGGGAAAACCTGGTAGACAGAACCTGTTTACCACCTTAAGGATAGGCTTTTGTGCCTGCGTGAGACGAAAGCAAAGTGATGCACATCCAGAAAAGGTCATTCAAGTCTAAGTTAGTCGAGAAGATAAATTAAAATTTGCCATTACCCTTGTCCTGGGTTCAGCAGTAGCAGTCATTTTTCCCCTTCTTGGTAGCTGGTGCAGTGCAGTGTTTTGACTTTCAGCTTGGGAACAGAGCTGATAGGTGATGTTTTGGTTTGGCCAAGGACTTTGTGAGCCTCATGCTCTGCCAGGGAGGAGGGGGAGCCAGGAGGAAGGAGAGACAGGACACCTGACCCAAACTGACCAAAGAGGTATTCCATACCACAGCACGTCATGCCCAGGAGGTAACTGGGAGTTAGCCGGAAGGGCCGGGGGACTGCAGGGTTGGAGGAGGTATCGGTCAGAGCTTGGTCGGGCTGGGGGGGCGAGTTATCGGTCGGCTGGTGGTGAGATGATGTATTCTCTTCCCTTGTTATTTCCTTTATCATTATTATCATTGGTGGTAGCAGTAGTGATTTGTGTTATACCTTAGTTACTAAACTGTTCTTATCTCAACCCGTGGGAGTTGCATTCTTTTCGATTTTCCTCTCCGTCCCTCCGAGAGCAGGGGGAGGGCAAGAAAAGGGGGGGAAGTGAGCGAACGAATTACCTGGCTGGGTTTAAACCACGACAGTTCTTTTGGCGCCCAACGTGGGGCACGAAGGGTTGAGATAACAACAGATTTGACTGGATTAATAGTCACTCGTCACAATGCTGATTTATTGGCTCTCAGAGTTGTTTCGCTTGATCTCACAGCTTCAGAATGTTGTAACTTACGTAGAGCCGGTATTTGCTGTGTTAGTGTTTATCAAGTATGGGGCCTGGGCTAAGGTTCTTGTCTCACTGTGCTTTATGGCAATGGCTTGTAATTCCAGCAGCAGGGCGGGACGGATGTGGCCGTGGACTTGTACCTGGCCGTCCGGCTGCTCTTCACCGTCCTGGCCCTCACCCTACTCTCCATCTTCGTGAGGCTGCGGGGAGCTGAGGGGGAGCGGCCCCGGGAGCCGGCGGCAGCCGAACCGGCCCGGGAAAGCGGCCCCGGGGACCAAGCGGCGGTGGGAGCGGGGCCGGAGGCCGCGAGGGGACGGCTGCCGGTGGAGGAGGTCGGGGCGGTCGAGGAGCGGAAGGAGGCGGCTGCCGAGCAGCGGGAGAAGGCGGCGGAGGAGCCGAGCCCCGCGGAGGAGCCGAGCCCCGCGGCCGAGCCCAGCCCCGCGACGGCCGAGAGCATTCCACGGAAGCCGCCCGCCGAGCCCCAGGAGGATGCAGGAGACCACGCAGCATTTCCCAGCAAGGCAGAGGAGGAAGATCTGGACTCGGGAAAAGAGAAGCTGGCGGTGGGAGAGCCGGCAAGCACAGCGGCTACACCAGCCCCAGTGACAAGTACAGCAGCATCAACTGAGAGTTCTGAAGGTTTTGAATGGCCTTTGGGCATCCTTGGGACCTGCCTGCTGATTGTGATGGGGATCAGCATGTTGGCACACACACAGACTGTGTTCTACCCACAACCATTTTGTCTGATCTCAAAAGTTAAGCAGAGTCAGGTTTGGGTCTTGTCTGGGGTTAGACAACAATATAGGGGGACCAAAAGGTTTTCCCCAAGGCTGGACAGTCATGAGTGGCAGGGTGTGTGGGACAGTATGGGCAAGTATCTAGTCCACTGGGCCCCTCCAGTGCTTTGGAAGCATCGGAGATGGAAGGCAGCTGTATGGAGTCCCCAGCAACAAGCTGCAGAAACTGCTTAAGGGGACAGTGAATTATTTTAAGCCTGGTGGGCCCATGGCACTTCAGGCCATCAGAGCAGAGATGCAACACAGAGATGGACTCATGATCGAGGGGTGGACTTAGCAATGGACACTATTGCCCAGATTATTCACGAGTGTGAGCACTGCACACAGTCTGTCCTGCTCTGGAAGACTGGTACAAGAGATGGAGCCTGACATCATGGACCAGATGGACTCAGCAGCTTTATAGGGACTGGTCCATGCACTAAGATAAGAATGATGGTATATTGAAAATGGGGGATCTGAGCATGACATGAATGGTATGGAATAAGGGGTGGATAATGTCCTGGGTTCAGCAGTAGCAGTCATTTTTCCCCTTCTTGGTAGCTGGTGCAGTGCAGTGTTTTGACTTTCAGCTTGGGAACAGAGCTGATAGGTGATGTGGCCAAGGACTTTGTGAGCCTCATGCTCTGCCAGGGAGGAGGGGGAGCCAGGAGGAAGGAGAGACAGGACACCTGACCCAAACTGACCAAAGAGGTATTCCATACCACAGCACGTCATGCCCAGGAGGTAACTGGGAGTTAGCCGGAAGGGCCGGGGGACTGCAGGGTTGGAGGAGGTATCGGTCAGAGCTTGGTCGGGCTGGGGGGGCGAGTTATCGGTCGGCTGGTGGTGAGATGATGTATTCTCTTCCCTTGTTATTTCCTTTATCATTATTATCATTGGTGGTAGCAGTAGTGATTTGTGTTATACCTTAGTTACTAAACTGTTCTTATTCAACCCGTGGGAGTTGCATTCTTTTAATTTTCCTCTCCGTCCCTCCGAGAGCAGGGGGAGGGCAAGAAAAGGGGGGGAAGTGAGCGAACGAATTACCTGGCTGGGTTTAAACCACGACAACCCTGCTTGACACGAGCTAAAACCTGGCATTTGAGGTCTAGGAAGTTGGTTTAATGCAGAGGAGAAATGGGGTTTGAGGTCAGGTATCCTTTGGATTCCATTCTTATTTATTACAGTCTATATATGAACTCCTGTTGCCCTCCATACATCAGGAATCGAGCAGCAGAGAAGGGTTTCTCTGCTCACTTCTCCAGGCCTTTCTTTATGCTTCCATTTACCCCAAACCATCTTCTCCTGATGTTCCCCCAGAGGGCAGCCTCTGTGAGTGACCTAAAATGAATTCCATTGCACGCATACCCCTGAGAGACTCATTGGGATTGTGTCTCATGGTGTTTTAACTGCCTAAACCAGAAGATAGGGCTTGGTGTCACCTCATCTGAATGGAAGAGAGCCCTGAAGCCTTTCCAGTCAGTGGAGCTTTTATTACATTCCAGCCCAATAAAGGTACATCCCTCCCTATTGAAAAAAAGAATATGGCAACTCTGTATTTCTGCTGTGCTCCTTGTGCTCAAGTCATAATGCTTTACTCAGATTTATCCGTTGTTATAATTTGTCTATTCATAGAATCATGGAATGGTTTGGGTTAGAAGGGACCTTAAAGCTCATCTAGTTCCAAGCCCTGCCACTAGAGCAGCTTGCTCCAAGCCCCTGTGTCCAACCTGGCCTTGAACACTGCCAGGGATGGGGCATTCTATTCTTACCCTTTTTTTCCCCCTCAGGTCATCTTTCTCACCTCATCCACCATGAAAAGCAGAAACTAACCAACAAGTCTGTGCCTCTTGTTCTGGGTTCACATGAATCCAGCAGCTGGAAAATAAAGGCAGGACATCCCACTGAACGACTTGGAGCTGGTGGCACTGATTGCAGCTGCCTTTGCTCCTTGCCTGGTTCACTCACGGTGGGAGGACAAGGTAAAATCACAGAATCATAGAACAGAATAGTTCAGGTTGGAAAGGACCTTAAGGACCATGGGCAGGGACACCTCACACTAAACCATCTCACCCAAGGCTTTGTCCAGCCTGGCCTTGAACACCACCAAGGATGGAGCATTCACAACCTCCCTGGGCAACCCATTCCAGTGCCTCAGCACCCTAACAGGAAAGAATTTCCTCCTTAGATCCAATCTAAACTTCCCCTGTTTCAGTTTGAACCCATTACCCCAGTCAAACACAGGACGTATCCAGGAACTAACAGTGCCACTGGGCTGTCTTGAAGGATGTCTGACCCCTGTCCCTGAGAGAAGCTGGGAAGGGAATATTCTGGTACCTGGTTAATCTGCCTTGATGCCAAGCAAGAGCAGTTGTGCCTGTTCTGTAGGGAAGGCGGGTTGAAGGGGGACCAGGGCGGGCATGCAGTTCTGAAGGACATCACACTTTGAGTTTCTTTCTGCTGCTTAGACAAAAGAGGCTGTAATTTGACATCAGGCAGGCTCCCCTCCTAAAGAAACCAAGGGGGAGTTTCTTTATATGTCAGGTTAGCGACAGCCTCTCCTATAGCTACAAACCTACTTGAGTGTTTCCAAGACCTGGTTGGCGTGTGAGCTTGCTGGGAGCTTTGTGTATCCACAGCTAGAGGCCTGTCACTTGAATGGAACATCCATTTGCTGTTATTATTCCATTGTTAATGTGGGGTTTGGTCTTATTATCACCCCAGCCTTGTTTAGCGATAAGTACTCCCCTCCCACAGCTCTGCTGCTTTTGCTGCATGCGTTTGGAGCTCGCTCGTGCTGCATAGCAATGGGAGTTAGGATGAAACGAGAGAAGTGCTGGGATTTTTGTAAGCCAATCCCATCATCTGTCTTTTTGTGAGCTTGGAACGTTGTCAGTGAGCACAGAGGAATGATTGGCAGGGCTGGCTGTTCCCTTGGAGCTGAAGGGGTTTCTGGAAGCACAGCTGAAGTCACGCAGTGAATCCTTAAGTCGGGAAAGGCAAAAGTGGAGGGAAGTGATGCAGTCAAGGGGAGGCAGGGGTTGGAACTGGATGAGCTTGAAGGTCCCTTCCAACCCAAACCAGGCTGAGATTCCATGAAGTTGATACCTTCCAGAAAAATAGGGCATATTTTACCAGGAAAATCAGGTACTCAGCGTGCAGCTGAATGGGCAGATCTGACGCTGGCAATAAGTGGCGGTGTTCAGAACGCACGTTAACGTGGAGACTGAAATCCTTCTTGTTGGACACTAAGAAAAGCGAGTTGGGAAGCTCAGAGTCATTGCACACAGCCCAGCGAGTGCAGCAGTGGGAGGTTTTGAGTTCATCTTTCACTTCTTGAGTGTCGGAGAGTGTCGAAGCTGGTTTGGAGTCCTCAAAGGCTTCTTTTTGTCATCGTTTCTGCTGCTTTTGAGGTGGTTCGGGCAACCCGAAATCTGGGCCAGCCCATTCCAGCAACTTCAGTATTGTCCCTTTATTCTGTCATAGCAACGTTTCAAGCCTTTGCTAAAGTCAAAGGCCTGTGTTGAATGAGCCATTGCCAGCTCTTACCATTATATTGTCTGTTTCAAAGTCTCATCTGCTGAGAAGCTTTACGCAAGGACCCCTCCCTGATTTCACATACGCTGTGCTTTTACCTGCAGTGGCTAGACCTGAGAGGGAAAAAATCCTCAAAAGCATAAATGGTAGAAGGCAGATTCACTGTACATATATATATATATATGTCTTCTAATGTTGGTTTGTGTTTTAACTTCATCCCTTGAAAGCTTTTTCTGTGACTTAGGGCTGGTAATAGCATAGGAGGCCATCTAGAAGGTCTTGCAAATACTGAGAGTATAGAAGCTGGGTCGGAGTTGGGATTCTCCATCCCCACTGTGTCAGTGTTAAAATCTTTCAGGTTGTGGAGATCTTTGTTGGTTGAAGGCTCTTCCTCAGAGCAGCTTCCAGTGTCTGACGGGGGCTACAAGGATGCTGTATAACCTTGCTATGTATTTGGCCTGACACCTTGCAGTGATGATAGCAGGAGCTTGGGGAGCAGATCTTCCCTCTCTCTCTTGTCTTGATAAGTTTTCTCTTTCTGCCAGTCCTGTTGTATAGCAAGCATTTAGAGAGCAGTATGTGGGCAGTGGCATTATTGCTTGAGCTATTGCCATGCAGTTTTGATGTTAAAAGGTTTGCCTTGCATCCTAAAGACAAGCGGAAAAGAGATTAGGTAATGTATGTTAGATTAGGTAATGTATGTAACTCTGCTAATGTCAAAGAGGTCCGTTGGAAGGGACACAGTGTGTCTGCAGAGGCAATACATCAGATATGTGTGAAAACACATTTTACAGGATCTTTTCCTTCAGTTTCCACAGTGGATTATCATAGTTTTTTTTCCTTCTGCTAATGTATAATACAGGCCAAAACCCCAACCGATGTTAAATGGTGCAGCTCCCATAAATGCAGTGGAGCAACAGACCTCTTGGACTCAGTTATTGTGGAGGATAAAGCAGTGGGATTAATTGAAAAACAAGAAAAGGAGAGAATGAGAGGAAGGAAAGGGCTTTTCCTGGAATCTTTAAAGTAGATTCAGTGGCAGCAGGGAAATTCAGACCATTGAACCAGTTCCTCTAAATGGCTTCTGTCCTGCTTACAGGATGGTGTGCCAATGATGGCATATTTAAGTGATATCAGCTGGGATGGTCAGTATCAAATGTTGTCCACATGAAGAAGGAATAAAATAAATAAGAAGTAGCTTTGCACCATGCTGCAATGTTTGAGGCTTTGATTTCAGCAGTAACTGCTTCTACTGAGTGCCCATCCAAATGAGCGCGGTGTTAGCGACGTTGATGCCAATGTTAGGCTGATGTGACATGTCTTATTAGGTACCAGAACTGCTTGTCCTGCCCATCTTGTTGACCTCAGTTCCATGGTTGTGTTTGGTATCTGGCAGATGTTTTGGCACAATCAGCTTGACATGTTGCAGCGATTGCTGCTATCGACTCCTTCCCTGATAACTATCTGTTGCAACAGGAACCAAAGCAATCCAATCCCACTCTTAACCTATTCCTGATCTTACTGTAATAACAGTTTTCTTCCCATACAGTGTTTGCCATGGAAAACTGTTAACTTTCCAATTCCAGAGCTCCAGGATTTCTCAACGATTTGAATTCCAGCCTAGTGTCCATCCTCGTTTACAATGAACCAGAGAGGTGATTAATGAATTGCAAATATTGAATACTCTATGTTCTCTGGGACTCATTAAAACATGGGACCCGGGTCCTGTTGTTATTTACCTCGTCTCCCCAGTTGACAGTGCTTTCAATCCAATCTGATGACAGCATCGCCAGCAGTGTTGAGCGTTCTGTCATCCCAAATGAATAGGAACTGCAACTGTTCTGTTGTTTTCCATCTAGCAAAAATCAGGTCCATGTCCTAAACGAAAGTTCATGCTCGATGCACCTTTCTTTTTCTGCCTGTTGCATATTAACATTGCCAAGACACAGGGAGTAGTTAGAGCAGTTTGCAATCAGTCCACGGTTTTCCAAGCCTTGTCAGCCTTTTGGCTCATCAGTATTCCTGTAGGTGTAGTGGTACCTGCAACATTTGAATTACCATGTGATAAGCCTGTAACAGAAATGGACTCTGACTGAATCTGGTACAAAATTGATAAGCCCTTGCAGGGAAGAATCGGATAAAAGGGAGACATCTGCTAATACACACTTGTTTTGAACTGGGCAGATACAAAACGTGACTCCTTGACATCCTCATTCCTGAGGCATCATTCAGAGGCTGCTTACATCCAGGAATGGAACCTTTGGGTGTCTAGTTATGGGCTCGGTGGTTGAGGCAGCACCCTCATGAGGTTTGGGCTCTGCCAAGAGACTTCTTGTAATTTAGGGGCTTCTGAGTGGAGGCAGGGACATCACTGGTTATGTGTGAAGATAGCTTGGATTTCCCTTTAGGAAACAGGGCTAGGTTTTCCTATTTAAACTCCCAGTTTGAGTAAATGGAGAGTCTCAGCAGTCCTAAGCAATGTGATAAACTAAGTACGAGTTCATTAAAGCACATGGAAATGCAGAGCCTTTCCTTCAGATGCATACTACTAGGTCTTAAGAGTTATAATGGCATCAGTTAAAACCCTTGTGACCCAGGCAAGTTGTTTAATGGCA
Organism: Pezoporus occidentalis; assembly: GCF_034315485.1. Taxonomy (NCBI): domain Eukaryota; kingdom Metazoa; phylum Chordata; class Aves; order Psittaciformes; family Psittacidae; genus Pezoporus; species Pezoporus occidentalis. The sequence goes on from NW_026914158.1 coordinate 764,600, forward strand.
TAAAATACGTGTAACTTAGAGCTAAACTGTTAGCTGTTTGCAGCAGGGATTCTTTTTTCATTGTTGTGAATGGTTAAAACTAAGAAAAGCTGAAGATCAGGAGTAATTATAGAAAAGGTTTAATATGTAATGCCCTAGTGTCTTCCAGGTCACAATGATGGTACAAGCAGTGTTTTCCTATTGCATCCTGTATATAATGAATGGGCTATGCACAAAGAACCTGCAGGTATACTTATTATTGCTAATTATGTACTTTGCATGTAATAAAAGGGTCCTGTCTCCTGTCAGAGGGTTTAATGACATGTTAATTTTTGCTGCTAATCCACTTGAAACCTAATAGCAGCAGCTCACTAACAAATCTTTTGTGTTCACCCTTTGCTGGGCTGGAAGGTTTCCAGGTTCTTCCTAGGACAATTCATCTCTCCTGCAGACTGCAGGGAAGTAGCAGCTCAGCAGAGCACATATAAATCCATCACATTCCAAACAGTGTGCAACCAATTAAATACTTACCCACGTTGTATTTTAGCCTTAGAAGTGCATTTTATCAGGGCAGGTTTTCTTCTGAGCAGCCCTGCAAAGGTTACTCTGGAATTTTCTCCTGATAAATAAAGATGATGGAATGCTCTGTCAAATGTAATAACTCACCTACCTAAATCCTGCCTCTCAAGCCGTCTTTCTGAACTCTGCTTAATGCTTGGAGTTCTTGTGAGCCCCAAAATCTTCTGAGAGCTTTGAAAACCCTGCTGTGAAGTGTGTGTATTTCAGCAAGCTGCAGTGCCTCTTCAAGCCTGAATAAAAAACCTTCATGATGTAGTGAACAAAAAGTGTTTGCTTCAGAGTAGAATGGCTCTGTTCATGCATTTCAGTCTAATTCAGGCCCATTGCCTTTGAGTTATGTCTTGTTTTAAGGATCCATTGACAGAGTCAGTGTTAGATATAAGGTTAGATACATGGAAGAAGTTGTTCCCTGTGAGGGTGGTGAGGCCCTGGAAGAAGCTGCCCAGAGAAGTGGTAAATGCTCCATCCCTGGCAGTGTTCAAGGCCAGGTTGGACAGAGCCTTGGGTGACCTGGTCTGGTTTGAGGTGTCCCTGCCCATGGCAGAAGGTTGGAACTGGATGATCTTAAGGTCCTTTCCAGCCCTGACTATTCTATGATTCTATCTGGGGGAGGAAAGGTTGGGAAGGAAAAGAATTGTTGGGTTATTTTGCTTCCTTTCCTCCCCAACTTTGGATGTTGCATTTCTTCACATTGCTGAAGCAGCTTAGGCGTGTTTTTCTTGACCAAATATCTTGTAAGAATATGTAATTGAGGGGTTTCTGCATGTTTGTGTATCAAACTCGAAGCGTCAACGCACTGATCCTTCATCTTTCACAAGCTGTGCTTCGTGGTTTCCTAAGGACCTTGTATTCTGTGATACTGTGCAGAGCTCAAACTGGTTTAGGATCTCCACAGCCCCTTAGTGTATGTGCAAGAGAAGGCAGGCTTCACCTCTACATTGGTTTTACACCAAAACAGTGCAAACCAACCTGCTATCAGATTAGTACTTACTACTCAGTAGAGCTGCACATTGCTTTTTGCACCATATGCAAGAAGAGTTCCCTGCTCAAGGAACTCGTAGGCTGACAAGAGGTGTGCCATAGGAGTTTACCAATGACAGATATGCAATAGTGAGCAGCTAGGCTGAGAATCCTGTGTTACCAGGCAAAAACCAGAGCATGTTCTGATGTACATGATGTGAAACAGTTGTTGATTGGGAGAGAAAGCCAGGTGTGTGTTGGAAATACAGATGCATCAAAAGCCTGTGCGTATCAATTGTGTACGGGCTGATCATCTCGGCGCTAAATAGCGGTGTCTTGTCGTTGGTGTTACCAGCCCCTCATTCCTTATTCCAACAATGTGTTGCTTTTAACACATTTTTCATGGATGATCTTACTGCCTTTTCAAATCTGAATGGCTAAATGGAGTTTTCATGTTGCTCTCTATTGCCTGAAATTGCAACCCAGCTCTGATGACCGGCTAAAATCAAAACCTTGCCCGTGCAGCTCTTTATAATGGAAGGAGCACGCAGGATGCTCAGATGTTCAAAGGTTATCTTTCTGAATAAGGTGACCATTCCTGTAATGGTGAGTTGCAATCTCTTTGCAGTGTTTTGCTCAGTACCTTCCTTTCTGGATTTCTTGCTCTGGTTTAGGTGGGTTTTGGCTTGTTTGAGGGAGTGCTGAGATTTGCATCCTTCTGGCAGCTTGAAAATACAGGCCCTTGTATCATAAGAGCTCAGAGTGAGCTCTTAGCAACTGCTTCATGGCTGAAGTCTTTGAGTTTGTCTTCCAGGGGCTTTGAAGAGTTGCCCATGTAGTTTCAAGGAGTCTTGTTTTGAAGTGCTTTGAAGCTTGTGAGAGCTGAGCTTGACCGAGTCCTGCATTTGAAGCATGGTGGAATTGAAGGCCTTATTTAAACCTGTGGTGTGTTCTCTTCTCCCTTTCCCCACACGTCAGGTTTTTGAATCAGGTGTTTGTTTATTTCCAAACCTGTTATGATTTTAGTATCCTTCTGGTTTTTCCTGGACCTTTAATAAGTCATTTCACTGAAACAGGATGGCCAGAAGCACAGGTGAGATTTACTGAATCCAGTCTCGCGCGTGTGCGTTATCTCTGCCAACCAAGCACGCAGAGGTAAACTAAAATCAGGAAGGTGACAATTGAATATATTGAATAGTTGAAGTAGGTGAATTTAAGGCAAGGAGCGAGGAAGGGGGGCTGAAAACTCAGCCTTTAAAATGGCAGAGTCTTGAATGGAAAATTGAAGCCCTAGAGATAATGATTGAGTGACCTGACATTATTTAACAAGGAGTACCAGGAACTGCAAGAAGTGGAGAAATTGAATTGATGACCTGGAAAATAAACTCAGATTAAATCTCCTGATGATGAGGCCGCTGCGAGCCTGGAGATGAGTGAAGCTGAGGTGATTCTTGCTTTTTTAACCTGTCCTTTTGGCTGTTAATGCACTATGAGACGGGCTCCAGGTTGGATAATTCTGAACTCTCTGATCATAGAATCACAGGCTGATTTGGGTTGGAAGGGACCTCAAAGCTCATCCAGTTCCAGCCCCTGCCATGGGCAGGGACACCTTCCACTAGAGCAGCTTGCTCCAAGCCCTATCTAACCTGACCCTGAACACTGCCAGGGATGGATCAGGCTGCCTTTTGTCTCTGTAGGAGGACATGGAATGAGTGCTGCTGGTGGCGTGTGCGGTTGCAAACAAAAATGGCTTTGTTTTGGGGTTGTGTTTCTTAATTAGCATGTAAATATAAATCTGTTGTCTATGGGGAAAATAGGATTGTGTTATAGAAACCAGGCTGTACCTCAGTGTCAGGAAATGATGTTTATTCAGGCAAAGCTGAAAAATATACGCCAGGCATCTGCTCCATAATGGATTTCCTGCTGGGAGGCTGATGCCTGAGCTGCCATCATATTTGGCCTGCTCTTCAGCTAGTATTCTAACACTTGTTTGAAAAGAGGGGAGTAGGAAGCAAACAGTTTTGAGAGATCTTTGTGCTTCCCATCATTCAGGGCCATAGAATCTCTTTATGATCTCGGGAAGCCAACGGATGCCCATAGCATCCTTTGTAATGACTCTCTTAACATGTCCTTGGTTTGCTCCTCACTTCACCTTGGAAGTGGGACTGGTACCAAGAGGCAAGTCCTTACTTTAGCTGCCGAGGTAACAGTCTCTGCAAAACAGAAGTTATTGGGGCCTATTTTTCTGTCATTTGAAGGCTGTTACAGGGAGATCTTCCTGTAAATGAAAAACAACCCCATTATCCGTAATCATCCGCATACTTCTCACTCTGTGTCCCCATCTCATTTTCCCTGGGTTCAAATAATTGGCCAAACAAGAATTTGCCCTCTCCGTGTGAGCTCAGAGCTTTTGTCTTGTCTTCACTTTGCTCTCTCTGGCTGCTTCAGTCGTTTCATTTCTCAGGCTTGGAGTGTTTGCAGGGGAAAATTGAGGCTCAGCTCTTCGGTTCTCTGTCGTTTCTTCTGGACCTCGCATCGATTCACTGGATGGCTCTGGGCATGTCACAAAGGCTGGTTTCCGTAACGCTCCTGGGACCATTAAAACCAGAGCACTCATTCTGCCCCAGAAAGCAATCTAAGATGTAATTAATACTTGAGGGCCTCACTGCTTTGGTGCAATGAATAGTAAGGTCTGGTAATTTCTGTACCTAAGTGTCCTACAGTTGCTACCCATTCAAACACTGATTTGATAGTCAGAAAGCAAGCAAGAACAGAAGGAAGACAAAGTGAAGCTGATGACTCGACAGCCTTCCATATTCCTCGGGTCTCTTTTATAGGCGTAGCATTGGATGCAGATTGGGAGAGCCTCAGAAATAGAAAAGGGTAGTGAGAAACTGGGTGTATTTTGTTCCCTCAGAATACATGTGGGTGGGGAGGGTTTTCTGTGGAATGATTCAAGGTAACAAGGAAAAGCAGGGAAAACAATCCGGGAAGGAAAGGGCTGTCTGGGGGTGTGTGTGGCCTCTTTGTGGAAGCAGTACTTATTGCCCATTTCTTGCTTTTAAGCTGATTTGATTTTTAGAGCTCATTTCCAAGCCAGACCTGGCTGTTTTCCCCTGACCTGCTGCTTTTGTTCACAGCTCTTATGATCCTGTTAGATGGGTTTCACAGGGGCCTCATTGGCTTCTATGAAAGGTTTTTAGCTCTTTGGAAATCACACCCTCACCCATCTCCTTACCCCCCAAGGGCAGATGGACAGTGTTCCACAAGGGCTGTGCTCATCACAGGGACCACTACGGTTTTAAAAGGGTTTGATTACAAACTTAGAGCAGTAATGGACTTTGCAAACCAGTCCCACTGGGATATCTCTGCCCACGCTTTCAGATTGCTCCGTTTTGGGGTCGGTTGTTTCATTTTTATTTGTGTTTTAATTCCACCCTTTCAATGCTGAGCAGGGAATTGATGTGCTGTAATGGCCTCGTTTCTCCTGAATAACGTGCTTACCTTGTTCTGCCCCAATTTCCTCGTTGCTATATGAAACCAAGGGTTGAAGGATCAGGAGAAGAAACGTTGCTACCTTTTCCCTTCGGCACTCAGGGCTGTCTCTGCACAGCATTTCCTCATTGGCCATAAATCAGGATGTGAACGTCCTATAAAGATTACTTTGAAAACAATCTGAACTATGACACATTTATGGGATCATGACCATATTACTGTGATAGGAGAAGGAGTTAGTTCCCTTCATTTTTTTCCCCTGCTAAATGAGAGTGGGTTCTCCCTTCAGTGAAGTACGCTGCGTGATGTATGGAATAAAGCCGGCCAGTAATTTAGTTAGGATGAGTTATATGAGCCATACCTATAGCTATGTTTCCTCTTGCTCTTATGGTGTGGTGCCAGGGAGGCTGTAAACAAATCATTGACCTTTCTGTGAGTGTGTAACCATTGACCAGAGGGCTCCTCGCCATCGATCCTGTATTTCCTGGCAGTGCGGAGGCTGCTTTGAGAGGAGGGCAAATGCTTTTGTGCCTGAGCCCTCCCTGCGTTTGTGGGGGCTGTTGACATCGTGTTATCCTATTGCAGCCCCCCATCCTCCATGTACGAGGCCGGTGTGTCCTTTTCAAGTGGTTGCTTGAGGTTTAATAAGGGCGAATCAACGTCCAATTCAGAGAGGAGAGGTTTATTGCCTGAAAGAGGTGGTTACTGCCTCGTTAATTATACTTTTCATTCCTGAGGTGGCCTTGAAGCACTTTACAAAGTAATATGAATGTCATAATTGCCACATTACGTCAAGTGACTGGTCTGTGGTGACCCAGCATAGCAGATCACAGAACAGACCCAGTGTGCTGCCTGCAAAATCAGGGACTCCATCATTCTGTCCGTGGCAGGTCAGCCCCATCCAGCAGTGCACTGGAGCCCGTCGGTGAATGAGAATCTGTTCTGAGAGTGACCTTAAAATGAGAGGTGGAGCGGTAACAAACACTGAGCCTCTGTTTGCAGAGGGACTCGATGCACAGCCTGAACTTAGTGGGGATTTCGGGTGCTCTGGGATCATGGACATAAGCCCTGCTGTGTCTCAGAGATGCCACAAACACATCTGAGCACAGTATTGGAAGGCATCGATGGGAAGCAGTGCTTTTCTCCCTCTTTCTTCACACTTGCCATCTCCTTAATTAAATCACCCATAAGCCAACCAGATTCGCTCAGCCACAGGGAGTTAAACAGACTGTAGCTGGGAAGAGATGTCTGCATTTGCATCGTTCTCTTACAGTATTGCCTTTTCACTCCTCGGGCCCTGAAACTGGGCCATGTACCACCGTAGAGTCATGAACATTGTCCTGAATGTAGTGGAAAATCAAGGAGTTTTCATCTTTCAGTTATTTTATGCTTATCCTGCTGCTGAGAAAGGGCATTGAGAGAGCTGTAGGGAGCAAAGAGTCTTCTAACAACATACTGTGGGCTCCATGCAGCCTATCCGTATAGTGTCCACAGCAAAGGTGCCCTGTCGCTCTGTTCTCCCTGTGACAGCACCGTGGCTATTCCAAAGGAAGAAAACGTAATCCATGATGGCATGTACAAGGCCAGCTTGGGCAGAGCCTTGGGTGAATGTGAGGCATCCCTGCCCATGGCAGAGGGTTGGAACTGAATGAGCTTAAGATCCTTTCCAGCCCAAACCATTCGATGGTTCGATGGTCACAAGCGGTTGCTGGTTGTTACGAGGCGTTACAGAGGGAGACCAAGTAGTTTAGAAAGGAAGAACAGATGCTTCAGTGTTTGATGCACCCAGAAGGTTGTTGCAGGCATCCCTCTGTTGTCTGTGATGAATGAATCCCCTCTATGTGCTTTTTCTCTTGGCTTGAACCTTCATGTATTGTTCTTTCCTCCAGCTCCCTGCATTCCCCTTAGTGTGTGTGTGTGTTGCCCAATCCTGCTGCTGATGCACAAGGTCTAGATCACAGCGAGCTTATATTTAGCTTGGATTGATTAGCAAAACTCTGTTGAACAATCAAGCCATTTATATAGTTCACCATCTTAAATTGAATAGCGTTATCTACCCCGTGTGATACTCTGATCCAGCTAGCTTGTGAAAGCTGTATGTATTTACCTTTATTCTCCAAGTCAAAAGCCTTTCAAATGCCATGGGGGTTGTAGACATCACCAGCTCATTGCAAAGGCTTCATTGTAGCTTTGCACATAATTCCGTGCACATAATTTAATACCTATACATTTTCTCTAGAATGAAAGCATGTAACATGAGTTATCTACTTTCAGCAAGTATTTCTCTCGTTTATTCATAGCCGTTCACAGAAGTCTTCCTCCTAGCCTAGTTTCTCCTTCAGTCTTAAAGCTTAACGTCAATTATGAGTTTGTTCCATCCCACCATATCAGAAAATGAATTATAAAACATATGTTCTCTCCCTAATAGTCCCTAACTTCTTGGGTTTATGGGATAAATTTCCTCCTACCTTCTTTGTTGGAAGTAATCTCTGTTTAGGGGTCAGGATGAGGAGTAGGGAGGGTAAAGAGACTTGTGAACACTCGCGTTCTGCTTCTTTGAGCCGAGCAAAAGGCTGCAAGCCCCAGGGCTGACACTTCTGTGGCGTTTGGCTGCTTCTCAGAACCAAATGGGATGCAGGGAGCTTGTAGGAACCAGCTCAGGCTTTCTGTACCTCTGAGAATAGTTCACTTCTGAGAGATGGGTCAGTACTGTTGGGCAGGATCAATCCAGCAAGATCATGAGCCCTTTTCTATTCATTGATCAGTCTAAACAAATTAACTATTCAAGACACTGACTGACTATCCCATTGGCAAGATAGGCTGGGCAGTCTGGGACCCACAGAACTCAAGTGGGTTTTCGAAGGCATGTGCAGTTCTGTCCTATTGTGAGAGCCTTTGCCTTTTGCTCCATAGTGATTCCTCACACAGCAGCGAAGTTCAGCATGTGAACGTGTGTCCTTGATGCTGCAAGCTAACTCGTTGCTTGGCTTTTAATTACAGTGCTTGCTGGATGGTGATGGGGTTTTTTTTCCCTAGGAGACTGGTTCTGTTGCTTGCCTTGCATCAGGAAGCATGCATTAGAAAGAACAACGAGGGCAAATGCATTGCTGAAATCAGAAAGGCCAAGGTACTGAAGACATCCCTACATTGAAACCAGTGGAAGTAAATGTAGTCCTGTCAAGATAATTAGTATGATGAGGAAAAGTGACTTTCATGGCAGGGAACATAATTGCATTGTCATGGCCCGTTATTTGACCTTCTATGAACCATCCTTCAATACTGCTAATGAGTAGTTCTGCATATGCATGTTGACAGCCCTTGTTGGGAAATAAGCAGCACCTTAGAAACCCAGCGAAATATTAAGCATCCAGGATGCTTATTATTTATTAAAGACCCCTATTAGTGTACTTCCTCCATGGTGTAGTAATTGGTGAGAGCTTCACAGGACTTGCTCCCCCTGTGTCACTTGTGGAAACTCAGGGTTCTTCTTTGTAACATCCTATAGCCAGTTATTTTAGTATGTAGCCCTTAGCTTATATGTTTTCCAGCATAGAGTTAATGAAATTATAATTAAAGGATAATGAACAGGAATTCAGTGCTAGCTGCACGCTGCTGCCTGAAGGATTGGCATTGTCATCCCATTTCTCCTAACTTGCCAGCTGATGCTTTGCTCATGGACTTTGAATAATGCTGTGATTTACCTCAAGACCTGCATTTTGATGCCACCATTCTCAGATTTATAAAAGAAGATTTTTAATTCTGCAGCTTCTCATTCAGAGGTGCTGCTTTATTCACACCAGAAGGAATCATTCCCATAATCAGCTTCTGCATCCCATGAAACCTTCCCTCCCAATCGTCTGTCTTGCACACACTTAGTGTCTCTGAGAGCTCTCAAATGTGTTTTAGAAAGAAAGCCTTGGTTTAAGACTCCAAGTGAGAGTTTCCCATTTTCCTCAATCCACTGTGGAAGTCGTTGAGTGCTTTCAGAAAGGGTCTGGAAGCCATCTTTTTAGGAGCAGCATTTTTTGCTGTTTCTATAAATACATAGAATATTTCTCTGTATAATTGTGTGTATGCGTTTGAAGGCTGGCTCGCTCCATCCCTTTGAGCGCAGCTGCATTCCAACGTCTCCATAGGAATCAGAGTTTCAGTACCCTTGATGATTCGTGTGGCTTTAGTCTGAATCTAATCAGTCAGCCACCAGCTTTTGCCAGCTGGTGCCAAGAGATAAATACCCAGCTCCCAAATCTTAGGAAAGCTGAGAGAATAAGACCTTACAAATGATGATCAAGTCACCACTTGGACCCTTGGACAAAGAGATTGAGCTTCTGTTCATAGGGAAATGGCCTCGTGATCAATCCCAGCTCTCCATAGGCACAGCTGGTGGTGGCTGCATTGCTGTCCAGACTCGGAACACTGAATGTTGGTGTCCAAAGTGTGGGATTAGAAACATCCCTCTCCATCTCCCATTTTAGGTGGCTTATGTTTCATTATGAACTAAGAAGCAAAATAATACTGCCAGCAAAAGCACTTGCCAAATATTGCAGTTACCCTGTAAAGCATTAAAATGTAATGGGTGTTAGATCTGTGTTGCCAGTGCAGTTATGGCAGTTGTAGGTACCAGCCTTCTGTTCTAAAAACCTGCTGTGTCCTATTATTGTCAGCAGTTGTCTTCTGTCTTGACTGTGCCACAAGCATCACTGTTTGTGTGGTCACTTGAAGGGACAGAGAGGAGGCAATCGGGGGGGTACTTAGAGTGTGTTGAGCAGAGGCTGCTGAAATCCCTACCCATCCGTTGTGAGGTTGTCTTGGGTTTATCCACGCAGTTTCGTAGCTGACTCTTCTGGTTTAATTCATGTGTGTCAGAATCAATTGATGACCGTGCTGTTGCTGAACAGATCTGCGTAGGCTTTGTGAGTACAGTTGCAGCCACTGCTTACTATCATTGTAGAGGTTTACAAGACAAAAACGCATGTATAAGAGGCATTCAGGAGATGGGACTTTGGTCCCTGACTCCATTGCAAGGGCAGTGAATTCCTTTGTGCTTTATACATCCCCTGGAAGCTCCAGGGAAAGGGTCCTCTCACCTGCTGCTTGCCTGTCTTCTCTAGCATCACTAGCAGACTCCAGTCGGTTTAGGTCTTTTCACCTACAAGAAGCATCTTTATTCTGCTTCTAGTTATCCACCTCTTGATGACTGTAGATAATATAATGAGACATGGCTAGTGGGAAGTGTGGAGATAAATCTGTCACTTTGGCTTTGAATTTGTTTCCATGAACTGGGTTTGTGCCTCTCTTTGTTGAGAGAACCTCTTGTTGTCCAGTGCACTCTTAGTGCAACCATCTCTGTCATCGCTCTGATAAACTGGGAATGTGCCTAATCTATTGCTCTCTGGGTGCAGCGAGACTGGTTTGCATGTACAGCATGACCTGAGGGTGCCTGCTGGAGCTTTCATCATCCTATACATTTGAAGCCTTGTGATGGTTCTGGTGCTAAGCATTTTTGCAGAGCTTAGAAGGCTGTTTCTGAGGAGGCAGCTGAAGGATGCTGGAATAACCAGCTTTCATTGAGGTCAATGAGACTTGGGATTCCTAAAAGCATCATGGATCTCGGGTTAGGTGATTTGCACAGTGGAGGAGTAAAGGACTGCTCAATATTAACAACTTATTTCCTGCATTTCTTCTGTTTCTTGCATTATAAACTCCTTATTGACTCCTTTTTAGAGGCTTTGCATACCAGGCTGATTATATCCTGCTTGTTGAATCTCCCTGCTTCTGTAGTGTCTATCAGTGCTCAATCCTGAATGGAATGCCTCGGTAAGACCACAGTCTGAATGCTTAGAGCTAATACTAACCGTGAAGTTGCGTGTTCCTGGTGTTACTCATTAACAGCAAGCCTATTCCACCTGGGAAAAGACAGTAACAGGGATGTTGAAAACCTGTCTCTGTTCAATTTAGCATCAGGTGGCCTGGAGAAGTCATTAATTTTGTAGTGGTACCTGGGATTGTGTGGCTGCTGTATTGGGAATTTCCGTTTCCTTCCCTTGCATTGCAAGTGAAAGCTGGCATTTGAAATTGAATCCTGACAGATTCAATGGTTTTCCCTGTGCAATCAAAGGGATTAATTATTGAGCCTATTTTCAGAAGAGTGGCTTTTAATGGCAAGTTATAAGGATGGGAAATGGGTTTGGTTTCCTATCTGGAGAGGATGCCAAAAGATAGGTTGCTTCAGGCTTGACTGTTCGGTCTAATGAGGTCCTAGGGGATAAATAGCAACAGCCTGAGCACCCTTGCTTGGAACTAGCAAACACACAGGACATGCCTGTTGAGAAAGAGGCCAGTTCTGATGTGTGCGAAGTGGTGTGGCTACTCTGGTGATGGAGCAGGAGCCACTGTCTGCACTGATCGCATGGAAGTTACTGAGAAACAGGCAGGAGAACTCATTCCTCACACTCAGGGAACTTCAGCTCTGCTTCAGTGGTGGCTTTCTCGCATCCAGGCTCCTGCCAGTCCCGGTATTGATGCTATTTGACTGACAAAGTTCCTGCCAAACGTGCTGTGGCTCTGACAGAGGGGTAGGGAGTAGATCCTCTGCCATCACCAAAGGAGTTAAGGTATATCCAGCACTTACAGTGGTATTTCCATACTTAAGATAGAAACTAACATGAATGCACAGTGGTTTATTTGGGGGGCTTTCTGGTTGGGTTTGGGTTTCTATTAGGCAATTAATACTTTCCAAGGCGAAGAATTAGGACAGGAAAATCAATGTGCATCCCTTTGCAGTAAGGAGCAAGCCAGCACGTGTGTCTAGAGGAGAATAACGTGGGCTGGCAGCAACATTTGAACTGGGGTCCTTGGAGAAAAGGCTCCCCTGTGCAGGAGGATGCTCAGCCTGGAGCCTGAATTGACGATTCCTGCTCTGTATCACAGGATGAAGTGTTATTGAGGAGGTATAAACCAGATGGTTTCTCTGAACCCCTGACATTAGCAGCCTGCAACTAGATAAATAGTTTAAATTGCCTGGTGAAAGAAAGTCTGGAATCTTCCCACAGTTGGCATTAACCTTGAGGGAGGAGAGGCTGGATTCTGGCACCAGTTACTAGCTTGGGAATTGCTGAAAATGAAATCCCCTTCGACTGAAACAAGGAGTCTGTCTTGGGTTTAGATCTCTTAGCCCAGCAGACCCCATAGGAGACTATTAATGCAATAATCACGTTACTGACTCCTCCTTTAGCTTGATATCTTTCTAGTGCCATAAAATTCCTACCATGGTTTGCTTTCCTTTTCATTTTCTATGTCTTTTCTTTTCGGATTACATATCCCCTCCATCTCTTGGCTATCCCGATGAGCCTGCATTGCTGAAGTGAGTTGTGAATCCCATAAGAACACAACTCAGTGCTGTCTGAGTGGTTCACGAGGCAGCTAAAGGAAATAAAATGTTAAACCCAAGAAGGAAACAAATAATATCTCAAATGTCAAGAGGAACTTACTCATCCAAACAGAGGGAGGTAACAGAGAGGAAAAACTGAGGACTAGTCTAGGCAGAATTAGAAGTCTCTCCGATTCCAGTTATCATTAGCATGGAGCAAACTTGAATGTTAGGGTTTCTAATGAGTCTGATCCTTCCAGTTGTAGTGATAGCAAGAGAGATTCCTGCTGAGACTGTGCAGTATTGGATCCCCTGAATTAGTAGCTCTGGGATTAACTGCAGCTCCGGATGAAAATCAAACCCAAACCAACCTTGGCGGTCTCTTGGCTGCATCCCGTTAGTAAGATGATTTAGGAGCCAGGATGACACTGGAAGCCCAGGAGATGCAGGTTTGTTGACACACGGGTAGCACATCCCCAGCAAACTTTGCTTTTGAGCTCTGGGAGGGAAAACATTTTGCATCAGCACTTGGCACCTCCTTCACACCGCAGGCTTTTATACCCAGCACAAGACTTGCTGTCGTTACTGGTACTGGAGGCATTTGAGGGTCGTGCGACAACCTGGGGAGCTGACTTTATGGCGTCCTGAAGGCAGTATGCTGTAGAAGAGAATTCCCCTGCTAACAGCATTCTTGTTTGGCTGTTTCTTGATGGAGCGGCTCGGGTTTGAAATGGTCTTTTCCTACTGGGAGCTGCAGGTTTTGTGTTTCTTTCTCCAGCCAGACTGTGCAACACTCATAGCAACAGGTTTTCCTTTGTCCTTAGACTTCCGTGATTGAAAGCAAACCAGGCTTTTATTCTTCAGGGATGCCATTATTTCTGCAGATGAGGTTGGGAGAAAAGGGCTGCAAATACCCTTTGCAACAGAAGTATTAAGGAGTTCAATTTATTAAGTTAATCAAAATACTGCTAAAGGAAAGTTGATCACAGCCTATCCCCACCGGGAGACGTTATGTGATTATAAAGGGCTGCTTATTCTGAGAGATAATGAAATAACAATTTCTGGTAGCTGGAAGTTGTGTGGGAAGAAATCCCATCCCATGCCAGAAACCATGTGCAAACTCTTACAAATGAGTATTTGGGGAAATTGCTGCAGTTGTGGTTTATCCATCACTTGAAAGATGCAGCAACAACCCACACCGAGGCTGCAGGCAGCTTGTGTGAAACAGCTTCACGTGGTAACCAGAGCAGAACAGCGCCAAGATCTGGGTGCTGTTTCTGCCTCTGCACTCACCTCCTAAGTGACATTCTGCTTTCACATCATTCCCCTGCCTCAGTTTCCCTTTTTAAACTGACAGGAGAGGGACTTGCCTCTGTTTGTTACGTTCTGTTGATGTAAAGCCATACGTGCAAGGCTGCTGTCGTTGTCTCTCTAGGATCATCGACTTGTGTGCTTCCTTTCAAGCTCTGTTTATGAGTTTTCAGAGTGAAGTTCTGCCACCACGTTTCCTCCTGGACTTATCAAGGATGCCTCATTAACACAGGCCTGAACTCTCCCTGCTGCCGAGTTTCACTCTGTACGTTGCCACCGTGACCCACTTTGCTTTCTCAGATAAAAGCTTGCCCACAAAGCATCATCATTTTCATTCTCTCCACTCCCACATATTCTCCTTTCCAAACACTTTATTCCTCTCAATGAATTCTTGTTATTGCTGCCGTAAGTTACTGATCTGCTTAAAGAAAACCCACGTTTAAAAAGCCTTCGATTGAGATTTCAGAAGAACGAATGTAATGAGAAAGAAGACGCTATAAAACACAAGTTAATGGATGGAGACACAACCACAGGTCTCTGCAGGTTCTGAAACATTAACTAATACAGAGATAGAGTTGTGCTGCTGCTGTTTGCTTCGTTAGAGCTGCTCTTCTACTTGGTTTCACTTGGGAACCAGCCATGAACAGAAGCCCAGACTGCTGGGCACCAGAGCAAAGGGCATTTCTGAAACCCAGGAGCTCTGCAGAGCTGAAGAACCTGCTTGAACCTTAGTGCCTGTCTCCCTTCTTCACACATTCACCTTGCAGATGCCCTGGTGAGAGGAGGGAGGAATGGAATCGCTGGCTTCCACCTTCTCCTCCTTGTTCAGCAGACAGCCTGGCGTGTCCCAGGAGCAACATCATTATGGTCCTTTGCCTGGGATAATGATCTTCTTATCATGGGGATGAGGCTGGTTGCCACATGGTGCTGCCTCAGCGATGCCGATGCTCAGTGCAGGGCTAACGTGTCTGTGCTGCATAAGCACAGCACAGGGGAAAGCCCAGCTCCTGTGGGGTGTTTGAGGGCTCGTGTTGGAGCAGGCTGCTGAGCTAGGTCACCACGAGGAGATTCCATCTGCAGGACTCCTGCATGGAAACAGCTTGTCCAAGTCTGTTGTCCTGTTTCGGTTGGCCCTAAGATCGGGATAATCTGGACTGACTTATTGGTACTGACTTAGTTTGTGTGTTTGTAACGTTAATTGTAGGTTAGTCTTGTGGCTCAGTCAACTGAACGGGGACATCAGGGTCCATTTCTGATGCCTACCACAGATCTTGTAGCATTAATAAATATATCAGAATCTCTTTATCATAGAATCACAGAATGGCTTGGGCTGGAAGGGACCTTGCAGTTCATCCAGTTCCAACCCCTGCCACGGGCAGGGACCCCTTCCACTAGAGCAGCTTGCTCCGAGCCCCTGTGTCCAACCTGGCCTTGAGCACTGCCAGGGATGGGGCAAGCAAATCTCAGTCTCTGTTTCACTGATTTCGGAAGATAAAAGCTAAACCTTTAGCTATAGGGAAGCTCTTCTCTTCCCTAGCTCTCTGCCTTGCTTGTATTTCTTTTTAATACCCTGTTGGAGACTGGGATTTCCCTGGTATCCCTTCATTTTATTTCCCTGAGAATGGTCCAGAGCCTGCCGAACTTTGCAGTTAGGGTTTTACTTGGCTTCCTGTCAAGAGCCATACACTGATTTTACATGCAAAGATCCTAGTTAGGCAGCAGGTGATAAAGCAAATTGGAGCTTGGCAAGGATTCTGGGGCTGCTAAATGCCATCGGATCTCTTAATGATCCCAAGTGCACGGTCGGGTAGTTTTGCACCCCATCCAAAAGGAAGTGGCAGGAGGGTTGTGTGTGCAGATTGGAGGACATCTGCTACAAACCATGGGGACGTGGTTTCTCAGGAGGCAATGAAAATCTCCCTGCTACCTAACCGCACAAACACAGACGTTCCAGTCCCAAACCCTCTGCACATGTGGATGGCTCTCGCTCTTGCTAAGTAGTTCTTTCAAGCTTGCAGTTTGCAGCCCGTGTCTAGTTAACTATTGAGCTGTTTGGGAGGCAGATGAGGAGCTGGTACCTATTAACCTGGTCCCTTCCATAGTTACAAGCCCCATTTCCTTACTGGTTTACAACTTGCTCATAGTTAGAAATCAGTTGCATCCTGATGGCTTTTTTAGTAGGAAGAGCTCTGTTGGACTTCACAGAGTGCCACCAAAGGGGGAAGAATAAGATTGTTAAATGAATCGGGCCTCCCAACCCACTGTGAATTCAAGTTGACCTAGTTTGAGTTAAGTTGTATGGGAATCCTGTGTAGACCCCTTAATTCATAATTAAGTAGTCTTAATTTGCTTCTGTAATTCATAGAATCCCAGAATGGGTTGGGTTGGAAGGGACCTTAAAGATCACCTAGATCCAACCCCGTGCTGAGAGCAGGGACCCCTTCCACTAGACCAGCTCATTCGTGTTGACTTCCAAATGCTTTCATAGTGGTTGTAGTTGCAGTACTCCCTGTCCTTGCCCAAACACACCCCTACTCTTAAGCCTCAACCCCCAGCTCCATCAGAGGTGAGGGCTTATTTGTATTCCCAGATTTACAGAGCATTTAAACAAGCTTCTTCCTTCTTCTGCCTGCCTGAATCTTGTGACGAGGAGGAAACTGGGACAGGAGGCTCCCCCTTCATAACAGCTCTCCCATCGGAGTGACGGAGTGATATTAGCTACAAACCACCAGCTTGATTCCCCACCACTTTGCTAAGGTTGTGCACTCCTTTTGCACGAGTACAGAACATCTGCACCTGGGGTGGAAAGCAGGGAAATCAGATGTGGGGCACACTTGAAAGCTCGCTGCTCCTTAATCCTCTAACCCAGTTTGCTGCTGCTTTTAATGTAACCTCTGCGTTGGCAGCCATGGGAGAAAGACTGAATAATAAAGGGGAAAAACCTCAGTTCTGGGTGTAATGCTTTTCTAGCATTGAAAACTCAATAGGAAAGCAAAGGGTGAAGAAGATTTCTTTAATGTAGGAGAGACTTTCCAACAGAATGATAAATAGGTCTCACTTCTCCCATTCCCTGCTACAAATCAGAACAGACTTCCCCGGAGCTAGTGATGTACTAGCAATATACCAGTATGAAAGGGGGATCTTGGCACTTGGTTTTTGCTGTTCTTTAATTCATGCAAATGTTTTAGCCTCTGGCAGGTTTTAACCCGCTCAGTTCAACTGGATTTGAGGTGTGTTTGAAACCTGTTCATGAGAAAACTCCCTGGCATCACAGACCTCCCTTAGAAATGCCGATGGCAAAGTCTCGAACTGGTGTTAAAAGGGTCTTCTGGTTTGGATGGGCACTGATTTTCACCAGTTTCACCTCAGAGCTGGCAGTGGGAAACTGGGGGCTCTGTTTCTCTTCTGAAAAAGCACCTTTCTGTTCCTTTGGCTAAATAGAGAGCTCTTTAGAATCACAGAATCATAGAATGGTTTGGGTTGGAAAGGACCTTAAGATCATCCAGTTCCAACCCCCCTGCCATGGGCAGGGACACCTCACACTAAACCATGGCACCCAAGGCTCTGTCCAGCCTGGCCTTGAACACTGCCAGGGATGGAGCATTCACAACCTCCCTGGGCAACCCATTCCAGTGCCTCAGCACCCTAACAGGAAAGAATTTCCTCCTTAGATCCAATCTAAACTTCCCCTGTTTCAGTCTGAACCCATCACCCCTTGTCCCATCCCTGCAGTCCCTATGAAGAGCCCCTCTCCAGCATCCTTGCAGCCCCCTTCAGACACTGGAAGCTGCTCTGAGGTCTCCACGCAGCTTCTCTTCTCCAGGCTGAACAGCCCCAATGTTCTCAGCCTGGCTCCATGCGGGAGCTGCTCCAGTCCCTGAGCATCCTCGTGGCCTCCTCTGGACTTTTTCCAACAGTTCCATGTCCTTTTTATGTTGAGGACCTGTCATTCATCTCAGTCAGAGCCTGCTGCCAAGTACCTTTGTGGAAAGGCTCAGAAACCTGGGCTCCTCTATAGTGTTCACTCCCCAAACAACTGTCTCCTCAGTTCTTACCCTAAGGAGAGGCAAGAGAGGAGCCTTAGGCTGTTGCTGACATTGGTTGCTGGCATCTGGTTTAAGAGGAAGCACAATAAATTAGTGGGGGTTTAGGATGCATGAAGCCACAATAGGTTATAGGTACACATGTATGCCAGGTTGGATGGGGCTTGGACCAACCAGCTCTAGTGAAGGTGTCCCTGCCCATGGCAGTGGGTTGGAACTGGATGAGCTCTAAGGTCCCTTCCAACCCAAACCATTCCGTGATTCTATGATAGATTTCCTTACCCAATAGATGAGATACAGGCTATTCTTTGACATGGGGCCATTTCTACCCCTTTGAAAGACCCCCAGTGTTAATTCTTGTAACCCTCCTCCTGTAACTCCAGATGTTCTTTATTCTGACTCCTTATTCTGACCTCTTGTTTTCCATGGTACCCGAATATGATGTTGAAAGAAACTGTATTTATCCTAGTACTTTATCAAGGGATGTACATTCTGTTTTCCCTAGGGATTATTTTCTCATACTTTCCCTCTGTTATTAGGTGTTTTCCTCCTTTCTAAGATAAACACTAGTGATTTTTTCAATATCTGTAGCATGGGTGTTAAGAAAAAAAAGCTTTAAATCATCCTATTAAACGTAATAGGAAATGTTGCCTGTGCTATATAATTCTACTGGGGAGCTTCTAAAGCCCTACAGAAAGGTTATCATTTTCTCTAACAAATAAGGACTTTTAATGCACTTCCTCCAAAATCCTATTGGGCTTCATTCCTATTAAACTCTGTAGGACTGAAGATGCCCCTAAGGCTGTGATAACAGCAAGAGCCCTTTTTGCTGGCTAATGTATCTGTTTTCAAGCTTGCTTTTTTTTTGCAATTATCTGGTACAACTTTATCACCTTCCTTTAATTTCTCAGCTGTCTTTGCCATGCTGAAAAATGCTGATGAGATCTCTCCTGCTGCATTTCACATGATAAGGCTGTCAGAAGTGTAAATATTTCATAGGTGATGATTTGACTTTCCCAATAAATTAGCACTTCTTGAAGGCCCCCCAGAACTTTTTTTGGGCCAGGTTGATAAAATGTTGGCAGTTATTGTACCAGCGCCTTGCTTCTGCCTTCCTGCTGCAGAAACATGCATGGAATCTAATGGCTGTGTGCTTTATGTTGTGTCTTTGAGTGGTGGCCACACTGATGCTGTGAGGGCTGGAGCAGCTGTGCTCTGGAGCCAGGCTGAGAGAGCTGGGCTGGGGCAGCCTGGAGAAGAGAAGGCTCCTGAAGGGGAGACCTGAGAGCAGCTCCAGTGCCTAAAAGGGCTGCAGGAAAGCTGGAGAGGGGCTTGGGACAAGGGATGTAGGGACAGGCCAAGGGGAATGGCTTGAACCTGCCCGAGGGGAGACTGAGATGAGCTCTTAGGCAGAAGCTCTTCCCTGTGAGGGTGCTGAGGCGCTGGCACAGGGTGCCCAGAGAAGCTGTGGCTGCCCCATCCCTGGCAGTGTTCAAGGCCAGGTTGGACACAGGGGCTTGGAGCAAGCTGCTCTAGTGGAAGGGGTCCCTGCCCGTGGCAGGGGTTGGAGCTGGAGGAGCTTTAAGGTCCCTTCATCCCAAACCATTCCATGATTCTGTGATCCCTTTCAGGAGGAGTTTTAGTAGGTGATGAAGGAAATGCTATGTGTTGACATTGGCTTTTTCTCCCTGTTGCTTCTCTGCCATGATACCCATGCTGGTTCATCCCTTATCCTTTGGTAGCAAAAGTCTTGGGGTAAACTTCTTCTCAGGCTCCAAATTGCCCCAACCTGTGGAAACAGTCCAAGTTCCATTCAGACTACTTTATATCCATCTTAAATGTTCTCATTCCTGTATCACCATCACCTTCTTCCCCTCGAAAGGGAGCTTTGCTCAAATCCACTGAGTTTCACCTAAATTAGATCCTTGAAGCATCCATGGTGTGAAAGCCTTCTCCAGGGATCACAGCGGCAGTTCTGCCTAGGCTTGTGCTGCACGACATCTCTCCAAATGAACTGAACATCAGGACATAATGGGCCTCGCTGGCAGTCCTCTGTGTGCCATATGTTGAGTGCAGCTGGTACGTGGCACCGTCGCTGAAGCAGGTCATTTACTGCAGGAAGAAGAAACAGACTGTGCATGCCAATTTATCAAGGTTAGAAACAGTGGCAAGGAAGGCACCATGGAAAGGGGATGGTGGAGGAAGTTCTGGACCATTTTATCTGAGAGGGAGTAATTCTCTAGCAGTTCTTTGCATCCTTCTGCAAAGCCCTGATTAATTCCTCCAAGGGGAAGGTGAGGACTGCGCTAGGCGAGGATTCCAGTACATTTATTGGAGATGGGAACTCCATCTGATGCTCCAAACCTTGGCATCATCCCCAGTTAGGTTTCTTTTGCAGGGACCTGTGCATTAAAGTGATGAGCTATATCTATACGTGTGAACTTGAAAGGGAGAAGGCAGATTCGGATCACAGTCTTACCTTGGGGGGGAAAAGTGTGATGCGCTGATAAGATGTGGCTCTGTAAGACTGGGAAGAGTTGTGCTCCTTCTGTAATGGTGATGTTAATGTTCCTTTCATTTACTCAGCTGATTTAGCTTGGTTAATCCAAGTGGGGACTGACTTTCCATGTGGGTGTGTTTGGCCTAGGGGGGCCCCAGTCTTTGCTATAATGGCTATACTCCATTGAAGACCAGATTTATTACAGTTGCATGAAATAATGGATTTCATTCAGCATCCAGTTTCCTGAGGTTGCTCTTTATTCTCTTTGTCGTTCCCAGAGCACTGAATCCGACTTTGTAATGCCCATGTTGCCTTGTGGAAGTAGAAAATAAGCAGTCGATCTGGATGTAAAGTATTCCCTGAATGATCATGCCTAGCCCCTTCCAAAAGGTAAGCATGTGCTGCACATGCTTACCTTTTATTCCCTGGTTAGGCTGAAATATGCCTGAACGCCTCGCGTTGTTATTAAAGCGCTAGCAATGATGTTGAGCAACATGATATAATTAGAATAAATCTGAGTGGAGTGTCTTAGGAGGGAAGAATCATCATTTCTCAGAAATATCGTTAGAAGAAATCTGATTTCATGCAATGCTCTCAGCCAAAGTACCATGCTAGCTCATTTTGGCACGTTGGAAATGAATCATTGCCTCTGATTGTCTAGTCTAGGAATTCCCATTTATCACCAGCCTTCTAAGAAACGGCAAGAAAGACAAGAAAGCAAATTAACTTTCAGGCACCCTTATTCAATCCTCTGTACCTAACTTAGATGAGATTAGGGATTTAGCTTCCCTGGCTGGACCCCAGGACTTTTTTCCTATGATTAAAGATAACCAAACAACATCTTCACGCAATATATGTCAGGATCTTTTAGAAAGCCTGATTTTATCTTGCAAGATAATCGTGCTACTTCATTAGGAGCTGTGTGGCTATTCTGGGCCGATGCCCAAAGGATGAACATCCAGCACTGGAAACAATAAACCTGCATGGACTGAAGCAGCAAATGTGGAAGTTACTTGGTTTATCGGCTTACCTACTTTGATATCAACAAAGGGCTCCCTTCTTTCATATCTAAAGCGCAGAGTCCAAGAGTTAATATCCTGAATTGATGTAAAATTGATTCCATAACCTTTAGGGGGAAAAAACACAACTACTTTCACATGGATAAGAGGAAGCAACTTCATAAAGCCAGGTAGACAATACCATGCATTTAGGGGTTGGAACTGGATGATCTTAAGGTCCTTTCCAACCCAAACCGTTCTATGATTCTATGTGTTTCTTGCCCAGATACAGCTACTGGATTCTGTGGTTTCAATTTAACGTGATTAACTTCGTCTAGGAGGATGTGCATCCTTTGACATCTGAGATGCAAGGCCTTGTAGTGACTCTTCTAATCTAAAAACAAAGCTGGAGCTTTAAGTTCAGGCCTGTGGCAGAGATTAGCTAGCGAAGGCATCAGGACAGAGCCTGCAGCAAGTTGTGTTATTCCCACCCACACACTCATCACCTTTATCCAAATGGTTCAAGCTTGCTCCTTAGCAGCAGTTTTGTTCCTTCCTTCAAGACACTTTGGGTCCTTTTATTTCCCCTTTTCTCCCCTGCTAACTAAATCACATTGGACATTTCACACTGAACACACCGATAGTCTCTAAAATATCAAATGCTTTATCCCTGGGAGCTGCTTTTCTTAATGGATTAACTATGACAGGGACTGCACTCCCACAGTTTTTAGACTATGCAATAAGTATATTACATACTTTTAAAGCTATAAATAAGATTTATACACAACCCATGGGGATTTTCCATTAAAACTTCATAAATCGCATCATGCATTATCCTTTTTAATCCTCAGCCTTGCAGTGTTAGTCACCAAAAAAATGCATTTAACCCTGTATAAAATTCAGGAGCATGTGTAAAGAAGGGTAACGAGAGCTTTTATGTGCGCTGGGTTTTCTTCCCCTAATGCATTTCCTTTTCCTGGCAGTTATTTGTAATAGGGGTGGTTCTTTCTCGGCCCTGCTTTAGCTGCAAACCCGGGTGCTCTGCCTAAATAGCTCCAGTACAGACCAGCAGAATAAGCTTTTCCTGTGTTACCCTCCCTTTAGCTAAAGGCATCCCTGTTATTTGGTGCTAGGAGAAGGCAGCTCTTGGATTCTACACCTCATTCACTCTCACTGGTCAAGCTCTTCCTTTCCAGTGAACAGCATAAGAAGAGGAGCAGTGATCTAATTGCATCATATTGAACTGCCTTCAGCTATTTGACCTGCTTGATAGTCTCAGGATTCAGAGTAGTGGAGACTGCCATTGTCTCTGCCCCCTTGGCAGTGGTGTTCCATAGGAGCTATGTGATTCTCTTTCATACCCTCTTAATTTTTGGGGAACAGAACAAAAATGAAGCTCTATGTGGTAGGATCTTGGTTCCACACAAAGGAAGGTGTTCATGCATAGGAAAGGGTGTTACCTCCTCTTTCCATGCATTTAGGCTGTAAGCTCTTTAAAACCAGGGCCATCTCTTCCCACTTGGAAGAGTAGAAGGGAAGGATGCATTCAAAGTAGACACGCCACCCAGTCACAGTCTTCCAGTGAACCCTCATCACCTGCA
The DNA here is from genome assembly GCF_034315485.1 of Pezoporus occidentalis. NCBI lineage: Eukaryota > Metazoa > Chordata > Aves > Psittaciformes > Psittacidae > Pezoporus > Pezoporus occidentalis. Next base: position 787,435 of record NW_026914158.1, read on the forward strand.
ACGCGATGCACGAGCAGACGCGTTGCTTCGGTGCGTTTCATGGCGTTCAGGATGTTACCCAGAAAGTAATGACAACGTTCTTGAACACCAGGATGCTTTTAAACCACTGGAACATGCAATGCAGCTGCCTCCCCACCAGGAGCCACTGGCAATGGGACTTTAATTAGCAGCTCCCTTCCCATCTTCCAGCGGGGATGTTGTTTTGTGGAAGAGCATCGTCCTCGGTGCTAGGAAGAGCACCGCAGAGACAAGCGGCAATCTGGATCTTGCTTTAGAGGCTTTTAGAAACAAGCAGCTCTGATTAGCTTAGTGCTGGCCCAGCCAAAATAATAACTCATGGGGCTTGGAAAGCTCCATTCGGGAGGAAGACAGGAGGAGCTGCTTGGTTTACAGGTGTCTTGGACAGGCAGGAATTTCATAGCAGAGTAGGGCAGCCTAGATGCCGTGGTGATGGATGGGGTAGATCCTGTCCTGATTTACATGGCAGGACTTGCATGATAATCCTCAGCTGAATGGTAGCTCCTGTTTTGAGATGTTCCGTCAGGAAAGCCTCCATCTGATCATGGACGTGAGGTTTTTCTCACCAAATGCAAACAATTACTACGATAAAACAAAGTTCAGTAAGAACTAAAGAGCAGAACTGTGCTAGGAGGAACTGAGCCGATGCCTGCCCAAGTCAGCCTGCAGCCTAAAGATGAGCTGCAGTCTAGAGACAGAAGAAGCAGCACAGTTGTGGAGTGATGGGTTTTTTTTTACTTGGAGGAGAGGAACAAAGGCAAATACAGAACCTGTTTGTCTGTGTTTAGGTAAGAACTGTTATCTACTGATCTACAGTGCTTGTTTAATCAACGGGGCCGTACTCTGGGAATGTGTACCCAGTCTTACAGCATGAGAAGTTCCTTGCCGAGTGTCCGGTTGTGCTTCCATCATAGAACAGTTTGGGTTGGAAAAGACCTTAAAGTCATCCACTTCCAACTCCCCTGCCATGGGCAGGGATGCCTCACACTAGACCATGTCATCATAGGTGAGGGATGAGATTCCAGTGTGATGTGTGAGACAGCAGAGGAAATGAGAAGGTGACAGTGGGAGACATTGGTCAACGGTGTCCATTGACCCAGATGACATGTTCTTATTGCAGAAAACAATGGCGTATCACCCTTAGCTTTAGAGCTGCATGTCAGCTCCTGCTCGAAGGTGAGAAGGTTGCAGGGAAGCATCCTTGGCAGCTGGCAGCGGGATGGGAAGGGAGCCAGTTGATATCACACTGGGTGAACCACTTGAGAAGTGCTGGCATTTGTGCAATGGCATCTGCTTACACAGCCCATCGGAAGGCGCCAGATGCTGTCTGTGCAGTTAAGAGCTCCTCTGCTTTGGCATTTGTGTCCTGCAGTTTACAGCTCTGCCTCATCAGGGTTGGGAGGGGACGAGCCCATGCAGCTGAGCAGAAATCCAGCTTCTGTGTGGAAGTGCTTTGTCTGATCCCACGTAAACCCCGTCCCCATCCACAGAGCAACTTGAGATCCCGGTACTGCTTTTATGTCTTGACCTCAGTGCTTTGGACCGATTTATTTCACATATAGGTTTGGGAGGAATTACCTTTTGTTCTGTAGATCTTACACATGGGAAAGTGGATTGAGGTACAGGACAGCTTGTGCAGACTCACCCTTGTCATCTACATTTGTCTTCATAGTGGCAAATGTGAGGAGAGCATCTAACATGAAAGAGGGACAAACGTTGCAAGGTTACGTGATGGGGTTTGGTTGCCTTTGTGGAGGGGGAGTCACTGATTTCCCTGCTCTTTTCTTCCCCACAGCCCAAGAGAGGCTGACAAATCTGAATATGCGTAAGATGCAAGAGAACAGATACAGGTCAGAATGTTTCATTAAGCAAGATCAGGATCTTTCACCCATTTTAAAGATCAGGACAGAGGTGCACCCCTTAGGATAAAATAGGATTTTCTTCATGGATTTCTTGTTAGGTTTTCCCTATGGAGAAGGTATTTGCCATAAAATGTGTGGGTATTCTCTCCACGTAGAGTGCAGGGCAAAACCATTTGGGTTTATACCCTGACATTCCAAATGTCAGGAAATGGAGGAGTGGATGTAATGTCTGAATGTACTGGTCAGATATTTGTGACTCCTGGTGCAACAGTAATGTTTTCCCTTTGGGATCCAGTGCAGGAAACAAATGTGGCTAATGAAGGACTTGGAGGGCTAACAAGCCCTAAATCAGGTTTCCCAGCTTTTTAATTATGCTGCATAATTATTGGAGAGTTGCCATCATCTCTTTAATCTGATTGACTAACAGGTAGCTTGGCCGATCCACACAGCAACCTATTTATACTTCCCTGCTGATGGACTATCAGTTGAAGAGCTGCAGAGGCATTGCCTAAGCAGGAAAAAATGTATTGGTCTCTTGTTTGTATGGAGCACGTTTAGCATGTGTGGAAAACCTCAGCAGAGGATTGGTTTCTTGCTTTTAACAGGTCTGGAAGGGGTCTGTTTGTCAGCCAAAGGAAGCCTAAGACAACCAAAGTGCTTCCAGAAGGGGCACAATGTTAGAGAAAGAGGCAGTAGTTGTCCTGGACAAGAGAAACAGGGCTGCATTTGTGAGTGAAGCCCAAAGGTGGATGAACCCTGGTTGGGATGGGATGAGAGGAAGAAGAAGAGGAATAGGCCTGCCTTGCTACGTGACTGCTGCTCTGCCGCTGGATGTGTTGGTGCCAAGGGAGGAACCACTGGTCCTTTAGCTGTCTTTGTTCTGCAGTTCTTCTCCCCACCCTTAAGTCTATGCCTGCTACTGAACCATCTGCAGGTCAGCCTTTTGCAGAGCTGGGGTTTGGCTGGCTTTTAGGCAGGGTGTTTAGGGAGTGTGTGAGCTCCTCCATGCTGCTGGGGTGGGTAAACCAGCTTTCTGTACATAGAATCATAGAATCATAGGATAGTTTGGGTTGGAAAGGACCTTAAGATCATCCACTTCCAACCCCCTGCCATGGGCAGGGACACCTCACACTAAACCATGGCACCCAAGGCTCTGTCGAACCTGGCCTTGAAACCTGGTCCAACATGCACCTCTGCAGAGCATCATTGTCTGTGGATAGGTGTCTAGAGGGTCCCAGTGGAGCCCTTTGCAGCTCTTAGCCCACAGCATACGCATGACTTAAAAATGAACTGGAAATCATTTTTTACCTCTTCCCATGAACAGTTTTTCCTATTTATGTCCTATTTATTTTTTTACACAGATTTATTTATTCTTTTTACACAAATGTTCAATAATTCAGAGCAGGAATTGCAGAAACCTGCTTTCTTCTGATTCTGAGTGGTACAAGGAGGGAATGCTCTTGTTTTTATATAGGGGTTGAAATGAATTGTTAGATGGAAAGCCCATTTAAAACATGTATCTTCCAGCAGTAGAACTCCCCACCACTTAATGCCTGATCCTTGCCTAATACATGCTTTGGTGCTTCTGAATCCCTTTGAGCTAGGCTGCTCTGAGCAGATTTGACCCATCTCTTTTAATGGTACACCTGATTTCTTATTTGTATATATATTGAATTCCACTTTGGAATCACATGTGTTTTAAATTGTTATGTATGCTGTTTAGGGCTCGAGAGACACTGAGCACATTGTGATCGCAGAGATTAGGATCTGAATACCTCCTCCACCTGCATCCCTCTTGGAGCAAAGTGTGCCAGGGTAATTACAGCTTGGAAGATCTTCTTGTGCTGAGTAATTCAGCCAAAGCAGGACGTATTCTCTGAGCTCCTTGCACTGCCTGGATCCTGGTGGAGCTGGAGGAGCGCTTGAGGCCTTGGGTTTTTGCCCTTTGCATAGGAATGGGATTCAGCCTCGTTTCCTGAGCGCATTCCATTTGTCTCCAGTGGCTCTGTCATTCCCTCAGTGACAAGCCTGGTAAACCACTCAGCAGTGGTTTTGACTACTGAGGGTGCAGCCTGTTCTGGAGCAGAAAGTTCAGCACGGGTATGTTTTACAACATTGCCTCCATGCATATGCACAGATGCCATTGGCAAAGTCCCCTCCCCGAGGCATTCTTGGCAGTGCAGTGTTTGTAGGAAGCAAACACAAGATGTGGGCATGCAGGCAGGACTGAAGTGTATCTGGTTAACCGTGGCAATGTGACGAGTTGCTTGTGTGGTTCTCTTTCGAGCTGGCCATTGCTAAGCTCTGACCTTCTGTGTCATGGTTTCACCTACGGCTGAACATCAGAAGTGTTTAAATGTCTCAGAGCAAGGCTTATGAAGTGGTAATTCCCCATTCAGAGGTAGTTTCCTTCTACTGGAAGGTGTCCCTGCCCGTGGCAGGGGTTTGAAGCTGGATGAGCTTTAAGGTCCCTTCCAACCCAAACCATTGCATGATTCAATTACTTATATACATCCCCTATATATTATAGATGTAAACAGGTCTTCATCTTTTATCAGCAATAAGAGCAGGTTCTTTGCATAGAGCATGGACATGGTTTGGGATATTTTCAGGGCTTTTTGTTTGCATCTCATCTTCTGCCATTTGTAGGGTGCAGATCCTCTCGTAACTGTGTGTCTGGTTAATGCCACGTAGTTCAGCTTATGATGCTGGTAAAGCTAAACCCTTAATTACGTGATAGAGGCAGAGCATCAGGCAAGGCGTTTTTCTCTTTCTCAGGGGTGGTTTAGAGCTGTGGTTCTGGTTCCTGGCTCAATCCCTAGTTTTAACAGCGCTTTGGATAACAGGTAGGACTGTTATCTATTCAAATGGACACTCTCTGCTCAAATGGAACCAAAATTCCAACTAAATATAATTGGTTTCCATAATGAAAATGCCTGTCAAATGTCAGCCAGGAATGATTTTATATCTATTTTATAAACCTCAGATATAAGAGGCTGTAACACAACTGCTGACAGGCTCTTAACTGTAGTAGCACAAGAACAACAGTATAATACAGCGTGACAGGTTTTTCCATGTAGAGGATATGTGTGTTGGTAGAATAGGTTGGACCAAAATTACCCCACAAAATTGATTAGATCATCATGTAATGAGAACCATCATTTTAGCCGTGGCTTTTTGACATCCTCTTGACAACATAATTAACCTGGGGGATGTTGAGGCAATGAAAATCAAAAAGAAACCGCTGTAATTACGGGCTGTAAAATATAACCAAAAATGTTACAGAATAATAAAAAGCTTAATCTTTTGCCTTCCAAGCATATTATCATAATTGCACCTTTTAGACCATTGCCCCACATCCTGATGCTGTCCTAAATGTAAAGGCTTTTTGGTGAAGAAGCCTCTTCTCTCCATTGCATGTTCAGAGTTGCAGGCAGGCTCATCAGTGGATTTTTACCACGTCTAGTTAAATTACACAGCTGTTTGGAGAATTAAGTAATGCCTATTATTAAGGGAAAGGTGAAATTGGGTAAGCAGTGCTCAGTGAAGAGGAAATTATATTACTCATAACTGATGGATCTTAATGGCAATGTGTCCGTAAAAGTTGCAGCATGCCTTTTGGCAGCTGAAATATGTGGCTTTTAATTACCTCGATTTAAGGCAGATAATGGAGTATAGTTATATTATTGTTATTTATCTCGGCCCAACATTTAATTTTATAGGTATCTTCATAAACCTGCCTTCTGGCTGGATAAATACCTGTTAATGCTCTCCAAACATACTCTACGTAGGGCATTTGTTGTACAGTAAGTTGAACATATAACTATCCTACATGTCTGTTTTCACCTTCCTTCCCTCCCTGTGTGTGTTTTCGCCTCTGAGTCAGGTTTTAGCACTAAAGGGGCTCAACAGGGAGGGAGAGGTGTTACTTGTAGCTCTCTTAGCCCCACAATCTCTGCAGTCGTTAACACTAACATGACGAAGGGAACTTACAGTGTTCTCCATCCCTGATGGAAAAGACTATAGGAGATACAGAGCAGTAGGACAGGGTTGTTGCGTGGTCCATGCAAGCTTCTTGATTTGGAGTCAAAGCATTTTAGCATCAGGTTTGCAAAGGCTTTCCCAAGATGCCCAACAACTTCAGTACTTCCAGCTCTCAAATGTGGAGTAAACTCTAAGACCTCTGTTAAAGACAGTGTTGAGAACTACCACAACCTATCCATGGACAAGCCCCATCTCTTTAATCTATAGAAAGGATGACTTGAATCTCAGTCCTACCAATTCCTCCCTTTGTAGGGGACAGACCACATCGTGCCATGCTGATTCATCCTTAAAATCACAGCCCCTGTTCTATGTAGAAACCTAACTGTGGACACAAAGCTGTGCTTCCCGGTGCCATTGTAAGGACAATGAAACCTCTTCCTTAGGAGGAGCTGCAAAAACCTGAGTCCAGATTGGAGAGGTAGGTTCATGGTGGATCTCCTGATCTATTCCCATATGTGATACAGATGGAAGAGGATCTTCCTCCTTTCTGTCCCACCCCAGCTACCTGGTGTTCTCAATGGCCTTTGGGGAAGAGGGGAGGCATTCTAATGCAGTTCTGGCTGTGATGTGACAGAAGGTGTAATGTTGAACCTGTAAGAACAGCGAGCTGTCAGCAGACCTCACTGTACATGAAGTTGTAATGCAAACCTAATCAGCTTGAAAAGAGCTGCTAGCACAATGTACACCACCTCTTCAGCCTATAAATAATTGCAAACGACTAGGCTAGCTATTTTTTAATCATGAGCAGAGGGTGAAGTTAACCCCTGTGTGGAGGAGCCATTGCAAAATAGGGTTTCCTGCCTTGTTTTTTGCTCTGGTCCTTTGCATGGTGTCGAGATGCTCTAACCACCCTTTTTTTGAATATCTCTCTGCCTTTTGTCTCATGATCCCAAAGCACTCTGCAGTAGAAATCAGTTCATTAGAGAATCCCAGCCTGGTTTGGGTTGGAAGGGGCCTTAAAGCTCAAGTAAGGCTCACAGCATCCCCAGGAGGCAGATAAAGGGGATCAGATGAGCTGCCAATGAGTGGGAAGACCACAGGTACCCCGAACAAGTGTGTAGGAGCAGTTAGAAGGGATTCCAGCTTTATCCGGGGACCAGGGATGCTGCTTCAGGAATGTTTTTGCTAACAAACTGCTCTGTGCAGTTGGTCTCAGTTGTGGCAATGAAGCAGGAGGATGCAATGACAAGCGTGAATGGAGGTGTGAGGATGTGGATTTATGTGGTTGAATTGGTGCAGGTCATGACGAGCCCTCGGGTGATGCCACCCTATGTCCCCTGTCCAGTAGCATGAAGTGCAATGGAGTTCAAGCTGAAAACAGCTGAGTGGTTGGGGAAAACCTGGGATTAGTGCCTATGGATGACTGAAATAGCGTGTATATGTACTTTCTGCATGGCTTTAATCATCCCATTGCTTCCCACACCTCACTACTTGCAAAAGGGGGTGTATAGATTGAGCCTGTTTGCTGACAAAGGCTGCACATGGCGAGAGCTTTTGAGAGCATCTCACATAATAGGACCCAACTTCTACTACCATTGGCTTACTTAATAAAACCCAGTGGGTGATGAGGCACTGTGTGATGCCATTAGCAGGTGATGTGCTTTGGAGATGAAATAGCAGGAATCGTTGGCTTTTGAAGAAATGAGATTGGGAAAAGAAAACTAAGCTGTCACGGAATGAGCATCCTTCCGTTTTCCTGTGAATGATTCGGCCTTCCTCCTGTTCTCCCAGTGGTCATGGGATGAGTCCAGAAGGAAAAGCAGGTCTTTTCCGTTCCGTTTTAAGGGAAGCAGTGCCCCCATGGTTGGGTTTAATCTCTTTCTAGCCCAGCAGCAAGAGGGAAGCTAGGTGGGGACAGAGGACCACAGGAGCAATCCCACAGCCTCACCAAAGGGATGGATGAAGGATGCAATTACTTGGCCTGGTTTTGCTCCAGTCTTTCCACCTTTGGCAGCAGCAGCAGGAGGAAAAGGCACCCAGGGAGCTGGAAATGGAGCTTAAAGCTGAATTTGATACGTGCTAGCAGGGGTGATGAGGTGAGGGGGTGGCAGGGAGGAATTGCAGAGCCTCTCATTATATATTGACATGGTACCTGATCTTGCCATCAAAAATGTAGTTAGGGAGAGAAGGATTTAATAGAAATATGTGAGATACATACACATTTATGCGTTTACCCATTTGTATGAATATGTGCATATCTCTTGGGTGGGTGAGCTGCATATATTATTATTAGGGGGAGTGATCTGGAAATACATTTTGTAGTCTCTCTGCATGCACTTCGCAATCCCTAAATCAGCTTTCCTGTGATGTGCAATGCAGCTGAATATTCCAGGTAAATGCAGTGATTGCTAAGTCAAAACAAAGCATTTAAAATTCACTGGCAGCTTTTATAACTCAGTGACCCAAGATGTAAAACCCCAAGCACTGGGATGTGTGTGGCTTTAATTTCACCTTGTAAATCACAGTGGTAGGAAGCGGGAGAGGAAGGTGGTGTTTCCTGAATGTGTATTTGTAGAGGTGGGATTAGCGCAGCATTTTAGATGTACAGCTCGCATGCCTGTGTGCCACAGAGTGTCTGAAGGCTCAAAAACTGGTCAGGACCATCAAGTTTAGCTCATCCCAAAGATAAATGGCCAGGCTGGCATCCTGCACTGGTGTATCCCTGGCAGAGCTGCCCTCATCCCCCCAGTGTAGGTGGAAGCAGGATTAGGTGCTTTTCAAACACACTCCAGCTTCTGCAGACAGCATTGGAAGTTAACGTGTAGCGGTTTAAACAGATGAGCTGCACAAAGGAAAGATAAATCAGTGCCACTGTGATGAAGCAAAGAGGTGCCATGATCAGCACTGGAAGAACCCGAGCCAACATTCTTCTTATGGAACCAATATTTAGCCATAGGCTATGGAAACTCGAGCTGAAGTTGAATCATTGCACGGCTCTGTTATAAAATAGTTGCTATATATTTCAGTCTGACTCGATGTGTACTGAGATTGGCAGCTGCTTTCCTTGCATATGCTGGGGAAAAAAAACCAAAAGGTTTGGAGGTTCATTTCAGGTATTCCAGTTTGTCCTTGGCTTTTTTGAAGCGTGAGAACCCTTGAGGTGTATAAAACGGAGCTGTAAATGTAGTGGAGGACAGATTCTGTCAGAAGATGCTGCGGTTTCCATCTCTTCCCTTGCTTGGAACTCACTGGCATAAAGAGATAACCAAAGAGGAGAGGAAGAACCGCAAGCACAAAGGGAATGGGCAAAGTCCATTTCAGTTGTGGTTTGACTTCTGAGCCTGGGGATGGATTTGGCCTTGCTACTGAGCAGCATGTCACACGAGGGGAGCCAGTCACTGCTTTTTGTCCTAAACTCTATTGATTTACATGAGCCAGAGTCCAGCTGACTTTGGGGCAGGGGCTTGTGTCTGGAATAGATTGGACTCAATTATCCTTGAGTAAGAAGAGTGGAGATGGGACCTTACCAGCCTTTTACCCCAAACTGGCCTCTAACTTTGCGTGACGTCCCTGTTTTCACAGGGCTGTCTCCATAGAGAAGCAGCTGGTGGGTTTTCCTGGTTTCTGGTTGCCTCCTGGAAAACAAGCAGAATTGGGAAAGCAAATGCTCTGTTATGTGTGGGGGTCTTTAAAAGGGCTTCAAAGGGACTGCTGATGAGGTGGGATATAATAAGATAAGGCAGTGCCGTCCTTGCAAGCCCAGTTGTTGGTGGCTATGAGGGTGTACTCTTTGCTTCCTGTTTGGCTTCTTGTGCCCCTCTCCTGATGTGCCAGGCTCATACAGGGCCTTTGGACCCGATAATGCCGTTTTAATAGCTCACTAAGTGCTAACATTAAAGCAACTGTGGCTGCCCTGAAGGAGGGCAGTAACATCACCACTTCAGCATTGCCGATCCTAATTCTGAGTGAATCCACCCTGTGGTGCTATCCAGATGGTGTCTTTTACACCTCCTCTTCACCAGCTTGGGTGTATCTTAGCACATTCTCCCTTGTCACCCTCCCTGGCTTTGACAAGACTCAAAACCCTGTTTTTTCCTGTGTTTAAGGTCTTGCCAGTGCAGATGGGTGAGATGTGCTTTGAAAGGCCAAAAGGTGGCAATTGGTGCTGTTTAAAATGAATGGCCCAAAGGAGGCAACAGGAGAGGGGGAGAGTACCTGCTTCAGAAATACTGAGGTTGAGGTTTAACCATCTCTGAGAAAGGTGGAAAATGAGGGGTCTTGTGCATTGTGATTCTGGGAGTTGGTTGTCCATAGCCATTAGCGACTACTAAAGGAAAATAAGGCATTGAAATTTGCTGGTTATAGGTCCTGGCTTTGCTGTGAAGAGCAATGAACCTGTGGGTATGAAATCCTAATGGTTGTGTTCCCTGGTAAGCAATGAGCTCTGTTCCTGTATTAGGGCCGTGATACCCTAAGCAAGAACAAGCACCCCTTTGCTGGAGGCAACACTGATGCGCTGGGGATGGAGAACTACATGCACTAGTGAGCATACAGCACCTAGGAAGATTGTGTGATGTCTTTGAAGTCCTGTGGATGGAATGGGGGCTCCATTTCTGTTTCCTGAGCTTTTCTTAAGCTCTTTCTTTTAGCCAAGACCATTCTGTCATCGGAAAGATCCCTGCTGAGAGCTTTCTAGCCTCCCTTGTTTCAGGGTTAATTCAAATCAGGCTGAATTAGAGAAGGAGGAACTGCAAACCTCAGTCAGCTCGAGCTCCTGGAGAGGGATGTATTCAATGAATGTCTGTCTCTTGTACCCTTTTGTAAGGGGAGCTGCTAGCTGGCTCTGCAGAGCACACAACAGTGTGGTTTGTAACACATATGCTAGAGAAGGAGGTGTAAATAAAGAGTTTGTGAGGCCAGAGGAATGTCCTGCAGGCAGATGCACAGTCAGGGCACATTAAATTGACAGAAGGCAGAGCCAGAGATGTATAAATTCTCTGTGACTGCATTCACATTAGTGCCAACTGACACAGACGGGGGGAAAAGACAGCACAAGCAGCTCCAGAAGCTGGGGTCCTGTGGTTAACAGGTCCCCGTGGCTCTGCAGGTGCTGCACAGCAGGCTGGCTCTGGAGCTGCTCCCTGCAGCAGCACGAGCAGAGCATCGGCGCCTGCAGATGCTGCGATCAGTCTGGGCGGTGCTTTGGCTCGTTGTTTGCTCTGGGCTGTTGTGTGGATGGCCTTTGGCTCCTGCCGGGCTCCCGCAGGTGCAGATGTGACCAGCTGTTATAAAGGAAGGAAGCAGGAATGTGTCAGCCCCATTGCCCTGAGCTGAAAGGAATCCAGCGGCGTTATCAGCTCTGACGGCTGGCAAACCCGGAGTCAGGTGCGCTAAACCAGGAGGGAGCAGGGGGAGCGAGATGTCAGGTTTGCCTTGGGTTTTGAGGCTTAAGGTGCACTTCAGTTACGTGTTCAGCCTTGTCTCTGAAGGCTCAGGGGTTATCATTTATTTACAAAGAGAAAGAGGGGGTGGGAGCCTCAAGGATGCTTTCTCAGGCACCAAAGCACGGCTGTATCGAATTGGCAGCTACTGAATTTTACAGGAAGCAACCAAGAATAGCATGGTGGCCTTTGCCCCTGGGTAGTTCAGTGCCTCTTCAGAATGGCTGCAGGCAGGGCTGAGATTGTACAGGCTTCTCTCAGGGGTCCAGTTCTGATCTGTTTGCTTGTCCTTTGTCCTTTTCTATAACCACACCATTGAAGTTTCCTCTCTCCAACCAGGAAATGTATTAGGAAGAATGGTTTACAAAAGCAGTTAATCAAGCTGAGAGTCAACTGAGAGGGTCAGGCACCCCTTCTGCTTATAGCAGGAGAGCCTGACTCTTAAGTGCTGGCTTGGATTCCAACTGATGGAGAGCTGGCAAACGCCGCACTTAGTGCATCCGAAGCAGGCAAAAGCCACAGTGCTCTGTGGAGAAGGGACAGCATCCCTGTGCTCAGCAGCAGTGGTGACACTGGCGTGGTGTGGAGCAGCCCTTTCTCATTGTCAGAGACCTAAGTGAAGACTGAGCTGCTCAGGGGGGAGATGCCAGGCAGGGCTTGGGCTGCAGGCAGTGCCTGATGTCCACCATGGAGCCTGGGACAGGGCAGAGATGGGCACCATGGAGCAGTGTCTCTTTTGGCATGGAGGGGAGCTGCAGGAGGAAATCAGGAGGCTGTGCTGCCTCCGGGGTGATGGCAGAGGGAGACCTTGCCCAAAGCCCTGGCTGTACCAAAGGCAGTGCCAGCAGCATCTGTGCTTGGCCAGTTGGGAAGTGGAGACTCACCTCATGATGACAGCTGGATGCTGGTGACTTGTTTCTACAGGAGCTTTGTTCTTAATGTGCAGGTGGTCAAATTCAGGAACAGCTTTGCCCAGAGAGGGTTTGTGGAGTCTCCATCCTTGGAGATATTCAGAGCTCAATCAGACAAGATCACGAGTGCTTGCTTTGAGTGGGGTGTTGGGTTAGACCATCTCCAATGGGACCCTTCCAACCTCTGTGTGGTTCTGGGTGTGAAATGTGAAGCTGTCCACCTTTTCACTGCAGGGTTGGCCATTATTAACCAGCTAAAGATGGCTCGGACCTCTTTTGTGCGTACTGGATGACTACACGTTCAGAGTCGGGTTGCCTTGCTGTGCTAGAAGAGCACAGGCATTGAGGGAAAGGGGTTTCTTTTTATCTGTTTAATTTCTGTAATGATTTTCCTGGGATTTATCCCTCGCTGTTAGCACGGGGGTTTGGTTTGAAATAGAGGTTGACTTGGAATGGGAAGTAATGCCAGGCTTTTGTGCGTTTTGTTTTCCGTACAGATTACAAAGAAGGAAAGAAGAAAGAAATGCATCTGGGCTTAGATCCAATTGGATTACTGTCAACCCCATCCAGCTGAGAAGGGAAAAGGCAGATGTATTGATGGGCACTGAAATGAGATGGAACAAAAGACGACAACCTGAGCAGGGAAGAAAAGGTACTCTTTTAAAAGGGTTGTATTTTGATGGTGCATTATCCAGGTCTTTCAGAGCTTCCTGCATATCCCTGTGTGCCAAGTAATTCCCCCTCCTTTTTTCCCCCCCTATTTGCCTCAAGGACTTTCATTATTATTATGATTTTTTGAACTCGGAATTGAGCTGTTCTCCTTTCTTCTCCCTGTCCTTCATCACAAGCAAAGTGGCACATTTTTAGACCTTTATAACCTGCATGAATCTGCTGCTCTCCCCTTCTTTATGATCCAGAAGATGCAAAGCCCTGGAGCCTAGGGCTGAAGAAAAGGCCTCTTGGTTCCTTCCATTTGTCCGTTGTGTTGCGTTTTCTGTGTGTACTTTTCCTGAGCTCACAGATTAGAGTGAAAACGTTGGTTTTCTTCCCCACAGGGTGTTCAATGAGTCACCAGCCACACACAGTGTTGGCTCTTAGCTGACTTAGCTGCATAGATGCAGACGGAGATAAGTCCAGCTGGCAACGTGGTGCCTGAGGGACCTCATATGGTCCAAGCCTCCCTGTATACCATTAGGTTAGATCATTGTGGTCCAGACAATCACAAGTATTTTGGTACCTGACGTCTATCATGATGGCAGGAACCAGTTGGCTGGACACCATTAGGATCTGTCAGAACTCCTTCCTTGTTTTGCTGTAGACATCCTCCAATATAGCTTGCTTTCTGGAATGTGATAGTCTTGATTGTTCCATCCATCAGTTGGGTTTCCCTCTGTCAATTGGTGAAGGAACAGCCCATCATCTCCAGAACACACAAACTCCAACCACATAGGTATAGGCTTAATTGTAGCCTGATGTCCCTTTGATTTGGGTAGATCATGAGCACACATCCAAGTATTTCCAGTCAGTAAGGGTCTACACCGAAATTTGTCTGCCGTGGTTTGAACTGTTGGCTGGTTATTAGTCTTTGCCTTGATTTACCTGGTTTTGTGTAATGGAGAAGTTGATGCCTTCCTTTCTGATTAAAGCTTTGTATGTTGATATATGGGAGTCTCTCCACTGAAGGGTGCTGTGCTGAAGTGTGAACTATTACTATTATTCCTCTAAAGCATGTTGTCCATAACTCACAGCAAATGCAGTTCATGAAACATGTTAGCTATGCAGTTTTCATTTTTCATCCTTATTTATTAATGCCTTTCCAGAGCACTTTAGATAAGTATTTGGAAACCTGGTTAGAGGAAAGTCGTCTTCTGCACGCTTCCCTTTAACTGGGTAGAATATTGTTTTCTGATTTTAATCATAAAAATGAAATGCTCCTAATAGAGCGGAGAAACCCAATTTCCTCAAGAAGCATTTGCAGGCTGATCTGGCTCAGATATTCCTGCCAGCACAGGAGAGTAATATCTTGGGCATGAGAAAACGTTCTGCAGTATACCTGGAACAAATATAGCTGTACTGGACAATTATGTGTTTAGCATCATTGACTTCCAACTCGATGGCTAAGATACTCTTTTCTGTCCATTGTCAATTATTAACCTTCACAGCTACAACGCTGCTTAATTCTGGGTGTAGGGGATGCATGGGATGGAGGCAGCTGGAAAACATCCCATCTAGAGCACTGTAGCACATACAAGATTTCGTGAGGGCTCTGCTGCATTGGCTCAGTGTTTGCACCTTGCTCCTTGCCTCCTCTTCCTCCTCCTAAATATTCCTCACACGAGCAGTTTAGTTAGCACTCGGTAGGTGTTTTTAAGAGTCAGAGCTTAGTGATGAACTTAGGCCATAGCAGCGTGATGAAGTCCCACCAGTTCGGTCCTTGGCTAGGACCATTCCTACCTATAAACTCAACCCTGCTGGGTGCAGTGGAGCTATCAGCCTGGATTTACAGTACAGCAGGGCTGCTGAGACCTGAATTTATTCTCCATCACTTTGGACCGATCAGGTGGTGGAGGCAAGCAGGGCTCATAATGAAGAATACTGATTTCTCATTTTCTCCTGGATTGAATTCTTTTGTTCTCCTTAGTATTTGTCATTCCTGGCTTCTCATGATGGTGTTTGTGCCAGACCCTCAGTTGGTGTCATCCCACACAAGTCAGTGCAGCTACACTGATTTACACTAGCAATCATCTGCACCCTGTATATATAAAAACACCCAGTGAGTAGAAGGGATGCTGCAGCGTAGAAGGGTCAGGCACAGCAGCATCAGCTTCTTGTCTTATAGGTTTAGACTGAAATTCAGTGATGCCATTTCTTTGACCTATTCTCTGCCCTTTTTGCTTGTATCTGGAGTCAACTTGCTGCTGCATTAACTCAAATTTAAGCTTGTTTTACTGCTCGTTGCTTTGTGAACTGTAAATAGGGACAAAGCGTAGAGAAAGAACAAGAGCCCCTGCAGTGTGAAGCAGCAGGTTGCTTAGTTTAGGCATTGTAGGCGATTGAGATTTCCCCCTTTCTCTGCCCCCTCCCCTCCTTCCCAGATCTGGGCTAACATCACTTGATTTTTTCACTATATATGCAAACAAATCACAGCGAGCGATTTCATGGTCAGTGCTAACAGAGCGCGTTGGGAGAGCAGGGGGCTCAAACATCCAATTCTGTTGGCAACTCGTAGCTGTGACTGCAAGAGGGTTCGGAAGCTTACTTGGGACTGGCAGTTGCATTATGGGATGAGAAGGCACCAGAAAGCACTTCAAGCAATGCTTTCGAAACTGCCTAAGTAACCTCAGGGGCCTTTGGCTCTCAATTAGAGCTACGGAGGGTTCTCCACCTGGGATGTTTTCTGGCAAGGAAGATGGGTTTGCAGGCACTGAGGTACCTCTTGAATTGAGCTCAGCTTGACTCCGTTGCTCTGGTTTGCTTGTTTTGAGGTGGATGTTTTATCTGGAAAACTATTGAATTCCTTGGGAAAGCTTCTCACTGATGTCCTTTGCCTGGAGTCATTCTTTCTTCTGTTTCCTTTTCTCGTCTTGGGCAAGTCCAGCTTGTCCATATGTGCTCTGAGCATCCCTGTACTGAGGTTTCTTAGAGATACATTTGGTATCATTTTAGATGCCTCAGTGTTCTCTTGGTAGACTTGATGCTATTAAGCATACGAAGTCATGTCTCTTCCCAAGTGTTCAGCCTTGAGAGCAGGAGCGTTTTGTAGGTTGACAGTGTCGTGGGGTTTTATTCCTTTATTCCAAGCCTGCAGAGAGACTTCTGGATACTGGGCAGGGTCCAAGTATCTCCAGTTTGGGACTTTTGTTTTTTTTTCCTGATTTTTAGGTTCTGCTTTTGCCCCTGTCACTGACGTTTTCATACTGGTCACAAGCTCTTTAAGATGGGAATCGGCTGCCACTGCTGCTTGCTTTGTATGCTGCCTACCATGAGGGTTCCTTATTGAAAGCCAGCTGCAGGTTGGGTGGAGGAGTGAGTCAGAGCAGCCCGAGGAGAAGGGCTTGGGGGTGTTGGGGGAGGAGAAGCTCCCCATGACCCGGTTTCAGTGTGCACTTGAGCCCAGAACCCCCCTGTGTGCTGGGCAGCAGCTCAGGGAGGGGATCCTGCCCCTCTGCTGCGCTCTGGGGAGACCCCCACACAGCCTGGTGGGGTCCCCAGCATAAGGACTTGGAGCAGGTCCAGAGGAGGCCATGAGGATGCTCAGGGGCTGGTGCAGCTCCCATTTGGAGCCAGGCTGAGGACACTGGGGCTGGAAAAGAGGAGCTGTGTGGAGACCTCAGGGGAGCTTCCAGTGTCTGAAGGGGGCTGCAAGGATTCTGGAGAGGGGCTCTTCATCAAGGACTGTAGGGATAGGACAAGGGGTGATGGGTTCAGACTGAAGCAGGGGAAGATCAGGTTGGAGATAAGGAAGAAGTGATTTATGTGAGGGTGCTGAGGCTCTGGCACAGGGTGCCCAGAGAAGCTGTGGCTGCCCCATCCCTGGCAGTGCTCAAGGCCAGGTTGGACACAGGGGCTTGGAGCAAGCTGCTATAGTGGAAGGGGTCCCTGCCCGTGGCAGGGGTTGGAGCTGGATTAGCTTTAAGGTCCCTTCCAACCCAGACCATTCTGGGGTGCTGTGATCAGTCTTAACACATTCTTCCAGCAAAATTCTCACTACCAGTTAGGATGATTAGGTCTGGATGTGCCTGGGTATCCAAAAAATCGGATTGTTCGAATCTATCATAACGGGCTCTGAGATTCAAATAAAGCAGTGATTTGTCACTGCAGGGTATTAGGATTTCCATCTACATTGGCATACGTCTTCTGCAGTGTTCACAGCAATTTCATGCAGTCTCTCTCCCAAGTGAGTGTAAGCGCTAATGAAGCAAGCATATGTTCAAATACGGGATGGGAGCTTGCTGGAGTACCGTCCTGAGGAGATGAGATTCGGCTAAAAGCAGCACACAGCATAGTCATTTGGTGCGTGTTCAGGGCAGTCAATATTCATCCTGTTTTTAAAGGACCAAAAGCCCAAAGCAGAGGAAGATGCACATCGTGGGCATGTGCTGGAGCGGGATTTTGATGCTTGGTTTTGTTCCACTATGTGCTGCTCCCTCCTGCCCTTTGTAGCCTCACTTTGCTTACAAAATACCCATTTTCTGTGACTTTAGTTATTGAATTCAGTGTTGATGCTGCTATCTCAGCAGCAATATTCTTCCCTCAAACCTTCCCAATCACACTTAGATTGCAGCCTGTGTTTGCATTGTATGTGAGTTCCAGTCCTGTGCTGTCCCATTGGTTTTCATTTTTCTCTCTGAAATAAGAGAGGAAGTGATAGCTCAGCTTTAAAATGCTTGCAGGGTACTCTTCTTACCGGCTATGAGGAAAATAAGGCAGCATAACTAAATGCTTGAATCTGCTAAGACCCCAGCTCTTCATAAACTCAAGTTACAGGGGGAGTTCACAGCAAGCCAGCTTGAAATCTGTGTGCTTAGGGTGCAGCTTCCATCACTAGATAAAGTTAGGAGATTGATTTAAACCAGTTAATAGCTCCTTCCTCTGAGGGCTGTGCTTTTCTGGCACTCCCTGTCACAGGAGGTTGTAAAGGCAAAGAGTTTTGCTGGTCTCAAACAGTGATCACACAAAACCACAGGCAGTAGGTGCATAAGTGGGTGCCAGAAGAGCTGTTTGATGCAACAGTTCTGGACGCTGTGGAAATGTGAGGGGAGCGGAGCAGAGCAGAGAAATGGCTTGAATTGGATGTTCTGCCTAAATAGCATCTCATATTGCCACTCAGAGGCCGAACTGGTCACTTCCACAATGATGGGGAATCAGAGCCTGTAAGGTGTTGGGTAAGCTTTTATGTCTGGGGTGTAAATAATTCAGTACATCCCTGCAGTGGTGTTTGAAGAGGGAAATGCACATATGAAAATGTCATGGCAAACTCATCATCGAAGCAAATAATCAGTTGAATAAAATGGTATTGTTTTATTTGGGAGGGGGTGATTGGGTTCTGAAGTGAAAATGATGAAGCCATATCTCCCCAAAGCAGCCATTTAAGGTATATGTTATGATAGCTATTAAGCTTTGTAAAGTCATTAAGATGATGACTTTCAGGCTGTAAAAATGTTCATTGTAGTATATAGCATCAGGCAGTGAAGATGACTGTGTAAGGCAGAATGCACAGCACACGGGGATGGGTTCCATTGAAATAGATAGGGAAGGGAAGCACTGGGAGCCTTGGAAAAGACACATTTGAAACAGCTGTCCAGGGAGAAGAGAGTGGGATAGTGATCCTGCCCTATTCTAGCCTGGGATTTACTGAAAATACTGGGTTTGGTTCAATCATCAGCCTGGAAAGACCCAAAATCGAGTTCTGCATCACTGAGCAGTGGCTTCCTGGGACTTGGATGACATGGTCTTAGTGTGTGGTGTCCCTACCTATGGCAGTGGGGTTGGAACTGGATGATCTTAAGGTTCTTTCCAACCCAAACCAGTCTGGGATTCTAGGATACTATGACAGGGGAGTAGGAGGAACAGGGAGTAGCTTGTGCTATGACCAAGAGCATCCTGCTTGGGAGCGACCATCCCTCTTGTGGCATAGTCTTCACATTATTCCTGCTTTCTGTCTCTTGACAGTTTACACAAAAGGCTTAGTCATGCTTCCTCTTGCAGCTTATTTTTCCCCTGACAGGATATAAAAGCCACCAAACACATCACCATAAACTATTAGTAAGAACCAGTGTGGTGATTCTTACCTCTCCAGTGCTGAGTAACACATACTTTCTAGCTGACCATCACTCAGTGCTAGTGCATGTGAGATGGAGGATGCTAACTGGACACAGTCATTACTTCCTTAAGATCTCATAGGCATTTAATGTGCAAGTTGGATTGTTTCTGTCTTTGCCAGTGCTCAAAGGATAGTGAAATGGGGTAAGTTGTAGTTTTCTCACAGAAGGAATTATTTACTACACCATGGTGACATGCATTAAATGCTAACAGACAATATCTTGCAAGATTTACTGTAGGAACCTCAGAGCTTCTCCATTTTGAGCTATGGAGCAAACCTGAGAATTATTGCTAGGTATGATGAACAGCAACAGTAGCTTGTGATAAGTTGGGCCATAACTCAACATTTACAGCAGGTCACCACTGCAATGATAATGCAGAGGGAATTAATCTCTGGCCCTGGTTAAATGAATGCAAGCATGAAAAGCCTAGCACCGAGGTGGCTAGCACTCACATGGGACTCTGCCATTAATAAATGTCTGTAGAATGAGATTCTATAGTCAGTAAATGCTGTGTGCATCATCTTTAGCTCAGATATGAGGTGAAGGGGGAAAACTGAATTCCTGCCTATAGACCCCAAAATGGTGACAGAGGGGATGGAGAAAACTCCAAGATCACATCAAGTCTTGGCTCAGTATGAAGTAAAGCTGTGGAAATCTGTGCTAAATCCTTGCACCAAGAAACTGTCCCCTTAGACAATGAAGTCAGTGTGGTGGAAGAAGAGGTTACTGCGCTCATTAAGAGATGGGGAGTTACTCTCAGACACTTAGTGAGTTAGTCTCCTGCTACAAAGGACATCTCTGTTTTATGTGTGTAAAGGATATATAGCTGCGCTGGGTGGCTGTTTGGTGGGCTATGTTAGGCTTTTAAGCTCAGGTGGTGTGTCTGAGTGTGATATGTCTGAGCCCAATAACTTCAGACCCTCCTTCTCTTCTGATGTGTTACCTTCAGGCAGAATCAAGGAGATCCACTCACCTAAACACATATGACCAAGGCTTCTCTAGCACTGGTGGGTTGAGTTTGGAACACTTTGCTGCAACATCCTGGCCCCATTCCAGGTTTTGCAGCACAGCCCATTGAAATAAAGCCTATCCCATTCCAGCCCAAATTCCTTTTCTCTCTATTCATGCCCACAGATAGGATGCAGAGTGAGCTCTCATCTCCTCTATGTTCGCTGTCCATTTATTTGCTTCATTCTTCTGTGTTTAGAATGATTGTGAATGAGCAGGAAAATCAACCAGGGCATCATTTAATCTGTTCCTTTTATTCTGGAACACAAATCAGCTTCTCTGTAGCTCCCAGGCAACGTTTCCACCACTTTAAACAGTTCTGGGGATCATATAGAATAAGGTTCACAAAGACACCTGCCTTCAACAAACCATGTTACTGTGACTGGCATTTAATCACCTATCAGCTACGCCGGTTTTATCAGCAACGTGTGCCTGAGATGGCTCACTCTTGTGTTCTTGTTCAACTGAGACAGATCTCATGGACCATGAAGAATTTAGGTCAGATTTAACAGGAGATGCTGATGGAGAGAAAGGGAGAGAAGCCATCAGTAATTCTTCCCATCGTCTTTTTGTATAGCACCAACCACCAGCTGGGGAACAGCAAAACGAGAACGTGGCCATCTCACGGACTGTTGCTTGGATGGATTTTCCTGGCCCTCCATTGGGGATCAGAAGTTGTCTCATTTCAGGCTTGGCCACTGAGGAAAATCAGGGCTGGGAGTGAATCTTGGTCTCTTTTGGCCTCGCAGCTTCATCAACTCAGTGCAAATCACGACTGGTTTATGGGTGTATAATTAACCAGCGTGTTGTGTGGAACAAGAGCTACCTCTTCCATCACCAATCACTAGGGTTAGTAAGCCAGGGGGAGTCCTGATCCTGCTTGGAATGGGTAAACTTTGAGGAGAAGTGCTTTAAGCATCATTGTGAAGCACCGCTTGTTTTGAAGGCAGAGCGTATGCTGAATACATTAGAGAATCGCCATCATACTTTCTTTCCCCCCCTTGCTAAATATCAGAAATAGTTAATGAAGGCCAAAAGTAATCTCAGCTATCTAAGGAATGGTCGTGATTCTCTCTGAAACCTGCCTTATTTAAAGTTCCTGTTAAATTTAGCCAGAAGAACTGTGCCTCAAATTGATGTTCTGATTTCCCCCCCCCTTTACATCAAGAAGGACAAATATAACTGTAGCTGCTTATAGGCAATCAAATGTAGTAATAATTAGCAGGTAGATGCTATTTTACATTTATAGACAGTCATTATGGAGGTCTCTTCCTGAGGGTGGGAAAAGGAGCGTTTGAGGGAGCTCAGCTGATGACAACCTGATGGATTTCAGAGGAGTTCCACAGGTTTACACTGAAATGGGCCCCACTGAAGTAAGTGCACGTTGCCATGCAAATGGAACACTGGATGCAGTCCTTTGGGGTTTCTCTTTCTCAGGTAACTCTGTTGGTTTTGCTGTACCAGTTTTACAAGGACCCCGTCCCATTGTAGGGGTTTTCAGGTGATGTAATGACCTAGACCAGTGGGGATTTGAGCTCTACCCTTGGCTCTCTCGCACGACTCATGGTGACTTCACCTGAGCCTTTCAGTCCTGTCAAGTGAGGAGAATCATAGAATTGTATCGTAGAACCCCAGCCTGCTTTGGGTTGGAAGGGAGCTTAAAGCTCCTCCAGCTCCAACCCCTGCCACGGGCAGGGACCCCTTCCACTAGAGCAGCTTGCTCCAAGCCCCTGTGTCCAACCTGGCCTTGAACACTGCCAGGGATGGGGCAGCCACAGCTTCTCTGGGCACCCTGTGCCAGCGCCTCAGCACCCTCACAGGGAAGAGCTTCTGCCTAAGAGCTCATCTCAGTCTCCCCTCGGGCAGGTTAAAGCCATTCCCCTTGGCCTGTCCCTACAGGCCCTTGTCCCAAGCCCCTCTCCAGGTTTCCTGCAGCCCCTTCAGGCACTGGAGCTGCTCTAAACTCTCCCCTTCAGGAGCCTTCTCTTCTCCAGGCTGAAGAATCCTTTTTCACTCTCTTATTTAGATGTCTCATTTTTCCAGCTTTTTTTTGGAATTGGGACCATCTCTGAGTTGATGTGCTTGAGATTTCTAACTCCAGTAATGCACTGACTGACAGGAAAAGCAGCGTGGAGCTTCCAAGTACTCAAAATGAAGCTATAAAAGCCATAAGATCCCACAGTAAATGACAGCACAGTGGGTGACTGAGACCATTGTTGTAGTACAGAATCTCAGCACTCAAACAATTGGGGTGAGCAGTGCATTGGAGTACAGGGACAGTGACAGCTTGTCTGCCCAAGAGCAGAAAGCAAAGGGGGTCAGTGTAGGAGCAAGCTGATATTCCAGCATTACAGCCAGCACAGCTTTCCTTGTAAAGGGCAAGCTGAAGTCAGCAGGGTTACACTGCACTTGGAACACATTGCTAGCCAGTAAAAGGCTCTGACATGGAAAGCTGGATTTCAGGCGTGTTAGTAAAGACACACACTCCTGTTGTCTTTAATGGGCTTCTCCGGACTCCCCACCTCGTAAAAATCACCTGCAAAACATCTTCCTTAGCTGATTCCTTTACTTTGTGCCAGTGGCACTCATTTTTCCTGGCACTAAGTCTTCCCTGAGAGTTATTATCTGAATTACTGTGTATTGCAGCTATAAACCAGTTGCCTGTCGGGATGCTCTCGCTGTAAAAGGCACCCGATCCTGCAAACGGGACCTCTGTCCTGCTGCTTCCTCATAGGAAAGCTCTCACAGCTGCACACTCATAGAATCATAGAATAGTTTGGGTTGGAAAGGACCTTAAGTTCATCCAGTTCCAACGCCCCTGCCATGGGCAGGGACACCTCACACTAAACCATCTCACCCAAGGCTTTGTCCAACCTGGTCTTGAACACTGCCAGGGATGGAGCATTCACAGCCTCCCTGGGCAACCCATTCCAGTGCCTCACCACCCTAACAGGAAAGAATTCCCTCCTTAGATCCAATCTAAACTTCCCCTGTTTAAGTTTTAACCCATTACCCCTTGTCCTATTACTACAGTCCCTAGTGAAGAGCCCCTCTCCAGCATCCCTATAGGCCCCCTTCAGACACTGGAAGGCTGCTCTGAGGTCTCCACGCAGCTTCTCTTCTCCACACTCAACAGCCCCAACTTCCTCAGCCTGGCTCCATACAGGAGCTGCTCCAGCCCTTGACCATCCTCATGGCCTCCTCTGGACTTGTTCCAACAGTTCCATGTCCTTTTTATGCTGAGGACACCAGAACTGCACACAATGCTCCAGGTGAGGTCTCACGAGAGCAGAGCAGAGGGGCAGGATCACCTCCTTCGCCCTGCTGGTCACGCTCCTTTTGATGCAGCCCAGGACACGGTTGGTTTCTGGGCTGCGAGTGCACACTGAAGCCGGCTCATGTTCATTTTCTCATCCACCAACACCCCCAAGTCCTTCTCCTTGGGCTGCTCTGAATCTCTTCTCTGCCCAACCCGTAGCTGTGCCTGGGATTGCTCCCACCCAGGTGTAGGACCTTGCACTTGGCATGGTTAAACTCCATGAGGTTGGCATCAGCCCACCTCACAAGTGTGTCGAGGTCCCTCTGGGTGGCATTCCTTCCCTCCAGGGTATCAACCGAACCACACAGCTCGGTGTCATCGGCAAACTTGCTGAGGGCGCGCTCAATCCCACTGTCCATGGCAGCGATGAAGATGTTGAACAAGAGCGGTCCCAACACCGATCCCTGAGGGACACCACTCGTAGTAATGAGCTGAGAGCAAAGACAGCTGAGCACATAAAGAAGGAAAAGGGGAGTCAGGGTGGTTTTGGGGCTGTTAATGCAGGAGCATCTCACTGAGAGGAGATGTGTGGGTCAGTGAGCTCCTGTTGAAAACTCATTGGTGTCCAAGTGCATCAAAGTAGTGAGGACAAAAGAGGTTTTAGCTACTGCAGAGGTACCCTGAGGCAGTCCAAAAGGGAGAAGTTACAGAAAGTTTCTTAGTTTATTTCCTTTCTATTCGTTTTCTTCATTCATGTTACAAAGCATCTGAGGGACTATCCTAAATCTGAGATGCTGTTCCAGCAGCTTTCTTCTGTGATGTTGGGTAAGTCACTGAGTTCTTTTCTTGCAAGCCCTAAAAGAGGGACAAAATCCTTTTCACAGGAGGATTTGGGTCCCGTGGTTGTGATGACCAGGGGAGTATCTTAATTTCCCTATTGGGAGCAGGTATAACTGGTGCAGATTTGCTGCTGGCAGCTGTAATGATACCGTGTCCCTCAACCCCTCCTCAGTTTGAGGGGACTATATGTAATGAATGCACCTAAAACCTGAGGAACTGCTAATGCACTTGAAACAAAGTGGGTGGCCTCAAGTAACATGTATGTAAAGGCAGGCTGGAAGACGCTTTGCAGGGCTGTATGAATCGTTGAAGAGCTCTTCAGAGCATAGTCAGTGTGACAGGGCTTTCTGGAGACCTTTTCTTCAGAGGCATTTGTCATGAACCTCAGAATAATGCATGATGCGCTTGAGGAACAAAGGGACTTACCCACTGCCTTTCAAAGGGGAGGCTTTTACAGTTACAGCTGCTCCTAGGGCAGCCTATAGGCAGATCACAGTTGAGTGAATGCTGATTGACTGTTCTTTCACAGCTTTCTTGTTCAAGGGCCTGTTGAGGGTAGAAGAATTGCATGTACACCTATGCTGAGCATCTAACAAGAGCTGAGATTTAGCCCCCCCCCCCCCTTTGTGGAGCATGCTCTCCCAGTTTACAGAACTGCTTGCTTTTACTGTCTGGAATGAAAGTTTCAGCAGCCTTGGGCAAGGAGGAGCAGCAGGGTATAAATATTGCAACTAATAACA
The DNA here is from genome assembly GCF_034315485.1 of Pezoporus occidentalis. NCBI lineage: Eukaryota > Metazoa > Chordata > Aves > Psittaciformes > Psittacidae > Pezoporus > Pezoporus occidentalis. Next base: position 812,322 of record NW_026914158.1, read on the forward strand.
CCTTTGTACCAGTTTAAAAAGGAAATTGAGAGACTTGTGCTTGAATCTTTAAGAGCTCGTGTCTCATGTTCATAGGCAGCTTGTGCTCAGGTGCGGGTAGGTACTGGTGGTTCTTACAACCCTGGAAACTCCTTTTCCACCCATTTCACCATCTGCAGGTGAAGCTGGAGCACACATTTCATGGTTCCCGGTTGGATGCTTGGTGCACTCTGCCATTCATTTAGTGCAGAGTTTGTGTAGGGCAACCACAACCCAGTAAGGAAAGCAAGAAAGCAACAGAACACTTGCACCCCAAACATGGCTCTGGAGCATCACCTAGGAGAGCATGGCAGAGGCACCGTGGACCACGGTCCTCATCCTTGGAAGCCTTGTTGCAATCAGTGCAGCTCAGGGCAATGAAAACCTGGCCAGTCTTCATGGAGAGCCAGCAGGCAGGCTGTGCCTGGGAAGCGCTTGCACTGTTTTCTATGGGTTTGGAAGAGGAAATGGGATAAGTGCTTAAAGGGGAAATGTGTGGAAAACAGATGAGGATCTTGGGGAATATGCACTGCAGAGGGGGGTTTATTATGGTTTTGTTTGATTTTACTAAGGAAAATATTGAACTGATTTTTCCTGCAGATTCTTTTTTCCGGTCATGTTTGTTTTGTATGTACAAAGATAAACCCAACTGGCTACCAAAGATGCTCTATTTCTCATCCAAGCAATAAGCCTAGCTATTATCACCCTGACTTTCCCCATTTGGCACCAATACAAACCATGTAATTATCTCAACACCTCTCCTCTCCCTTTTCCTGGCTGCTCTGTTTGTACTTTGTGAAGGACTTTCTTCTTCATGCTGGTAACTTTGCAGGTCAGCCTTCAAGCTGTGCTCAAGAAGAAGCGGCTCTGCTTGCACTGGAGAAAAATAACCTCAGCAAAGCCATTCATCCAGGCACAAAAAGTGGTGAATCTGGGAAGCCATCTAGTCTCTCCTGTAGTGTTTTCCTTGGAGCACAGGGGGAGTCTGAATTTGCTTGACACCATTATCTTTGTGCTGGCTGACTTGTTGTTTTATCTGAAATAAGGGGTTAAATGGTGCATGAATTTAAGTTCAGACCCTGGGGAGAGGCAGAGGAGGTATTTCCAGAGGAATCCATTGTCAAAGGGGCTGGGAGGCAAGGCTTTATCACAGGGAGAAGAGGCTGGTTTGAAGTCAGTGGCAGAGATTCCCTCATTGCCCATCAGCATCCTGCTTCCTGCACTGCTTGTACTCCACTATTAGCAACTCACAGCTCGGTTCTAGCCTATGCTAGACCAGTGATGGGAATCACAGCCTCATTTGTCGAGCAACCTTGCCTAGGTCTGCATAAAACCTCACAATGTGAAATAAAGCAAACCAAGGCCCTTGATAGCCCCGGGAAGGCTATTTATTAACATCGCCCTATGTGTGCAATCCATGTGTAGCATACCCACTGTATGTAATTAAAAGTCTTAGAGCTGCAGCACTCCATGATTAATGCCTTAGGTAGGCACTTTGGCTCCTAATACTAATAGGAAGTGACTTGCTCTAAACTGCAAGTGGTGCTCGGGTACCTCAGGAGTAATAAAGGTTGCTCGAGGCATATTGCATGATTCCTTGACTCATTAATTATAGCTGCTCAAAGTGGAAAGTTTATAATTAAACATATAGTTTACCCTTCTACTTTTGGATGGAGAGTAAATGAAGGTAATTAGATTTCTTCTCCATTAAGCATATGGAGCCACTTAACCAAGCATATAGGTGTGTGGAACAAGGAGGTTACTGTGTAAGGGGGCTTTGTCTTGAGCTCATCTGAGATCCAGCATGGAATGATGTTGTGTTTATAATCAAACTAATTCGGTTTAATTACCTTTATAGGTGGGGTTTGATTCTTAAAAAGGAGAGGGATGGAGTGAATAGGCAGCTCCACTTATTTGGCAGGAACTTTTATTGGGATGGAGCCAACCGCGTTTGCTTTACTGCTAAATTGAGTGAGAGGTTTTGATTTGCAAACACCAGAACCCATCAAATAAAGAACTGCTTGTGTTCCAATGCAGGCCTGTGTAGTTAAAAGCACAAGGGTTATTGGTAGGATCTGTTAAGCACATTGCGTGTGTACCTGTTCATAGCCACTGCCACAACACTTGAATGGGAATCTGCAGCAAACAGGGCTGACAGCTTGGCTTGGTGGGGTTGTTTTGGAATGGATGTTGTAAAGTGAACAAGCACTTAGTGTAATTTTCCATTATCAACATCATGGCCCCCTTTGTTATGTGCATTTAATTCAGCACAGGCTTACGTAGAGATACACATAATTTGGGGCTTTTATACACACGCACACGTAGGTAGGTGAGTGCAAGCAAGGAGTGTGGTGGTTCAGCCTGCTGTGAAGTGCAGAATGAAAGCAAGAGAGCTATTTACACAGGGTCACACAGCGAGCTGCTGAGAGCCAGAAATAAATGATGGGGCCCTTGGTAGCTCTGGTCTCGTCATGGGTCTGGTCCTCAATTCCATTGCCAAGAGCTTTGATTCGTGCATTGGCTGGAACTTTGAGGCTGGAGCTGTGGTGTTTCTGCTCTGGGTGCAGCTGAGTCCATGCAAGTCAGACTCATTAATCCTGGCCTGCGGCAAGTCTTTGTGGCTGAGAACAGTACAAAATGTCTCCTAATGACTCAAACAGGGAGAGGATGGAAATCAGGGAGTCTGAGTACTTAGACTTCCTGAAGGTGTGCGTGGTTTGTTGAGTGTCATCCCCCCCCACATCGGTTTTTGCTCCCTGTTGTGGCTAGATATGAGGTGTGTATTGATTACCTGGAGAGCACGAATGGCATTTGTTTCTTTGCAGAATTGACATATACATAATAATGACTTCACAGGGCTCTGCCTTTAATGAGCTTTCCCAGGCCCTGTTTGCAACCCTGCGAGAGTCTTTTCTGCTGCTTATTGATATGGAAACCAAACATGAGTGTATTAGGATGGGAAAAAGATCTTAGGCACAAGTTGTTCCCTGTGAGGGTGCTGAGGCGCTGGCACAGGGTGCCCAGAGAAGCTGTGGCTGCCCCATCCCTGGCAGTGCTCAAGGCCAGGTTGGACACAGGGGCTTGGAGCAAGCTGCTCCAGTGGAAGGGGTCCCTGCCTGTGGCAGGGGTTGGGACTGGATGAGCTTTAAGGTCCTTTCCAACCCAAACCATTCCAGGATTCAAAGGGGAGGTCTTTGTCCCTGCAATAGTGCAGCACAGCCCTGCTGTTGCTCGACAAAGGAGCAGCACTGATGTGGGCTGGAGCAGCCATCAAAAGCTTTGTCCTCATGGGGTGGTCTCTCAAAGGGATCTGAAGCATGGATTTCTGTTGTCCAGTGCAGCAGAGTGTCACTCTGGCTTTGTGCATGAACCTTATCTCTGTTTCCCCGCTGAGCAATAAAAACCCAGCTCCCTATCTTTTATTTGATTTCCTCGAGCAGGGATGGGGAGCAGTTCTGTTGCAGTTGGCTTGTCTCAGAGCACTGGAGCTGGACAAGGAATCCCTGATGCTGTTTTGCCCGGTATTGCTAGCACTGAGGCTGTCAGCCTCATCGTGCTATCCCCTGTTGTGTGCTCCTCTTCACCACACCAGCTCCCAGTGCTCCCCAGTACCTGCCAGCACACGTTTCTCTTGCAAAGGGGGTTCCCTTCATCCAAGAGCTGGCATCTGTTTATTCCTTAACATCAGTACCTGGGAATGGTGAATTTGAGGCTGCTCTCAACTTCCTGACCTCTACGGCCAGGTTATTTCATTGGAAACACTCAGAAACTGGCTTCAAGATCTGGTTCAGCACTCACTGCGTCTGCAGAAGGAGTCCTATTGATTCCAATACCGTTTCTTTGCATGGCTATAACCAACATGAGTTTCTGGTTTGCTTCCTGATGCAGTTCAAGGCACTGCCTTTCAGCTGTGAACTCGTGTGTGCTGAGTCTCGTACGTTTGCTCTGCTCCATCCTGACTATGGTGAAGCTCGGAGTGATGTCTGCTGGACTGGGCTTTCAATCCAACGTGTGTGATGAGCTTGGTTGGGCTTGGTTCGTGTTGAAAGGTGCCGAGCAGGCAATGGGAGCGTTTTCATACCAGTGTATTAGGGCAGGCAAAGCAAACACCTCGTGAGCTTGTCCAGTATTTAAAGGGGTCATAGAATTGAAAGGAGCAGCAGGGAAAGGTCCAAGCTTTGTGCTGGGGGAAGAGAGAAGCAGGTTTTCAGATCACTTACGGGAAGAGAATGGAAAAATCCCCTTGGAGCTGCCTAAGCACAGACCTCTGCTGCCTGCAAACAGAGGTCCCAGCCTGCTGTGAGCCCCACAGCAAACCCTTTGTGTGATGGCACTTCCTCCTGCTACAGCAGAGAGGTTGTTAAAGAGGGGGGTTTTAGTCTGGCTTCTCCAAGAGGCATTGTTCAGCTCTCGGCTGGGTCAGGCTGTTCCATGACCTGTGGCTTTTGAAGGCATTTGCACAAGAGCTGCCATCCACCCTGCGCATATGGAGGGGCATTGGGGTTCCAGAGCTATGGCCTGTGCAGAAGGCGATGGTCAAACAGTCAATTACTGCCTAAGTCTGAAATGCTTTTGGTTTTACCCCATGCAGCTTCTCTAACATCAGGAAGGTGTGCAGAACAAGCTGAAGTTTGCATGTCAGTGGCACAGCGTATTGCAATGCGTACTGTGGCTCTGCCCATGGCAGGGGGATGGAACTGGATGATCTTAAGGTCCTTTCCAACCCAAATGAGTCTGGGAGTCTGTGGTTCAATGAAAACTGAGGTACCAAATCATAGCAAGGATGCTTTCTTGTGTAGGAAAAGAGGGACTGTAGTTGGCTGTTTGCATTAGTAATTCCTACCATCTTCTAAAGCACCGAGTAGCATCGTTATTTAAAGGATGCCTGGAAATGAAACTGAAGTAGAACAGGATGAAAACTTTCCAGGCTATGAATGGAAGGTCATCACGTGAAAAGCTTAAATGTCACATTTGTTGCTCGACTTCGTGGTATTACGTCGGGAGCAAAATGTAGCCCTTCAGCTCTGCCACTGCAAATAAGCTGGAGTCAAACAGAAGTCCTTGAGTGCAAACACACAGATCAGAGTTAAATTTCCTTCTAACTCCTGGGTAATAGAGTTCTGTCAGAGGCAGGAGTCAATTATGTGGATAAATACGCGCATAGTTCACTAACGCTTAGCATTGCAGGGGTGTTTTGCTGAAGTAAGCACTTAATGTGATTATTGTGTTTCAGCCTGATTTAAGATGACAAGTTTTGCATTTCCTAAATATTAATTAGCCCTGAATTGCTATTGATTTCAACTGGGAGGCAGCAAGTGAGCAGTTGTGTGATTTACCTCCATCTCCTGGCACTTATCTCATCTGGGCCATTTGAAATGCGATTCTAAACAATTAGCCTTCATGCTTGTCAGCATCAAGAATGAAGAATAGAGCTTGGTGGGGTTGTTTGGGGGAATGATCATCCTCCCACTTACATCAGTGCAGAGATCTGCTCCTTTTGGAGCTGGCTGCAGGATGAGGGGTTGGGGTGTGGAATCAGGGAAGGGCAATGGAGGTTTAAATGGGTTTTCCTTTGTTTGGTTCCTCCAGAACTAGGCTGTTCCCTTAGGGCTGGCTTTTAGGGACGCAGCACTGCATTGCTTGTGTTGTGCTACTGGTGGGGAGTGCTCAGGAGTCTGCCCAGCAGTAAATACCTGAGCTGAGTATGTTACATGGGAGGGTTTTGAACAGTGTTACAGGAATGGGAATGGGAGAGAGGGATCTGCATCTGGGATGAGAGTGCTGCCTGGCACAGGTGGCTTACGGAAGAAACCAGTTTCCACAACAGTCCTCACTATAGAGACAGAGCGCTTTCCACATCAGACCCCTTCAGAGCATCTTGGGGTTGTCTGCATCCCTTTGACATCTCTGAACTGACATCTCTGAAAGCTTCACCCTGGGATAGCTAAGAACTCAGGGGCCAACTGTGTCATTCAACTCACCGGTGGCAGGGATGAAAGATGGGTATTTAAAGCTTCAAATGGGCCGAGATGAAAAGACTCCGGGCACCCAAAGCTCCTTTTGAATCTAATGGGAATTTGTGTACTCAGCTGCAAAAATAGAGGTGTTTTTTATAGCCTGAAGCATTGCAAATCTCCCCCCAGGACTTCTGCTCCATTTCTCCAGTCCAATTATGGCCCTCGTTGCACTCTTTTTGCTATTACTCTATACGTAATGAGGTGATGGTTGAAGTATTTCAGCTGTAATGGACAACAGGAGCGTTTGAAACCTGCTCCGAGACAAAGGAGCTTGGAAATCTGGGATGGTTTTTAGATTTTCAGGAGTTACATTTATTTCAATTCATATTGAAATGAGAGGTTGGAACAGATGGGGGGATTGTACAGTAAGATGAGATTAGCTTTGACACTCTAGTGAGGAACTAGAAGGCAGACACTGCTGACTGGGTTTTTCTGTGGGGTCTATTTATGGTTTATTTATGTCAACAGTAACACATCCATAAACAGTCTGACCCAGTCCTATGGACGAGATGGATCATCAAGACTTGCTCAGTTGGGCATGTGCCATCTCCTGACGTTCACAGGCAAAATACACTGGTTTATGGAGCTGTGGTGGTAGAACACAGGTACTTGATGGGATTTTGGGAGATGGTGTCTGAAGTCAAGACTGAGGGGATGCCACAAGCTTTTGGTTGACCTTTTCCTCAGTCTGCAGTCTCGGTTGTCTTCACTGATCCATGCATCAGGAGATTCCTTTCTTCAGGGTTGTGTTCTTAATGATGGGCTCCATCCGGCAGCCTGGTCTCCAGTACAGATGTTTGCTCTGATTAGATCTGAACACAGATTTTGCACGTGGACCTGGCTGCAATGAGAGGAAGCACTGATTGCTCTATGGATGTCATACGCCTTCTGTGGGCAAAGAGTTTCTAGTTTAATTTCTGATGTCTTTTCTCCGTTTCCATTGGCATGAAAGTCGCGGAATTCAAGGAAATAGAGTAATTGAGATCCTTCCATGCTAATACATCGAGGCAGCCACTTGAGATGTTATTACAGAAGCCTAATTAAATCATTGTTCACCACTTGCCCCCCGGCCCCCGGCTATGAAATAACCATGAAGTGGGTGACTTTCCTCCAAGCAGCCACCATGAAATCAGCACAAATCCTCCATCAAAAATGGACAACCGTGAAGATTAAACCAAAGAGCGCCGGAGGCATTGGGACTGTGCTGTGTAATTGAGTCCATTTTTCTTGTGGAGTAGGAGGGCTTTTTTCCCCCCTTTGTTAACTAGAATAGGGCCCAGACCTTAGACAACCAATGGAGGAAAACACCCAAAGAACTAGAAAGAAAAGCTTGATCCTCTCAATGGACTTGTAGGCAGTTGCAGCCATTGAAGATCTCCAACTTGGAGCAAGCTGCTCTAGTGGAAGATGTCCTTGCCCATGGCAGGGGGTTGGAACTGCATGGGCTTTAAGGTCCCTTCCAACACAAACCAGGCTGGGATTCTATGAATGACTGGGTTTAGGGTTCTGAGGTTTGAGATAATTGTGCTTTGTCCCTAGAGGGTTTCAGTGAGTGAAACCCTACTTAGCGAAGAGGCTTGATGGGACCCGAGTTTTAAATACAAACTCCATCTCAGCTAATGCTGAGGTTCCTATTGTCTGCTCTCAAAATTAAAATGCTCTTTAACCAACAGTATAGATGGGAATCACGGGCATGGAGAAGTTAAGCAACTTATCCAAGCTTGTAGAAGATGGATTTCCCTGGTCAGAGGAGAAACCTCTTTGGTTCTCTTGTCTTCCTTTCTCTGTAGCGTGTGTTCATTGCTGGATGCAGATATGCACTAATAGACTCCTCTGTGTCCTGGCAAACGTTGCTGAAGTGCTAGGGATGTCCTGGTTTGCCCTCCCTTCTCCTTTCTTTCACTTCCTTGATGGGAAGGGCTCTCAGAATCGCTTATTGGAGGGAAAGAACCATCCTGGCATAATTAAAGGGAACGGAAAAGGGTGATTTTGTGTTTCTTTTCTTTCTAATTTCCTGACAACTGTGGCAGTCAGGGCTGGTGGTTGAATCGCCTCTCCGAGACTCCAGCTTTAAATTGCATTTCATTATTTTCCATTAATGGGGTCCAAGACAGAGGAGGAGGCTTCCAAAGCTTTGCAAATGGAGGAAGACACCTGGGAGCCCAGTGATTTTCAGTGGGAAATGAGCGTTTAAATGGTCCTTTGTGCCTTTGAAAACCTTCTCTGTTAAAGTTAGCTTCACCATGGAAGAAGCCCTGGTGTGATTTAGTCCCTGTTACCTTCATTAGAAGAAGGAAATCCTTCTAAAGGTAACTTGGCCGTGGTTTATCAGTGCCCACGTGGGGAGGATGGTTCTGATCATAGCGGAGTATTTAAACTGACAAAAGCATAGCAAGACCCAAGAGTGGGAGCCTGAAAGCAGCCAAATTCATGCTAGGCATGGAATGTGTATTTTAAACAGCCCGAGTTGTTAACCCTGGAAGGAACCTGACAGATTTCTCCCATCTCTAAGCTATATTGGTAGGGTCTGATGCAAGCTGCACAGGGAGACCAGATCCAGCGCTGCAGACACCATCACACTGATCCTTCCAAACTGATGCTGGAGCGTTATAGCTACTGGGCTTCTGGGACAGAAGCTGGCTCTTCCACATGGGTATGTGCTGGTCTTTTGGACATAGCAGGTTTTCAGAGCTGATGAGGCTGTGTTCAAGGCAGCACGTTATTGCTCTGCGCAGCTGGTTAAAGTTGAGGTCGAGCTGCACATCAGAACTAAGTTGCAGGCAGGATTTGAGTTCCTTGCTGTGGTTCTGTGCTTGCTATAACATAAACGCCATAAAAAGGGGGGCATTATGACCAGATGATTTTCATATGTTTTTAAGTGCCTTTTGCTTTTAAGTGCTTTTTTGATGCCTTAAAAAGGTCTCCAAGTAGCAGTTCAAATCCAGCAGTGGTTAGTACTCTGTTTAGAGTGTAATGCCATCCTAAGTTCTTCCCACTGCCTGTGGTCTTTGTTCTGGGACATCTGTTCTTGCTACGTATAGTACTCAAAGCTTGCAACCACTATGGCCACGTCGGTAGCATGGCATTTTCTCAAGGACAAAGGGGAGGCTGAAGCTGGCTCTTTGCTGGGATTTCACTGACATCCTTGTTCTTCAATAGGAACTTATCACTGTGTGACTGAGGTTTTAATTGAATTGGTGTCAAAGTGATAACAGTGCCTTCCTCCGCCTGTCCCAGCATTGCCACCAAGGTTTTGTTTGTTTATTTCTCTTTTCACAGCTCCCAGAGCCTTAAAGACTTCTTATCTGATGTTACTTCAATGGGGAAGATGATGGGGACTTTTGAAAGAGAAACTGAAGTCAGGTACCAGCAAGGAAACTCTTGCTACCGACACCTGCTCATTGCCAGCCTCAGCACAAAGCTGGGGACTTGCTAAGCAGAGTTCAGATAAAGCACATGTAGGGCTTGATTCTCTATTCTTGATTTCCTTCTCCTTTTCAATAGTGCTGGCATCACTGATGGTTCCAGAGTTGTGCCACCTTGGTATCGATGCTACAAGAGGAGCAGCTGAGAGGTGCTAGAGGGGTGGGAATAGGTGTCAGTGGTGATAATGAAAGAAAGAGGGGGAAAGTGGTCATATCCAAACCTGATCTACCTACTTCCTCTGCCTTCGTTTATCACTGTGATGCTGGCAAGAGATTGTGGACCGTCTCTTCATCCCTGAGAGCACAGTTCATGCCAGGAGCTGGCTCCTCACCACTGACATCCCTCAGGCCGTTATCACTCTCTTTGAGGCCCTGAAGTACTTGAGGACACATTTTGGTTTAACCACATGAATACTCCTGTTGAAATGACCAAGAACCGTGTGCTCCAAGGTAAGGGCAGGAAGTCAGTGCTGCTGCAGATGAGTTTTTCTTAATGTTCCTTGTTTTTCTCAAATAGCCACCAAATTCAGCAACTTCTCTTTCTTAAGGTGCAATGCTATGGGGCATCCATAAAAAGAAATGGCATTTGGTCCTTTTTCCAGTTTTCTTCAAGTATTATTTGCTTTAAATGTTTTTCTCCCCCTGTTTTTTTGGTGTAGCCCCATGAAATTGTCAGTGTCTATGAATACATTTTGCATGGCTGGCCTCAGGCCAGCAAATGTACAGGGACAAGGTTCTGGTCCTGCTCAGGTTCAATATCTTTCCATTTGCAAGGAGGAACACATCCTCCAAGGAGTCCACACAAGGTCCTTGGATGCAGCAGACTGCCTTGGGCTGTTTACTGTAGCAAATACATTTGTAGAAGCACATTCTGGCAGCTGGTTCTCTATGGACACTGCAGCAGCAAAAGATGAAGAGACTATTTACAAGTCCTCAAATATACCCTGCTCAAGCACCTGAGTCTGTTTTGAAAGCCAAAGGTGCTTGATAGGTCATTGAGCTGCTGCAAGTGAATAGAAGGCAGTTTTTCACTCGACCAAGGCTATCTTTCAAGCCTCCACCATCAGGACAGTCTGGTCAGAAGATGGATCTTGGTAGCCCTAATGCTTTGTGGCTGTTGGCAGGATGAGGGCCACCACTTTGCTGTTTGTTGGGTAGCATTGAAAAGGATGCAGAAGGAATTGCCTAAGGAGTGAGAAGCCCCATGATCCCGAGCCACGGAATGCTCGAGTGTGGCTTATCTTCATGTGGCTGAGCAGCTTGGTCTGGAAACCCAGATCAAGACTGCATAAGGGAAATGAAGGCAGGGGGTCTGTGGACTCAGTGCAGAGTGTGAAGATGTGACACCTTTGTGGTGCTACAGGTGTGTCCTTCCTCCTTTCCCAACTCTGCTTGATCATCTAAACCCCTTCCTCCTTCCAGCTCTGGGAGACCTTGTGGGTTGAGCAAGAAGCTCCCGAAACCCATGTGAAACTGGGTGGGATGCCAAGGCAGGAAGCAAGCCGCATCACCAGTTGTGTTTGCTTGATAGAAGGTTCTCGGTGGGCTTTTGTTAGTAATAATACTTTGTACCACTGATATCTTTTATCCAAGGATATGCAAATATTAACTGATTGAGAAATTCCCTGCACTCAGCTTGATGGCATTTCTGTGTTTGCTTTTGTATAATGCAATAACTTCTGAATGTCAGATCTCATCAGAGCAAAACTGGAGGGGGGAGAATGTTCATCAATAAGCAGGGATTTACAGGTTTGAAGAGCGCAACACCAGTCTGGAAATGCCAAAATGGAGGGGAAGGAAGAGGGAAGGGAACGGAGCACCGGGAGTAACAGAGGTGAAGGAGTGGTAACAAGGATAGAGAGCAGCCAGGGGAAGCTGTTATAGTGAGGAAGATGAAGGAATAGACAGATCCTAGAATCATAGAATAGTTCGGGTTGGAAAGGACCTTAAGGTCATCCAGTTCCAACCCCCTGTCATGGACAGGGACACCTCGCACTAAACCATGGTACCCAAGGCTCTGTCCAGCCTGGCCTTGAACACTGCCAGGGATGGAGCATTCACAACCTCCCTGGGCAACCCATTCCAGTGCCTCACCACCCTAACAGGAAAGAATTTCCTCCTTAGATCCAATCTCAACTTCCCCTGTTTCAGTTTGAACCCGTTACCCCTTGTCCTGTCACTACAGTCCCTAATGAAGAGTCCCTCCCCAGCATCCCTATAGGCACCCTTCAGACACTGGAAGCTGCTCTGAGGTCTCCACGCAGCTTCTCTTCTCCAGGCTGAACAGCCCCAACTTTCTCAGCCTCTCTTCATACAGGAGCTGCTCCAGCCCCCTGAGCATCCTCGTGGCCTCCTTTGGTATGTGTTGAGAACCGTGCTGGCAAAAGCAACACAAGCAGGTAGACTGATAGCAAAACCTGTGAGGATGGCATGGAAGTCAGTGGCAGCACTGGGAGCAGAGCCAGGGCATCCTCATCTTGGATACCTGTCTTTGAAGCACAGACCCAACCTTTTAGGGCCAGGCTCACAGCTGGTAGGAGCTGGCATTGTACATGAAGCAGTGTCAGTTTATGCTAGCTGCAGATCTAGCCTGGGATATCTTGATTGGAATCTATGGCAGTAATTATTCACGCTCTCCATTTCTATTTTGGGACTAATTAACTATTCTAGGTTCCTATAAAGAATATTGTCAACTATTTAATGGCTCATTGGGTTTAGCAGGATTTCCAGCTTCTCTTACAGTTTCAGCAGAATACTTACTGTGATTTGTGACTTGGGCTAAGAGCTAGTGAGCTGTGAGCAGACCGTATTATGATGTTGGTTCTACCCTTTGACAAATAGGTTTTAATTGGCTTTACATGGCTTCTCCTTGATAATACAAGGCATTTGAAGATGGGAGATACTAGAGTAGAGGCTTTCTTAAAACATACAAGCAGTGCCTTTGCTCTGACGTGTGTTCCGTGGGTGCTTCTCAACTTCAGACAATGAGGATGGCTATTTCCAATGAAGTCCCATGTTGGCTTTGCAGCTGTCTTTATGAAGACATTCAAGCCAAGGCCTTCAGCCTAATTTTGCACTGCCAAAAGGACTTCAGATTCCTGACTAGCTCAGTGCTTCGGTTGTTGAACACGCCTGGAAATGCCTATTAGTCCAGTGAAGAGTGTACTGTTCGGAAGATGTAGCCCTCTTTTTTTGTTGCCAGTGTGTTAAAAGCATGGCCTGGAGTGCTCCTGAAATGGTTGATTGCTCAAATAAGTCTTGCTAACTAACTCATCTCTCTTCATTTCCATAAGGAAATGCATTTGTTGTGATCTCAGAACTGCGCTGCTCAAGATAACAGGTCCCCATGCTTATAGCATCCTGTCTGCAATTGCTCTACATGAGGATCTGAGGCTGTCTGCCAAAGAGAGACTCCCAAAGTATTTAACAGCCCCCTCTGTTTCAGTAGATGGGGAAGGCAGCTTGATCACAGCCTTACTGGGGCTTTCTGCATTGAGCTGTGCCCTTGTTCCTCAGAAAGGAGCTGAGAGCAGGCAAGTGCAGTGCCTTGATCTGATTGTGTCCTTGCCCTTAGTCATGCTTCCATGTATTTAAGGGGTGTGAATCACAAGATCCGCATAGCTGAGGCTCACCAGGACAATAGAAAGAAAGAAGGAGTGACTGGTTGAAATACAGCCTATTTACAGAAGGTTTTAGGCTTTTTGCCATGCAAATACAGTGGCAAAAATACACATATACACATGTATATAGTTAAGAAGACAAATGTTGACATCTTGCCCAAGGTGTAGCCCCATCCTCACAGCTTCTTCATTACCCCTGTTTCTTTGCCAATTTTGCTCAATCTTGTGCTTATTTCCACGAAGGAATGGGGGCAATAGAACGATTCCTATTTACTTTTTGCATGGACATTGTTGTCATGTGTTTTATCTGCCCAAAGAATGAGTTGGGAGGGATCCAAGTGTTCCTAGAACCTTTAGTTCAACTTTAACGTAGTACTTGAGCAGTGAATGCAGATTGCAGGCTCCTTTCAGGTGCTGCAGGCAAGGGGCAGTGACCATCTGAGGTTGTTGTCAGGCTGAAGGGAATGAAGGCCACTTACCCATGGGCAAAGTTCTGTCTCAGAATCATCCATTCACCTGAATAAGGGGAGAAAATCGAGCCCTTTTGCTTTGTAGAGAGCCACATAAGCTGTTGTTCTTGCAAAGGAAGTAGACACCCAAACACAGGCGGACTTGAGCAGGAGTAATATTGACAGTGTTAGCAGGGCACAGAAGAGCTGGGAATCTTGTGTGTGAGAGGCAGAGAAGGGTGGCCGGAAGGGATTTATGCTAATTCCCATAATATTTCCTAGTGCCTGTCTCATCGCCGTGTAGCGTGTACAAAGCAGCTGCACCCAGCTGAAGTAAACGTTTCCTTCTGCCCTGCAAGACTGCATCCGAGATAGGTGTGTGGCATGAAATAATTCCCTGTCATCAGTGTCTGTGATGTGTGGTGGCAGCATTCAAATGAGCCTTCATGGAAGACACTCGAATCAACCCACCCCAAACAATCTCCTGAAGTAGTTCTTCGGCAATAGGGCTGCTCAGTCTTTAACAGCCTTCTCTCAGGAGCGAAGCCAGTTTGCAGGTTCCTAAGTGAAGGATGGCATGTGCAGGCTTGGAGGCCACAGCAGTGCGACCCAGCTCGGAGGCACTTTTCCTTGTTGCACAATCTGCACTTGGCACCTATGAGAGACCAGAGAAATCCCAGGGGGAAAAAACACCCCGGTGGAAGTGTATTTATTGAGCTCTCAGCTCTGGAAGGAGAGGATCAGTGCATGTGGAGGTGGGCAGTTGATTTGATAGAGGAGGCAGGAGGGATGCTCTTGGTAACGTTTTGCTGCTTGCTGGTCTGCGCAGGGGTTGGAGCCAGGCTTGTGCAGTGCTGAAACTGTAGAACCAAGGCCTTGAATGAGGATTTACTTTTGGCTGGATGCTCTCTCATACACTCCTAATAATGCCCTCGTTGTGTTTCACTGATGCCCTTAAGCACCAGAGGACTTAAAATAATCCAACAAGCACAAATGCTTAGAAACAGGAGATAGAACTGATTATTCTGCTGATAAACGGTCAGTGTTCATTTTCCATTATCGCCCCCCAAAAATGCCCAAACCCTGAAGCAGAAATGTGACTTCTGCAGTCTGTATTGCAGATCTCTTACCTAGGCTGCAGATTGACTGAGGGTCTTAAACCAGTGCCCGTGTCTGTTACACGTAAAGACCTCCTGGGTGCAATCTCTCCCTGTTTTCAGTCTCTGCCAGGAATAGGCAGGTTTCAGGTTTGGTTTTATTTATTTTTCTTTCGTTGTTCTCTATTTTTTTCCCCTTCTTTCTTAATTTCACCCTCCTCTGCAGCCTTTTGTTGTGAAAATACCAAGGCAGATGCAAGTCGCTGCAGAGGCATCGGCTTTGATATGAGCTGCACTGACAGCGACCACTTGCTTTATGCTGTGGCTGTAGAAGGATAATAAAGACTCCTTTCCCCACAGTGTGGAACAACCTTTTCACCCCAAAGGCATAGAGCCCTGTGATGGGGACCTTTCTGCATTAGATGGATGGCCAGAACTAACCTTTAATGTCTTTTCTTGTCTTGTTTTCATCTGATGCCATTTGCTTTGCTTTCAGGCACTGAGTCAGCACGTACGAGTGCCAGTCCCAAACTGACTCACAAGAAAGAACCCCACAAAAACAGTGATTTGGGTTGTGTAACAGCTTTGTAGATGAAGTCAGCTATCCAGTTTTGGCTTCATTTATATGTGTCAGTGCATATATGCTTTAAAAGTTCCCCTAAATATTAACCACTGTTATTAATCACAGCTCTTGTACATGGAGGCCGTATCCATCCCCTGCCCCTTGCCCCAGGTGTGCAGTTTGACTTTAATAATGTAGGAATCATGAGGTTTTTAAGCACTGTAATTATTTTTTCCTGGTTGAATTCGATGGACATCACGGAGCTGAGAGCAGAAAATACAATCCATCTTCTGTGAAATGAACTCAGTCATCCTCCTGTTTATTGAGCCGAGAGGGAATGCAGCACAAATCCACAGATGTCAAAAGCGGTCCACAAGGGATCATTCCATTTCTTTTTCCATTTGTTTCCTTGATTAAAATGATTTTTAACTGATTCCTCTCTTAATTTTATGTGGCCAGCTATTATTCACTCGAATAACCCCCATGCCAAAGTTTGTGCTTGGCCAGATTTGCTGGAAATAGGGTGGTGATGGGGAGGGACTTTGCTGATTCATGCTTGTGCGTGTTGATCTCCTTACTGTAACTGGGTTATGTGATGAGAAATATCCTATCTGGCCTCGTGGTGGGTTCCTACTGGTTGGAGTGGGCTGGCAAAATACCCCAGTAGTGATCAACTGATCTCTTGTGGGCTGAAAGAGGAGGTCCTTCAGCTATGTTTTCCTGCTGATGAGCTTATTCTGCTGGCTCAGCAGCCCCCCACCAGCACCATTCTGTGTTCCCTGCCTGCGGCAGGAGCTCTTTGCTATCCATGGGGTCCTTCTGAAGCTCCCAGTCCTGTCCTCACTGTGTAAATGAGGTTGGTTGAACTTCAACACAGGATTCGTTTTGGCATGAGTCTGAGCAGCTACATGAGGATGCAGAGCACAGCTCATTGTGCTCACTCTGGCTGTAGGAACAGGGAAGTGTGTGCAGCTCCCCGGTCACAAACCTTTCCAGTTAGATCATACAGCGTCTTTTCTGTTTCCTGGTTGAATACCTACTTTTGTGTAGGAGGTAGAAGTATTTCCCACATTCCATGTGGGTTATGAATGAATCCCCTTAGCAATCACTTGGGGCTAGAAACAGTTACTACACCCTCACAAGAAACCCATAAAATGGCTCATCCAGCATCATCCAAGGCAGAAACAGGATTACAGTCCAGATTACCCAACCCAGTCTTGTGCCTTATGACACAACGCAATTCATGCCTCATCCACAGCAAGGTCCTAATTCCCTAAAAGCTCCTAAATAAGAGCATAGCCAAGGTCTTTCTGTATTCCCAAGTAGCTGTGGCTATTCTTTGAACTGTAATGCATAATAGCAATGAGTAATGGAATCATACAATGAAAATGAAGGTTGTGAAGAGCTCTCTTTCTGTAGCAGTACAAGATTATTTAGGAAAGACGTTTCTTCCTCTACTAAGGCCATTGTTGTTTTATCAAATCTGATATCCTGAAATGAAAAGAAAGCCTTAAAAAGTTGAAATAGAGCAGTAATGAATGAAGAGCCACCAGACATTGTTAGTTTAACATTGCTTTGTAAAGAGCTGCATTTAAACGAGGGATAATTTAACTAAGGCACCATTAGTAGTTTTTCTGCATTATTTTTAGAGCCAGATCTGAAACAAGAGTAAGCTTGTGCTAGTGGAGGATCTGAGTATTTCCAATAGGATATGGAGCTGGATTAGCAGCCCTGGAGGCTCTGCTCTCCCTCTGCCTGAACAACCAGCCCTGGTAATGGAAATGTCCTTTTCCCTTTGCCCAGCCACCACCAGGACCTGGGACTGGGGATGATGCCATGGAATCCATGGTCAATTCTGTGCAATCCCCAAAGCCAACACAGGAGGGTAAATTAATGCTTAATTAAAAGCTGACATAGGAATGGAAATTAAATTAATGTCCTAATTAATGCTTCAGGTTTAGCCCAAGTAACAAACAATGATTCTCCTTTCCCTTTTACAGCACTCCAGTTAACCTCTGAGCACTGATGAATTTGGCTCATTTGGCCCCAGTCCTGGAAAGCATCCTCATTAAAAGATGTATTGAAGCCCACACTTTATTGCTGGCCTGGGTAAGCGTGGAGTTGAGTGTTTGATTAAATAAGGTGGAGCTATTGGGAAAATTTTGCATCATGGCCCCCAGTTTGCTGAGCTGATTCGACTCTTAAAGCCCTTTGCTTCACATCCTCTGTTAGAATGAATAGCATCAGTCGGTGTCACAGGGTTTCTGTTCTTATGGTAGCTTTAGTGGAGTTGGTATTTTTTTAAGCATCACTTCTTTATGAGCAGGAAGAATCAAAAGTCTACGAGAGCAGCAGGATTTCTGTGGAGGGAAATGAGGACAGAAGTGTTTGAAGGATGGAGACAGCACATTCAACCCTATCAAGGCTCATTTCCTTTAGCAAGTCGTGGTTTATTCGTGACAAAGGCTTCCATTTGACAGCATGCAAAGTACAACAAAGTCTCAAACTAAAAATGCTTAGATAGTTAGGTTGTTCCACTGGCTGGAAAATGGGCTTCATGGAATGCCTTTTGGACCATAGGGTCTGCCCAAGCGCTGTGCTGTGGTGCTTTGGAAAGGATGGTGTATGTTGTAGGGCGAGATGTCTGAAGGAAGAGGAGGATGCTGATAATGCACGTAGGTGTATTTTTGGTCTCAAGGGCTGTGGTTTTCTTTATCAAAGGGTTGATAAAGCAAAGGATCAAATGCTCCAGCCTATGCATTGCTGGAGCCTATGCTCCAGCTTGCATGTGAAGACCTTTAATATCACCTTGTGACCTTACATTTGGTGAATTGATGGATCCAGCGCAAGAGGCATTGGCATCAGCATTGTAACACACCCTTTATCATTCATGTGAGTCAGTCCTGCAGAGAAGCAAGTGAAATTGTGTCCCTGGCTTCCATCCCTTAAAGCTTTTGGTGGTGGTGGTTTTCTTCTCTCCTAGATCAGGAAAGGTGCAGGTTGAATTGTTTGGAGCCCCTTCCAGGACTTAGGTGCAACACTTAAGCCACTTAAGTGCATTATGAGCTCAGTGAGTTGTTAGTAGGTATGAAACATCCCCAGCACTGTCAGGTCAAACCAGAGGCTAAATGGCTGTACCTGTATAGAAGTGTTTGCAAAAGCACCAGCCTTTGCCTTCCCTTCCAACTGCTTATTTCTGCCCAGCAAAGCTGTTTGAGCTGCTGCCCATTGAACTGTGCTAGCTGAAAACTAACCAGGTCCAAACAAACCCCACATAAAAGGCCAAAGGAGATGCTTAAGTGCTCATCAAACTGCGATCCCTAGGACGTGTGAAACCAGTTTCACTCTGCTCTTTTTATGATGGGAGGTGCCACATGAGTCACACTGCTGGTAGAAGAGGAGGAATGCTGTATTCCCAGCGTGGAGTCACCACACCTACTTGTTTAATCTCTCTGCATTCATACTGCATGCATCATGGCAGGATTCTAAGCTGGGCAGAAGCCCTCATGAGGTCATGGGAGGAGGAAGAAGATGTGTGCAGTCAAAGAAAGAGCCAGCTATTGCAGTTAGCCTCCTGGGTTGAGCCCTATGCAGTTTTCTTCAGCATCCTCCGAGTTTCTCTCTGCAGCCACACGCGCTGGAAGGCAAACGTGCATCAGAAGGTGAGATGCTCACCTCATCTCATGGGGCCTGCAGCCTGGCTTTAAAAGTAAATTAAAGATGCTTTAATAATTATTAAGAAAAAATGCTGTGAGCCTGAGAAATCATCACAGTAGGTGGCACTGAGCCTCTTTGAATAAGATTGCTATTGAAATCAATGAGAGTTTTGCGAGTGGTGCTGCTCAGGGAGTATTGATTAGTGACTGATAGATGATCCTTGGGTTTCTCAGCAGCAGCAGTATGTCCCTTTCTGTATGTGCAGTTTTCTGTCTCCAGCCACTTTCTCATCCTTTTAGCATTGAAAGAAAGCTGCTTCTGGGAAGTTTAAAGATACGGACTCATTTTGTAAGAGTCACTCTGGTGCAAGGTCTGTGCATCTCATCAGTCTTGTTCAGATCCCACTTTGAATGCTGAGAGAGGATAGAAACAGTGTGGCTGTGTGCTTTAGGGGGAAAGGGTGAATCTCCCTCTCCAGAAACCCTCCCTGTCTTCTCCAGCATTCAGATACTAACAGAAAGTTCCTATAAATTGGTTGAGGTTGTGCATCACATGGAATGCATCTGTGAATCCAGAGGGCTGCGTTCCCAGGGTAAAAGTACTCCAAAGCCAGGTTGAATGGGCCTGGGGCAGCATGGTCTAGTGGAAGGCGTCCCTGCCCGTGGCAGGGGGTTGGAACTGAATGATCTTAAGGTCCCTTCCAAACCAAACCAGTCTGGGAATCTAAGAAACCAGCTCAGCATCACACATGAACTCAGCATCGTGGCAGGGGGGAAAGCCACCCGATTCTGAACCCAGCTCACGGTGCACGGGCGTCTGCGATGGAGGAGCATTTCTCATCCAGATACTCTGGCTCTCCATGTTAAATGGTTTTTTTATTAGCAGCTTTTCTATTGTGTGCACTGAAAGATGAGTCACTGCCCTTCAGAGCAAAGCTGGGAATCAATAGACCTCTGTGAATCAGATAATGTGCTAAAATATGGATATCTACAAAGGCATGGGAACTGTGATGGTGACTGATGGGTTAATGGAACTATATACAGGGAAAAGAGTCCAAGCAGGCAGTCATCTTTCTGGAACCTTCTTGGAGACCCAGTCCACTTGTGATGGTTCAGCTTCTCATGCACGTGGCAGATGAGAGGGTGTGAAACTGAGCTCTGAGGTGCAGAAAAGGAACCTTCTGCATAGACCTTGCCCTTAATGGCACAAAACTGCCCCAGGATTGTTTGCTGGGGAAGCCAGCTGCAGACACCTCACCCTGCAGCCTGATGAGAGAGGCATGGGTGGTGATAGATGATTATTCCCCTTTCCTCAGCACTGGTGGGGCTCACCCCGAGCAGTGCGTTCAGCCCAGAGCTCCCCAGTATGAGACAGGCATGGATATACCCAAGCAAATGCAGAGTAAGCCATAGAGGTGATGAAGGGATGGGAGCAGTTGACCTGCTTTGACACAGGGAGTTGGACTGAGGCCATCTCCAGAGCATCCTGTCCAGCCTCAGCTCTTCTGTGGGATTCAGTGAAATCCACCTCAGTAACCCTCACCCAGCGCTCAGTAAAATGGGGAAATCTCTTAAACCAGGGTCAATTCAACCTTTGCATGAGCTATCCAGGACCAGGCTCATGCTTGTCCGAGATGTTCTTTCCCATCTCCACATGCTGCCTGACCACTCTCCAAATCTGGATTCCAGCTGTCCAGTTTACCTAATGAACCTTGCTAGCTCCTGATGACAATTAGTCAATGAGCTCCCTAAAACCCTCTTAGCTGCCAAGTAGTGTGAGCTCCCAGAACACGCTGGTACACACCAGTTAAGTTTGCATTGGGGATGTTTATTGCTGTTTCTCTAAACAGAGAGTTTAGCCTCAGGCAGAGCTGGAAATTGCATCTCTTGCCGGTCGGGGGAAGTGAAAGTCAGAAGCAGTCATCAACAGGATAAATTTTCCCTCTTGGCTCCTGATGCTCTGGACTTCCCAATGCCAGGTGCTGACTCCCTTTGCCTCCCACTCTGGAGTGGGAAGGGAAACAGGAGTCATAAAATATAACTAAGGCATGTTTGGAGATAAAAGGCTGTATTGAATACCCCGTATAGCTCTACGGCACAGAGGATAGCAGAGATTTATGGCGGTTGGTTGCACACTGGTATAATCCAGTGTACCAGGATTCAAATCACTGAGCAGAAAGAAATAGAACAACTGATCCAGGTATTTATGGAGCCAGGATGTGACTCCAGACACATTGCTTCAGTGGGCTTTTCCTCCCCAGACCATCTGATCTAAGCAGAAGTTTTAATCCTCATGCTAGGGATGAGAAAGGCTCCGCCGAAGGCAAGTGGCTGTTATAGAGGTGTTGTTGGAAGGCTTCTGCAGATTGACAGGGCAAGTTCTTGGCATGGCAGTAACCAAACTTGAACTCTTTCAAGTCCCAGGCTCGCCTGTTAATCGTCAGGACATAGTTCTGAGACATTTTGTGGGTAATAATGGCATAAATATGTAAAACCACCTGATCCAGCGTATCGAAAGGACACTGAACCTTATTGTGGCGCTGGGGGAGTGACAACCACACCGTTATGGTATCAACTCCAGAGTTTTCATTTTGCCAGTGTTTTGATAGGGCATCTGCTTTGGGGTTTGTTTCTTCTTCAAAGAGGTAAGGATTTGTCTGGATAAAGGGGAGATCTTAGGGAGCAAGGCACTACTTTTAACATCCTCCCTCTCTGGCAGGCCTTCAAAGCTGGGTGCGATTCAAAGAGGATGAAGTTAATTTAGCATTCCTTTCACCAGCAAGGAAAGGACGGGAGATGCGAGAGCAGGAGCAACTGGGAGGTGAGTGACAGATCAGAAGGGAAGAATGCTTTATGGATCTGTGACAGTCCCGCTTGTCTCTTGCGGTCGATTGCGTTCGGTGGAGCTGCTCGTGGCAGTGTGAATAAACTCGACTGTGCAGAGAAGAAAAGGAAAGGAAGGAATTTTGCTTCCTTAACGAAGTGGCTATGGCAGTGCTGAGGGGAAATCAGTCACTTGGTTATCCTTGTTGTAAAAGGCCAGAAAACTGCGGTAATTAATTACATGTTACTTACCCACCAGTTGCCTTGGGGGAATAAGAGGTAATTACCACGCGGGCTGTGATGTATGTCTGGATATGTCTCGCTGACAGGTAGACTTAATGTGGAGGTCTTTGACCTACAGCCAGCTGGTATTGATTTGGGTTTTCCGTAGATCAGATCCTCTTCCTGGCAAACCTGCAGATTAAATAACCGCTTGGAAAGAAATCACTCAGCGTTTACACAAGTGTAAATGTGAGGGAAGAATTCAGCCCCCAAAGACCTCCCTTGTAGCAGAGAGGAGAAAGCCCAGGATTTCTCTATCATTTGCCTTAAAATGAAGCGAAAACCCTGCTGTATTTTTTCTTGCCGCTGTTGCTGGGATCAGTAGCATCTCATGCAGCTTGTTTCATGGAAACAGGCTCTGTAGTGAGATGCTTCCCCCGCCCTGTGCCTTGTCTTCTAAGCAGGGATTCCTAGGGAGATGCTCGTTTTTGTGTGACAAGTGAGCAGCAGTTTGAGCTGGTGGGTACCAAGTGAGCGGCTTGGCTGATCCCTCAATACACGGAGAGACCTTGAGGTGAGGCTTTGTCCTAGGAATGCTCGATTCTTCCATTCATCATCAAGGAGGAGGGCGACTGAATCCAGCTAAAGCCAGAGCAACTGCACCGAAGTCTCTGGAGGCTTACAGGAGCTGACGTGGGAGTAGAATGTGGCCCAGAAGAGTTATTTTTGCTTAGACAAAACCAGGCTCTGCTGGAGAGGAAGCTCAATATAAATGTCACTTTTCCTCTGTAACAGCAACTTCGTGTTACTTGGGAGGGGGAAGAAGAAGGAGGGATGGAAGTTCTGCTTTTAGCTGGTTTGGTGTAAACGGGGAGTAACTCATTGACTTCCAAATCCATGCTCATTTGGAAACAGCCTCAACCTTATTGCTGCCCGTTAACCGCAAGCTATTCTTCCCTCCGCTGAAATGCAAATCCAGACTAAGAGAGGGATTTTGGCAGGGCCCTGGGGAAGTTGGGAACCCCAATCCCACTGCCACCCAATGGGATGCGGGCAGGGAAACTGTCTCCTGTGAAAATCCCAATCTCTGGTTTAAAAAAGGGAGCAATCAAAAAAGAGTACTGGCAGGGCCTTTAACCACCTGAACGCCGCTGAGAGATTGAGTGCTGAGGAGCTGTCAGAAACCTTTTCATTTAGCTGCATCCCCAGATAGAGAGCAAGAGGAGATTGCAATAACAGAGAGGAGCGAGAAACAGAGGATTTGCTGTTCTGCCTCCAAACGTTTCTCCCCAGGTCCCATGCCCTACCTGTGGGAATTATCCAGGGGGAGAAGGATGCCCTCCTGTAATGATCTGGGTAATTATGCTTGTGTCTACAGCGCCCTTAAGTGTTCCACTGGTTGCTGTGCCTTTGAGTCAGCTGAAAGGCTCAAGTGCTTTTGGATCTGAGAGTTGTTTGTAGGGAGGAACGGAGACCTGGTGCTACAGGGGAGGAATATAATGGAATCCCAGCCTGGTTTGGGTTGGAAGGGACCTTAAAGCTCACCCAGCTCCAACCCCCTGCCAGGGGCAGGGACCACTTCCACTAGAGCAGCTTGCTCCAAACCCCTGTGTCCAACCTGGCCTTGAACACTGCCAGGGATGGGGCAGCCACAGCTTCTCTGGGCACCCTGTGCCAGCGCCTCAGCACCCTCACAGGGAAGAGCTTCTGCCTAAGAGCTCATCTCAGTCTCCCCTCTGGCAGGTTAAAGCCATTCCCCTTGGCCTGTCCCTACAGGCCCTTGTCCTGCAGCCCCTTTAGGCACTGGAGCTGCTCTAAGCTCTCCCCTTCAGGAGCCTTCTCTTCTCCAGGCTGAATCCAGCCACACCACACAAGGCAAGGTTCACGTTGCAGACTTCAGCTGGTAGAAAGCTAATTGCCAACTCACTCAGCTCAGGTGAGACGAAGGGATCCCAGCCTCGGAGCTTCATTCTCAGAGCTCATAACCCTCTGCCTGCCTTCGAGAGCAGTAAAGTGTGAAAGGATGCGCTGTTTGCAAAGGGCAGGGTTGGCCTTTTCATGGGCACAGCGTTGTCTAGCAAATCTCAACACATCCCAAGAAACAGCAGCCTCCAGCCTGCAACGCGCTAAGTGTTAACACTGCGGCTGTCTGTGTTGAGGCTCACATGGGCTGGTGAAGTTACTCGTCCTCTAATGTGTTAGAAATACCCAACTAAAGGGATGCGATGCTTGGGTGCGACTGCGAGGGCCTGATGCTGCTTAGTGTCAAATGTTACTCGCAGTCCTTTGCTCGCTGGAAGAGATGCTGGTCCAGCACCGGGCAGGATGGATGGCTCTGCCATAGCTCCAGGCACAGAGAGCAGCGTGTGAGAAGTCACACCACGAGAAGGCTTGAAGTGCTTATGACGAATCTTTCCAGCTAGTGAACACCATCCATTTCCCTGCTCCTGCGTTCAGCTAGCACCTGTCAGAGGAGATTAGAAGAGGGGAAGATGACACGGGATTAAGAAGAAGGTTTCTAGCAGCCCGAGACGGTGCTAAAGCCCGCTGTGCTGCTGCCTGCTGTGTCACACTGCTTTCTGCAGCACACACCTGCCCTCTTAGCAAAGAATTAAGTTAAACCAACCCCAAACCAACCATACAATTGCATAGGTTCTGCTGCTGGGTGCTGCAGGTCTTCTGCAAAGAAGATGAGTGTATTTCAAGTTGGTATCAATGGTGACATGCCATTTCTTAGCTGCCGAATTTAAGGTGCTTGAAGACAGCGTGGTATGTAGAGGGTGAGTGCTTATTGCTTCCTCACAACCAACCCCTTCTGCAGCATCTCAGACACAGCATAGAATCCCAGCCTGGTTTGGGTTGAAGGGACCTTAAAGCTCCTCCAGTTCCAACCCCTGCCACGGGCAAGGACACCTTCCACTAGAGCAGCTTGCTCCAAGCCCCATCCAACCTGGCCTTGAGCACTGCCAGCATCCAGGAGGACTCTAAAAACCCAGCCAGATCCTTGGCACCAGTGTATTACATTGCAGATGAGCAGAAGCAGAGCTAGCAAGGCTTGGTGCTGCACTGGAACATAGAAGATGTTGGAGTGAGGCAGGGTAATGGAGTGATGGCACCTCTGGCAGCCCCTTTCCAACCAGTTCCCTCGTGCTATCCAAATCCAGGTCTGAAGTCTTTCAGATCATCGTCTTGGAGCAATTTGGGAAGTAGGAGTTCCCATTTTTATCACTACAGCTGAAGCTGAAGGACCTTCCACCACCATTTAAGAGTCCTGGCTTAGTGGCACTGGCACAGATTTGTTTGCTTGGGTGACCAGACAAGAAGGCAGAGACCTTTGCTCATGGGGTTTGTCCGTGTCAATGTGCAAGGGCTGCAGTTTGGGAGCCTGAGATTTTAGCTTGGTATTTCTGTTGTAGGGTGGCACCATTTGTCACTGTATATCTTGTGTCAGGAAGAGAAGATGCCTTTGAAGAAGCTAAGAGGTACAGGGTGTGTTTTCAAATGCTCTGTAAGTCCAGATCTCCTTTTAGCATTGCTGTCATCTGAGTACAGATCATTTGTGCTTCTGGAAACGCCTTTGATTTGCATTCCTGAACTTCCTAGGGATGTTTTCCTTTGGAAGCACTTGAAACCCGCCCCTGTTTCTTAACCGTTTTTCCAGAGTAAAAACCCATTTTCCATGAACTATCTTTTTCTTCTTTATTCTTTAAGGTTTCATAGTTTTTTACGGCGGTGAAACCAGGCACTCAAATCCTTATCCCAAGGTTTCGAGTTGATTTTCATGGCAGATACAAGCAGCGATGCCTGCACTGATCTCAGACATGGTTTATTTTTATTCCTCTCTATCAGCAGCTATTTGTCACGCTACCTGGCAATGTGGGACTCGCATTTATATGGTTTGGGGAGATGTAACTCATTTTCTGTTTAATCCACTGTCTGTCAAAGGGAGAGATTTAAGATAGAATACTGTGGGCTTCCTGACACGGCTCACCATTCTTTTCCTCTCGGTGTATTTATTTATTCTCCACTCACACTCTGTCACTTGTTAGGCTGAGTGCAAAAGAAAGTTGGATTTCCACTAGGTATAACTTGGTAGAGCTCTCAGTGTAGATGTGATAGTGCCAGGATAGTGAACAGGTTGCATTATGACCCCAGTTCGGCCCTGAGGAAGGTCTTAGCAAGTTACTCCCCTCTTGGTTTCGCTCTGGTTAAAAGAACCCAAACCATAACGTCAGTGTTGTCCTTGGTGGAGCGCTTTGGGATCCATGGACCAGAAGGTTGGTTCTTGTGAGAGAACAGCTGTTTCTTGTTATGTGGTGTGAGCAGAGGTGGACAGGGTGAGGTGACTTGAGAACAATGGCAAGAGACAAAGATGGCTGAATTCCTGGATCCCCAGGTTGTGCTTGCTCCATGTAAGAGGTAGCTGCTGCTACTGGAAGCGAAGTGAATCACGCAGCATCCTGAGCTGGAAGGGACGCACAGGGATAAGGGATGCTGTCAATCTTTGGTCCCACAGAGCAGCAGGGAAAGCTGGCGTTGGGACGGATGCTGCCACGTAGCACCCAGCTCCCCATCTTCACCTTGTCGTGTCTGGCACCCACGGAGAGGGAAGAGCTCCTGTCCCGACGAGCTCGGGCTAAATCCGTCAGGCAGGCAAGAGGCAGGAGGAGGATCCGAGCTGTGGGAGCTCACTCGCAGTTGGCACCGGTACTCAGAGGTGGAGCTGAGAACCTCCAGCCTGGCACCCATGCACCCAAGCTGTCACCATGCCGGGGGAGATGGCTCACACCTATCTGTGAGACAAACACCTTGGGACAGCATCCTGCCTTGAAGAAATGACTCCAGATCCCTCTCACAGAAACAATAACATGCGTGAGTGTAGGTGTCCTTCTTCCAGCCAAGGAAAAAGCCTTCAGAAGGCAGTCATTGGGGTGTCAGCTGGAGAAGGACTGAACTCTACAGCCCAAACGGTATCACAGGAAGCTTTGCTATGGGTGAGAACATCCTGTGTTAGTTAGGTGGTGGTTATTTCAGGCAGTCTCCTTCTGTCTGACGTGTCTCTAACTCTAAACAGAACTTTTGTCTTTTTGGAGTGAAGTCTGGAAGACAAATGGCATGACAACAGAGTTTGGTTTCCTTAAAGAGCATGTGGCTTGGGAAATAGTCCTTCCAAAGGGCTGCTTGGTATGGGGAGGAAGGAAAACGCACTGCCTAGTGCAGTCAGTGGGCACAGGTCTCGGTGCTGAGGACACGATGCAAGGGGTGTAATACAGAAGGAGGGAACTGTCGTGGTCCCCAGGTGTTAAAGGCTGAAATGAAACCAGATGCAAAACCCACAGCATCACTTAGGTCTGGTGTTGAGGGCAACGGGAGGGTCTTGAGCATCAGTACAGCTGATGCTGTTTGATGAATTAATGATGAACCTGAGCCCTTAAAGCTACTGTGGGTACTCTGTGAGGTTGGTACGGGATAACGGGTATCTTGGAGTGAATGTTGTGTTACTGCTTTTCCTTAAGATTCTGGTTCTGTATCACCTGCTGGCAGCCCATAAATATAAAGGCTCCAAACACCACAAAAAGCAACTTTCAGGTGAGGAAGTCTACAGAGCACTGATGAGGTGACGGGAAACAAAAGAATTAGGTTGCATTACCAGGAAGAGCTCAAAGAAATGAGGTCTGAAACAGCCTCCCATGGGATTTGCACCAGACAATGATATAAAGAATGCTCTTGAGAGCATTTGCTCATTGTCGGAAGGGTAGACTGTAGAAAGGCAGCTCTGAGAGCTCTTCTCCATCATTTCTGTGAGTCAGTATGGTTAGGTGCTGTCAGCAGTACGTCAGAGGAGCATTTCTTTTGGATTAGACACTTGGTATCAGTCTGGAGGATGGGGCGATTGATGATGTGAATTCATTGATGCACTGGACAAGGTCCACGAAGGCTGAGAGAGGCCATTTGTCAGTCTTGGATGAGGCTCTTCCCCGACACAACTTTGTCGCTTTAAGGGAGTTTAGTACTTCTTAGTGAAAAGCAAGGCAAGAAGTGTAGCAGATGAGACTTGTGAGGCATTGCAAGCCCGGCTGCATGCGGCAGGTAAAACCAGAGCAGATGAACTTCAGAGCTGTGGCTTGAAGTCGTTGTCGCTGTACATAGAAAGCTCATGGGATTCTTAAATCACTGCACGCCCCTACCAACCTCTCTCTGGTTTCTGAAACTCCAGCGTGGCTGACATGAAACTCGACTGTGATTATTATAGAATCATAGAATAGTTTGGGTTGGAAAGGACCTCAGGATCATCCAGTTCCAGCCCCCTGCCATGGGCAGGGACACCTCACACTAAACCATCTCATCCAAGGCTCTGTCCAACCTGGCCTTGAACACTGCCAGGGATGGAGCATTCACAACCTCCCTGGGCAACCCATTGCAGTGCCTCCCGACGTTATTCGATGTTAGTTCTTTACCTTTTGGTAAATTAATATTATTTAGTGTATTTAACAATATTATTTCAGGAAATCAATGATATTTACCTTTCGGTACCTAAATGTGACTAAGGAGCTAGTCACACATCAGCAAAAGTGGTGGGACAAAACCAGCACGGAGCGAGTTGCCCAGATGGGGATGGCAAAGGGCATGGGCAGCACAAGCAGCTTTAGATCCAACTTCCACTCTGCTTTAGGTGGGGATTTTAATCCAAAGCCCTGGTTCTCGACAGCATAAGCCTAGTGCACACACCATGGCTTGCACACCCATAGGCATGCTGTGGTGTGCACACTATGCCTTGCACACCTATAGTGTTTAGGGGGAGGTGTCCCTGGCCATGGCAGGGGGGCTGGAACTGGATGATCTTAAGGTCCTTTCCAACCCAAACTATTCTATGATTCTATGGTGGGATCAGGTAAAACTCAGGCCTCAGGTCTGCCTTTGAACTCCACCTCTGACTTGCAGGTTAGATTGACTCTCGCAATCTCAGTCATGCAAAATGTGGGCTTAAGCTTTAGAAAAGCTGAAGCTTTTCGTTCTTTAGGTTTGGCTTTATCTGAGCGCTGATGACTTGCAGTAGCTGTTCATTGCTTGACAAAGAAATGCTTATGGCAGGACATGTGGCTCTTTGGCTTTTGCTCCCTCTGTAATTAGTCCTCTGGATTCTTAACCTGGGACTAAGCTGGTTTGGAAAATCAGGATGTGCCAGAGCAAAGCTTTCTGATTGAGAGATGCTCAGGAGGTTGCTGCTGCACTGGCATGAATGAACCAGAGGAGATGGAATAGTACTTGGCAAACACCAGCGTTAAATAAAGACCAATAGCAATAATGGCATGGCCTGAAAGAGAAAACCTAATAGTTGTGAGGAGGAAGGAAAATGGCTTTGTTGTTAGGGCATTAAAACAAGGTTTGGTTGCTCTACAGTCCTGCATGGCATTAAGCTAATCCTGAATCTCCCGTCTCTGTTCTGCATCACTTACATAGAACTTGATGCCTTTTATTGGTAAAGAATATTGACTCCTTATTTGCACTCTGCTGTATTTTATTACAATACATGTGGACTACACACCCAGAGACCTGAAATCCCTAAATGCAGCTCCAGTACTGATGCAGGCCTTAAGTAGCTTGTAGACATTGCCTGCATCTTGGGCAATACGTCCCTTAAGTAAGTATACTAGTGATGTGACCAGTGCCCACTGTATGTGATGCTTTAGGGCTAGGAGAATCAGCTAAGAGCTCATGACCCCCAAAGCCTGCTCAGTTGCCTTTTCTTACTGACAGCAGTTCTAGGTCTAGGCTGTGGCTTGAATGTCTAACCCAGGTTTGATGGTTAAGCTGACACATCCGATGCTTGGAAGGGGCTAGAAGCAGGAGCACTGTCAGTGTCAGCGGCTCAGCTGTCAAGTGTTACCTTTTCACGCTGCATTTAGTCACTTGTCATTACCTCCTCATGTTTTTGACAGTGTTTCTGAGTGAAAAAGAGACAAAACCCTGCATGGAGGTTGGGCAGTTTTCCTAGAGGACTTAACTAGCGCCTTGCTCGATGCTTTGAGTGATCTGAATGAGGCACCCACATAGGAGATGGGCCAGGGAGAAGCTCTGCAAGGAAGAGCAGCCTCTTGTCCTGAACCAGAGAGCTCCTTGCTGCTGATGCTCCTCTGGTTTGGGAAGGTGCCCGCTGCAGACACTGAGACAGAACGGGTGGTGGGCAAGGCAGACAGGGCCTTGTGGGATGTGTAGAAAGGAGAACGTGGAGCAAGAGAAGCTTTAGGGATTGCTCCTTCGGAAACCCAGTGAGCACCGGGATCACAATGTGTGGCTGTGGGGCTACACTAATGTGTAAAGAGTTTGAGTGGCAGGGAAGGTAAAGGAGAAGGGTCACCGGATGGGAGGACAGAAGAAACTGGTGTTGGAGATTGTCCGACCTCCAGTCCTGCAGTGCAGCAGGGATGTGTTTTGAGGGAGGGATGGGATAACTTAGGGCTCCAGCTGGGCCTGGAGCAGCGACACTGAGCTCTAATCACAGCTTTCCAGTGGCAACTGCACAGATGTGGACAAGACATCTGTGTCCTGATCCCCCAGATGTGCCTGCCTATCTAATAGGGTGATAGAAGGTAGGAGCGGAGCTTTGCTGCCTGGGTGTTTTCTGCCTCTTAAAGCAGGATTAGAAATAATGCCTCCTTGCTCCACACAGCTGCTCTCACACTTCATTCAGTAATATTTGCCTAAGGCTTTGAAGGGAAATACCAAGTCCTATGAAAACACCCTGTCTTACCAGTGAATCCTGCGCTCCATGCAGTGGGGCAGCAGGACTAGCCCGAATAAATCTGATGATTCCACAGTTGGCTTTGGCTATAGAGGCTGAAGGTAAAAGGTATTCAAAGTTAAAAGTGTGATTTTGGGTATTTCTGAAGCTGGTGAAGTGTCTTAATTCAAATGGAGAAATAGAATGGGTACCTCTTCAGATTTGTGCATCCCTTTTGGGCTGGAACAGTAGGGGTTTTGATGTCATGTGTCATTTAAATTCATTTTTCCCCTGCCCCAAGACCTTGACTGTTCTCTCTGATGGGAATTAGGCATTAAAACAGTAGGTACCACTTGCATCATATGAACTCTGTAATATATGAGTCTGGCTTGGTTTCTTTCATAACTTCAGAGGAGTTTCAGCACTCCTCACTTCTTACTGGGTTTGGCTGTGGATGACATGGAAGTGGGCAGGTATTTTAGGAGGGTATGGGACTTGGGAGTTCGGCCACTGATTCCTGCACTTGTCAGGTGGGAAGCAAAGTGTGCCTGTAGCATTGAAAAGGTGCAGAGCAGATGTGAGCAGCACCAAGTGGCTCTGGATGGGGGGCAAAGAGGAAAACCAAGTGGGTGGTTTGATTGTTTCATTCACATCTGCTGGAACAGGGGCACCGAGGGTGACAGAAACCACTCATCAGTGACAGAGCCTTCATCCCAGGGGTTATAAAACCACACCATTTAGCTACGATTTCACCTGAACTTAGAGCTGGGAGGTGTTGGCCTCGCTTATTTTGACTGAGCTTCCTACTGCTCACTTAGACAGAAGATCCAGGCTCCTTTTCATTGGAATGATGTTAAAATTGCCAACTTCTACCTTCAGGAGTGAGTCAGAGGAAACTGTGACAAGGTTTCAGTGTCACTCACACTCTGAATACGTTTCAGTTGGGAACATATGGGTAGCATCTTCTCCAGCCCCCTGCTTCGGCAAGCAGCGGTGAGTCACTCCAGGGAGGAAGGGCTTGGGCTATTTTGGTTGTCTTTTAACAGCAAATGTTCCTTAGGGTAAACGTAGGCTTTTTGATAGGAATCCTGTGGCTGCTTGAAATAATGCTAGTCAGGTAGGCCCAGGTGAATCAGCCTCCCTTTTGCATCGAGAGGGGGTCAGAAGCCTGTCGGTGGGCTCCATCTCCTTCACATTCCAAATGCCATCTGCAGTGACTGAGCGTTTGCTGTAGGTTGGGGCTGCAGTTGTGCATATTCCTGCCCGCAGACCAGAAGCCTTGGTTTGGGCAGTGAAGCTGAATGTGCTCCATCATCTGCTGAAGTGGTGGGGTCATTTTGATGTGCAGAAATACCAGGCTCATTACGTTAGTTAACCATAAAGATCTGAAATGGTGAAACCCCAAAGACATCTGCCTTGTATCTAGAGCTGTCTTTTTATGTTCCATAGACAACACAACTGTATCATAGACCTCCAGTCTGCGGTGCATGCTGGTACCCTCATATACAACACAACACATATCTTCAGGGCTGGCTTTGACAAGATTGCACTAGTGGTCAAAGGCAAAGGCATTAATCCAATAAAACACATCTCACATTTCAGTCACAGCTTTGAATTCACTTATGGAAGAGTATGCAATGGGGGGGAATGAGGCATTCAGATGGAAAACCAATTCCCAAAGCCTTCAGTGCAGCCCTGAGCTCCTGCCCTGCTCCTCCTTGCCAACAGACATTTTCTTTCCTTGTGGATAGTCTGTAAAAAAGGTGAATATTCTTTTGCTCCTTTGAACATCTCACATATGAATTCTTTAGAGCCAGGATTATGTCTTACCATGTGTTTGAGCAGCACAAGAAAGAAGAAATCATGGGTTGGAAGGGCTGATAATAAATGCTTGCGACATTCTCAGCCACTTCAGTAACAGCAGTCCTCTGCTTGGAGGAATTTGTACAGTTTTAAAGGAAGCACAGATTTTCTCCTCTGATGTTTCTGTGCTCCCCTCAGTCATCCCAGGGCCCCCTCCGGGCTGGGTGAAGCTGGAAGTGATGCACTGAGTGCAGTGCACTGATATCAGGTGTAAATGTGGTTTTCCTCCTCCTGCTGTGGCAAGTTGTGATTCTCAGTCTGAGCCACTTACTTAAGATTGTCCCTAAGAGTCAGTGAGAAACCATCTTCTGCCTTGGAAACTGAGGCACAGAATAGTCATAGAATCATAGAATGGTTTGGGTTGGAAGGGACCTTAAAGCTCATCCAGCTCCAACCCCTGCCACGGGCAGGGACCCCTTCCACTAAACCATGTCACCTAAGACTCCATCCAGCCTGGCCTGGAACACTGCCAGGGATGGAGCTTTCACAATATCCATGTGCAACCCATTCCAGCACCTCAGCACCCTCACATAAATCACTTCTTCCTTATCTCCAACCTGAACTCCCCCTGTTTCAGTTTGAACCCATCACCCCATGTCCTATCCCTACAGTCCCTGATGAAGAGCCCCTCTCCAGCATCCTTGTAGCCCGCTTCAGACACTGGAAGCTGCTCTGAGGTCTCCACGCAGCTTCTCTTCTCCAGGCTGAACAGCCCCAGTGTTCTCAGCCTGGCTCCATACGGGAGCTGCTCCAGCCCCTGAGCATCCCCATGGCCTCCTCTGAACACCTCCATGTCCTTATGCTGGGGACACCAGAACTGCACAGAGTGCTGCGGTCTCACAAGAGCAGAGGGGCAGGATCCCCTCCTTCGATTCAGATACTTGCCAGACATCCCCCAGTGTTAGTGACAGAGCCACAGACTGACCCCAAACCAATTCTGCTCTCCCTTTCCCCACGTCTCAGCTGCAAGATGATTCTTTCACACGTTTGTCACTAGAGACATTTACGTAGCGTGGGTACCGAAGTGTGTCCTTTACACAGGCTCCACTTTCCTCCACAGCAGCTACATGTGGTCCTGTGTTAAATCAAGCCCCAAAACCTTGAGCATTTTGCTGGCACATCATCTGTCAAGGGTCTTTCTACCCCAATAAATCTGTGCACACCCAGCACGCACCAAGGGAAGGATGGAGTTAATTGACTTTTAATGGGACATTCATGATCATGTGGAACAAATCATCTCTTTCCTTTCTCTTTTCCTGCCTCCCCACCGTTTGCATGGGAGGAAAAACAAAAGGCATCCTTTTGGATGGTATTTACAGTGCCACTGTCTCCGGTGCAATGGTGACATTTCATCACAGAGCAACACCTCCTCCCTTCCCAGCTACTCTGATGTCTCAGAGACAGCCCAGAGCAAACTAGATCAGATGGATGCCTGGCTGCAAGTACTTCCAGACCCACTAAAGACCTGTGAAGGATTCAGGTGTCTTTAGGCCAAACAAAGCCAGACAATACATTTATTCTATTCTCCCTGTGCCAGTAAAGTCCCGGGAACCAGACTGGAAGGGAGCAGAGGCAGATGGAAGAGGAGATGAAACGCAGCCATCCGTAGGTCAGCGATGGTTGAAAACACTAAACCTTTAATTACACGATAAAACCTCCCTCTTTCCCCTGCAAACAGGGCTGTCAAAGGTAGGATTGAGGATATCCATCTTGGGCTTCACTTCCCCCTTACATTTCTTTCAGTTCTCTTTTCAGTTTTGTGCAAACTGACGTGGAAAAGCATTTTCTTTGGCCACCTTTTAGCAGTGAGAGCAGGGGAACGCGGGGTCCTCTCGCCTGTCTGCTGGTGCTCAAGAGCAAGCATGGGGAGGAATTCCAGAGCGAAAGCATCCATCCTCAGTTGATCATTGGGATGCACATCCCAGTTCCTGCATCCGTGTTCTGGCTGATCCTGAGATGCCCCAGGCAGGAGGGAGCAAAGAGCATCTCTGCGAGTCGTGTATGTCTTGATGCTGTATGGATAGGAGCTGCCACACATCTCACCTCTGCAGCACACGGTGCTCTGAGGCATTTCCTGTGCTTTCCACCTTTGAATTTGAGCTCCAAACCCGACCTTAAACCTGCATCCGGCCTTTGCTGGCCTTGGTCGTGTTGTATTTCATGGGGTTTATTGACAATGCAGGACTGGCAGTGGGGTTACTAAAACTGTTTATGGCTCAACTTCATTTAGAAGCATAAACCTGCTTGAGGACTTGGGGCTGTCCTGGCTGTAATTATTGTTGTATAAAAACCAAGTGAGTTTGGGTCTAGTTCATCCTCATATTAAGCAGTAGCTTTTCTTTTAATCTCGTAATGCTTTCCCCAGGCTTTTTGGAGGTGGTGGGGAAGATCCTGAGTAAGAAAGCATGGATCTAACGTGCTAGCAGGAAAGGGGAGTATCTGTGCGGTGTCAGCGTTGCTTTGTCTTAGATGTTTAACAGTAATGAAACATGGAAAAGCTTTATTTTGGCTGGGGTGATGAACACCCAGTCAGCCTGACTCCCTATCCAAAGCTGTTCACCTCTGCAGAGCTCCTGGGCTCCCTCTGCCCTTCCCATGCAGGCTCCTGTCAGTGCTGTCCATGGGATATCTGCTTTCATGGGAAAACTGCCTTTAAACTGTCTCAGCCCTATGGAAGCAGCTGCTTTGGTGTCTGTGCCTGCAGAGAGCCGGGTGGGCTTGGGGACAGGCTCTTCTTCACTTGCTCAGGGCTTACTGAGCAGCACAGGCTGCTGTCAGCTCGCCAGAGCTGTTTGCAGATGGATCTTTGCATGGTTCGGGTGCTGTGAACTGTGGACATCAGTGATTCAGAGCAGCGCAGGGCAAGGACATGCTGGGAATCAGATCTGCCTGTCAGGTGAATGGATTTGTATCTGCAGAGGCCAGCTCGGAGCAGAGCAGGGGAGCAGCTGTACTTCCAGCTGCTCAGCTGTGGCCAAGGGGAAGCCAGCCCTCCTCCAGGACACGCATCCAGAATCGTACTGCACAGCTCACTAAGTCCATGTCTTCGGGTGTGCAAAAGCAATGGTCTCCTGTGGTGATGGGGGCAGAGCTGTGCGAGATGCCCCGAAATCTGGCCCTTGGCACTTGTTTCCCTAAGGAGCTATTGAAGTCGGTGGCGTTGCTCAGGTGGGCTCCTCTAATCTGCGGTGGGCACTGATAGAGCCCCACAGATTGTTCTGTTACAGATTCCCACACTGGTGGTGCTCCTTGCAGCGAAGGTGATTTCTGCTCCAGTAAGCTACCGTGATTTTCCATGGATGGGGTGAGTACCTCTCTTGTTTTGCCGTGCCTTTCCTTCAGAGAAATGAGTCCGCTGTTGAAGCAGGAAGAAGAGATACACTGGCATTAACTGAGGGGAGCCCACATTGCAGAGATTGTCTTTGAGCTGATCAAACTTCCCTCAATAAATGCACATGGGGGAAGTTATAGAGGAGTTTTATAACGGGCCTGTCACCACGGAAGGGCCTCTGGTGGCTGTTCCTCAGTGACCCCATCCATAAGGACCGAGCAAAGGAAGTGTCACTCAAACAGGTATCTCAGGTGTAAAGAAGCGCTGCAAACAGGAGCGAGTATTTGTGTCCAGGTTCAGCGTTAGAAGCAATGTATTTGGGAGCAAAAGGGTGGAATGAGTGTTGTTGGCTTGGAAGCATGCATGCAGCCATCTGCCACAGCCATGTGCCAGGCAAACCTGGGTCACGTCCCATGGGGAGCAACCACAGGGCAGCGAGGAGAAGCCAACGCTTGCAACCTCCAGGTGGGATTGTAGCACGACAAAGGAGTCCCACAAGGAAAACAGAGGCCGTGCTGGGAGCCAGTGGAGGTCT
This sequence comes from Pezoporus occidentalis, assembly GCF_034315485.1. NCBI lineage: Eukaryota > Metazoa > Chordata > Aves > Psittaciformes > Psittacidae > Pezoporus > Pezoporus occidentalis. The sequence continues at coordinate 848,662 of NW_026914158.1, forward strand.
TGCCTCTGGAGGTGCACCATGGGTTGATCAAAGGGGTTGATGTGTGTTGTAGGGTTAGGGTTAGGGTTAGGGTTAAGGTTAGGGTTAGGGTTAAGGTTAGGGTTAGTTTTAAGGTTAGGGTTAGTTTTAAGGTTAGGGTTAGGGTCAAGGTTAGGGTTAAGGTTAAGGTTAGGGTTAGGGTTAAGGTTAGGGTTAGGTTACTGTTAGGGTTAAGTTTAAGGTTAGGGTTAGGTTTAGGGTTAAGGTTAGGGTTAGGCTTAGGGTTAGGGTTAAGGTTAGGGTTAAGGTTAGGGTTAGGGTTAGGTTTAGGGTTAGGGTTTGTTTCTGCTGAAACTAAATTAGTTCTGGATGGGAGCGCAAGAACTTTGTGGTTTGAAAAGTAAAGCTCTGCTTTCCAAGGTTTGGCAAGAGGGCTCTGACAGTTCAGACCTATAGGAAACGTGGTTTATCCAGTGCTTTGCTCAAGAGAGTTTTTTGCCTACCTGCTACTTCCCTGTTTCCTGAGGAAAACAGAGTAGAACAAAGACCATTTCAATCACAAACTGCTTTTTCACACCAGGGCTGTGCTCTGGGAGCCTCTTGGATATCCTCTGAGGGCCTTGCTGTGTTGGTTGGTTTTTTGCAGAAAGCAGTTGCAACCTCTAGCAATGAGGCATTGTAAAACCCCAGGATAGGTATTAATTGTTCCTTTGCAGGAATGTAATAGCAGCCAGGGTTGGAGTTATTGATCCTCATGGAGTTTGACACAGGCAGAGGCAATTTGGGGTGGAAATCTGGGAAATGGATTAAATATAACTTCCTTTTAATAGGAATTTATAGGTCATTGAAGGCTTAATGATCTCTATCCAGAGCTATTGGCTTTGGAACCCTTAGGAGGAAAACACACACAGGGAAACAGGCCAGCTTGCTGCCTGGGGAGGGGGAGTAAGTGCCCCAAGGACATCTGCTTAGGAGCCAAACCATGTGTTGGGAAATAGGCTTTGGAATGGCAAAGGATAAACAAGTGCTGGAGGGAGAGGATGCGACAGGAATCCCGCTTGGTGGGGCCCCAATGGGGAAAAGGCAATAAAGACCATTTACATCCCAAGTAAGGATGTAAGAGCAAGGAGTTTGTGTTCATTTTGGAATACACAGCTAACAAATCTGAGCAGCCTTGTGGGGCGGTGAGGTGGGAGACATCTGTGTGTAGTAGCACTGTGTGTAGCATCGAGCTGGAGGCAAGGAAGGAATACCAAGTGTGAACTCAATGCCAAGGATTTCAGCTCCCAAGAAATGGCTTTTTACACCTCTGCTCTCTAGGGAGAAAGGAAAGAGAAATGAGAAAGGAGGGAGGGGAATACAGCAAAGACACATTGATTCCAGCAGCTCTCATTCTTTGCTTCCTACCAGAGAAAATGGAGATGGAACGATTCCAAAGGCAAAGCTGAGGTGATTGTTGATGCTGCTGGCAAAGACCTTAAACACTAAGCACGGGATGTCGTGTCAGATGAGAAGCTCTCCAAATCCAGAAAGGGAGGGTAAATGGTGGATTCTTCATGATGGGGGCCCAGAGATGGAGCTGCGGGGGGATAAACGTGAGCCCATCTTTCTGAAGAAGAGCTTCTCCCCAAAACCGGTGTCAGGAATGGGAAGGAAACTGGAAGTGATCAGAGGTTTGTCAGCCTCCTTAGATAAGACATTAAACCCAGTGGTGGCAGTGCTTCGTTGGTTCCTTGGCTTTGCTGGTTCCTTGGCTTTGCTGGTAGCCTGCAAGACACAGTATTCTCAATGAATGGATTCAAGACTTCAAGGCCAGAAATGCAGAGCTCAGATCAAATGGTCTGGGGTTTGTTACCTGGGATAGCATGGTTCGTTAGCACTTTCTGGTTTGCTGTTCTTATTGCTGCCGTTTGAGGTGTGGATTATAGCTTTAATCATTTCTTACTTTGCTATATACCAGAGCACAGAAGGAGGCAGAGTTATAAAGGGAAGCAAAGTTACAAAGGGAACTTGTTAGTCAGGCTGTTCATAGCTCTAGCACAGGCCTTGACCACTGCCATCTCCTTCCTAAATGGGAATGGAAAGCATAAAATATCTCCCCCAAATTCTTGCCTCACACTACTAGGAGTGTCTTCATTGAAAGAGATTATGGAGTATTGCAGATGACTGACAGGGTGGAACTGAATCACAGTTTGTCACTACAACTTCCATAGGCATCTTTTAAAGCTGTTTGTTGGATGCCTTTTAACAAGAGTCTGGACTTATCCAGAAACAAACGCCTTCAGAGCTGTAGTATCCTGCCGGCTCTTCCCGACACGATACCCCATATTGGTATGGGAAGGCTGTAAAATGATTTTCCTTTGAGAGATAGGTTCAACGTTGTCTTTGTATTCTTACTTGTTGCTCCAGGCTCTCTATTTCCCAAGCTCACCGTGACTGGCATCAAGTGACCCCTTTCCCCCCCTCCTTTAGATTGATGGTTTTCCCAGAGTCGGATGCTCACAATGAATTCCCATTCCCGGAGCTCTGTGTTTATCAGGAGTGGCAGAGGAGTTAATTGCATAGGCAGGGAGCTGTGCATTAAACAGGGCCTGGCCATTTGTTTGGAGGGCTGTTTGTTGTTCCTCCTCTGATCAAACACCGCTGTGATTCCTTTCATGCTGTTTCAGCTTCTCCTTCACTTACTATAAATAGTGGCAAACGCACCAGAGCAATAGTGCCGAGGGAATCTTCCCTTTCCCCACCCCAAGAGCTACTTTCTCTAAAGAAATATTGTTTCTTAATTAATCATTTATCCACTTCATTAGGTATTGTCAGCGACGGAATAAGAAATAGGGCTGCTAAGAGGATGCACATTTGTAGTTATGTTGATTTCTGGGGAGTTAGAGATCATTTAAACAAGCAGATGTGCTAGAAACATGGGAAGTGGAGATTCCTGGTGGGCTGGGGCAGGCTGGGTTTGGAATACATGCCATGGGCTTGGACCCATCGTGTGGGTCCATCCATGCCATACACACACAGTACACACAGTATGCTAGAGATTGGAAGGGACCTCAAAGGATCATCTAGTCCAATCCCCCTGCCAGAGCAGGAACACCTAGATAATGTCACACAGGAAGGAGATAATGTCCTCTCCAGGGAAGGAGACTCCACAACCTCCCTGGGCAGCCTGTTCCAGTGTTCCGTCACCCTCACTGAGAAGTTTCTTCTCAAGTTTAAGTGGAACCTCTTGTGTTCCAGTTTGCACCCATTACCCCTTGTCCTATCATTGTTTGCCACTGAGTAGAGCCTGGCTCCATCCTCATGACACTCCCCCTTTATATATTTATAGACACCAATAAGGTCACTCCTCAGTCTCCTCTTCTCCAAACTATAGAGACCCAGCTCCCTCTGTCTTTCCTCATAAGGGAGATGCTCCACTCCCTTAATCATCTTTGTTGCCCTGCGCTGGACTCTCTCCAGCAGCTCCCTGTCCTTCTTGAACTGAGGGGCCCAGAACTGGACACAATATTCCAGATGGGGTCTCACCAGGGCAGAGTAGAGGGGAAGGAGGACCTCTCTGGACCTACTAACCACCCTTCTAATACACCCCAGGATGCCATTGGCCTTCTTGGCCACAAGGGCACAGTGTTGGCTCATGGTCATCCTGTCGTCCACTAGGACCCCCAGGTCCCTGGCACTGAGGCACCCTCTGGAAAGAGGATTTCTCTTCCTTTTCCCACCTCTTACCTCTTCAGGCCTCTGTTACTGCATGGATAGACTTGTCAGAAACCAGTTTTGATCCTTTTAGGGGTCTGTTACTACACTGCAAATCACAGTGAGGATAAAGATGATGTGGAAGTAACATCTCAGACAGTTTGGCATCAAAAAGTCATGGGCTCCCCCAGCTGCCATTGACTATGAGAAAGTGTTTGCTTCGTGCTGAGGCGTGTAAAAGGTTGGTCAGAACCAGTGCTGTGGGATCTTAGGAATTAAGTGAAGCTGGAGGTGCTGTCTCAGGGGAAAATCGGGACTGCATAAGGGCAGAAGCTGCAACTGCTGTTTCCTTCTCAGTGGGAAAGATGAAATAACCAGGGAGGCAGGAGAGACTTCACATCTCTGGTGTGGTACCTGGGGACTGGCCCGGTGCTGGGGGTTATTTCTCTTTCTTGGGGTTTATCCTTTATGAAGTCTGTAGCTCTCAACTGGGGCACTGCAGGAAACTTCATTTCAGTCGGTTCACCAGCTGCTTCTCACATCCAGAAGCCAAAGTATCTCCTTTGCTGGGGTGTATATTGGTTGTTCATGGACAGATGTGAAGCCAGATACAGGCTGGATTAGAGACTTGGCTGGGGAGGAGGCAGAACAGTGAGGACCTCAAATGCTTGTCCCACTGCTGGCCTGCAAATCACTGTCACTTGGTGATCTCTGTCTCCCTCAGAGGGATCTTCATCTTCCTCACATGGGCTGAGCAGATGCTCCTCTCTTCCCTCCTTCTGCCCATGGGCCATATCCAAGCTTGGTTTCTTTACTCCCGTTTGCCATGTTCATCTGGATCAAAGGTCTAATGGGTGGAAAGCAAGAGCCACAGGTAACAGTAGTGGCAATTCCAGTTCTTTGCTGGCCTCGAACCATCAGTCAGGCATTAACGTGGGGCTGTTGCTGCTCTCCCAGCCCCAAGACCGCTCCATAGGGGACCACTGCCTTCCGCTGACAATAGCTCACATTTGTAGGGCCGCCTCTCGCCTTGTCTCTGTTTAATGAATAAACATCTGCTCTTATTATTATTTCACCCCTTTTTTCTGTTCTTTCCTGCTGCTGTCAATCTGTTCTGTGGCAGAGGCAGACGTGGAAGCCATTTGACTCAACAGAAATGCAAAGATAAGGTGGCCCAAAGGAAAACACAGGGGGAAAATGAAAGGAAAGGAGCCTTTAATGCAGAGGGTCCATTCGGTGATTTTTAGATTTCTTTAATGATTGTCTAGTTCCATAATGTTTCATGCAAATAAAAGAGGACAGAGTACAAATGAAACATGGACTGCCTTTTGATGCGTTCATCAGCAGCAATTACTCTGTGCGCCATATATACCAGACTTATACCTAATGACAATAGCTGAACACACTGAATTGATTATCATCAATTAGGAGCCCTTTTTTACCTAAGTAGAGAATTCTTATTCATGATGGGGTTTTCTGATCTCAAAAGTCCTTCTTTAAAACTAAAAATCAGGAAGGTTTGGCCCAGAAGAATGTGGGTTTTAAAACATCAAACATAGAAAACCCAGGAAGATGACTTAAAGCAAATAATCGAGCAATCTAAGTGTCATGCTACCCATCAATCTGCTCTTACCCTTGAGGATGCATAGTTCAGGAGGAGATGCACATTTCTTCTGTTGAGAAGGAAGCAGTGGTGCTTGGAAAGGCCTTGGCAGAATCTATTGTGTGGAAAAGGTTAGGGAAGAGCCAGGCACTTGCAGGTTGCATTCCCCTGTTTGATGCTCTGACCCTAGAGAGAACCAGCGCTGCTTTAGTGTCACTTCACAGTGGGGGACATGGAGCTGCTACAGCCTGAGTGATCTCCATCATTAGCCCCTGAGGTCACAGCACATTGCTTGGTACCATGCTCTGCTTTCAGTGCCAGTGTCTGAGCATCCCCAAAACCAAGGCTTTTCTCCCTGCCCTCTCGTGTTCCCTCTCGTCCAGTGGATGGATAGGGCTGGAGCCTGGCTCTGTATGGCCCAGCAGACCCGATACCAGTAGGAACAGGCAGCATTCTACAGGCAAGGCTGGGAAGGTGGGGCTGTTGTGTCCTGTTCCCATGTCTGCCCTCATTACAGTCTCTCCTCCTCCTCACCTCTTTGCTTACTGAATTCCCTTTGCCTGTGTGGGACTTGAGTCCCTGTAGCCTGCATCCAGTTCAAGACACAAACCTTGGGAATGGCAATGGAGATTCACCCCCAGCCCAGCCTGTGGCGCTCCCTCCAGTCCGAACCGGTGCTATGCGTCGTGTGGTCGCCTTTGAGTCAGCCTAAGAAGGTTCTTTTAAAGGCTTGACACAGATTTCAGCTCTATTTAAATGCTGTCATTAACCTGGATCTTCCCTGACACTGTTCCCATACCCTGAAGCACAGCAGCAACAGGGAACCTCTTTCAGAGCCCAGCTTTGAAACGGACACCCAAAGGATTTAATGATTTCCCTGGGTCTGATGCTTGACAATTCCCAGTGCAGCTCAGGCTGCTCACGTATTAGTTTCAGTTGAGGTTGCTGGCATGCAATAAGGAAGTGTAGGGATTAATAATAGGCCTGGCTTCCTGCTTCACCTAGCACAAGCTCCCTTTCATGTTGGCAGGCTCCATCCTTGTGACGATGGAGGTGGAAGTGGGCTTGTAACGATGCTGCTTCCACCAGCATAATAAATTCAGGATGCTCAACAGTCTGCAAAATGGGAACCCCAAAGTAGATTTTGCTCATTAAATCCATGGAATGGAATAGGGAAGATGTGATTGGATCCCACTCAGCCTCTTCCAGCTCCCTTTCCCTTGGGCTGTGATGACTTACGGAGGGAGAACAGGGTGGTAGGTGAATTTGCATGTTGTCAGGGCATTTCCAAAGCAATCAATCACTGCCAGTTTCTCTTATTGAGGTGTTCCTCATTGTCTGCTGCCTCCTGGCCCTCTGGCTTGTTGTAGGTTAAAGGACTGCAATGGCACTTTTGGATGCAGCTTTGATTGCCTGTTCAGTGTTTTCTCAAAGCTTCTTTCTCAGGACACTGAGTTTCTCTATGCCTTAGTTTCCCATTCCAAAATGAGTACAATAGTTCTTATTCCTTCTTCTGTCCTTTGCCTTTCATACAATTGAAGTGGGAAGCTCCTTGGGGGTAATGAAAGTTCTCACTGTGCCTGTACAGAGTGCTTATAAATGGGCTGTAATCTTGTCCCAGGCTTCTAAACCCTGCTGCAATGGAAATAATACAGTGAAGAAGAGTCTGGAAAGCAGCTGGGATTCAATGATGACCTCTGTAATGCATGTTCCCTGTATCACCACAGGGAGCAAATCAATCAAAGAACAAGAAGTAAGGAAATAAAGAGGCTCAACAAAGTTCCCTCAGTCCCCTTAAGGAAAAGACCTCACTGAAATCTCCCCAAGAAAGCAACAGAGGAGGCAATCTTCTTTCCTTCCTCAATAGAGGATAATGCACTTGGTTTTCATGACAAATTCAATAAGGTTCACCACTCCTGAACGCTTCAGTGCTTTGTTACCCATAGATTTGAAACCCTTTGTCCAGCCTTTGCTATTTACAGCTCTCTAAAACGGGGTTTAACAGAAGACAGATCCTGTTTGCACAAACTCTGGGTTAAAAAGCACAGTATCTCTGTTATAATCTGATCGCAATGGGTCGTTTCTTCCCACACACAGGAATTAGAAGGGGGGATGCCCTGTTTGTAACGGGGTGGAGGTAAAAGGTGCCGGAGCCTGATGGTTGAAATGCAATTTAATTAAGCTTTCTGCTTCCTTATGGCAGCCTGGAGCTTGTTTTGCCTGTCTTGCCATCCGACAAATCATTATTAGACCAGTAATTTCTGATGAACATGGGCTAGGAAGTGGTGTCAATGAGAACTATGTAGGACTCTGTTATTTCAGTCTATTACCTGTAAATGAGTTATTCAAGAACAAGAAGTTCCATTGATAAAAGGCCAAAAATCAATAGGTGAGATTGTTGAGATTCATTCAGAGTTCATAATGGATTTCCCCCCCCTGCTGAAGTTTCCAAAAGCTTTTGCAGACTATTTTAGACCTAAATTTAAGTTTCTTAGAGCCAAACTTGTGAGTTTTACTTTTGTAAACCCTTATTTTTCGCCTTAAGCTCGTAAAGAAGCTTCAGACTTAGAGCCACTGGGGATAAATGATGGCAGCTATAAAACCACACTGGGCCTTCCTTAGCAGAAATTGCAGGGAGCTTTCTGGATGCAGCATGCTAACGAACGAGGGGCTAATTTAGTTTGATATTGATGGTATTGCGTGTGTCAAAGATCAGGATGCTGTTGCGCAAGGAGACTCATTCAATCAGAGAGATTCTCATCTAAATAGAGGGGAAAAGACAATATCATTCTCATTTGCTAACTGGGGATGAGGAGCCAAAATGCTTTGCTAAGGGGATGTTGCGGCAGGCTCAAAAGCTGAGCCTCTTGGACACCGCTGAGCAGCATTATTGCTGGGGTTGTGAAGAGCAGGTCCCACAGTTAGACTTTGGTTCCGAGGCACCACTGCCTTCAAAGCAAAGGGGCAAAGAGTTTCATTGTACTGGGTCATTTTGGTCTGACAGGGAGAGGAATAGAAAACATGGACTCGTGGAATCATGGCATCAACCAGGTTGGACACGACCTTTGAGATCATCAAGTCCAACCTTTATCCCAGGAGCAGATTTCTTCACTTCTACCCATTTTCTGTGATGAGATGATGATGCAGTGATGGCATTATTCCAAGTTGTGGAGGAAATGGTGAAAGCTGGCAGGATGTGATTCCTGAGTGCTGAGGCGGAGATGTGGGCTCATTCCAGTGTTACAGTGATTACCTCACTGTAAGTAAATAGGCAGGATTTCTTCTGAAGTCCATCTTCTACACGCACATGTGAGGTACAATGGGCAGAGAAGCCATTCCAGGCTTAGCTTTGGCTGTAAACTTGCTAAGCAGTGTGAATTCAGGTTACCTGAAGACTGGAGAAGCGTTGAGCATCCTTGAAGAGTCCTTGCTCAGTCTTTTTCATGTGAGCAGAACAGGCCCCTCAGGATGCTTGGAGAAAGAGCTGCTGACTGCAGCCTTCTCCTACCAGCGTCTGACACCGATGCCCCCCAAGTTCCTCATTTCCCTTCACCTTTCCCTGCTGAGCCAGCGCTTCCTGGCTCTCCATCCACCCACCTTTCATTGTGGCTGGTCGGAAGCTTAAGAGCCATCATCTGCTTCTCCAAGCCCATCAATTAGTTTCAAGCAAGGTATCCTGTCTTTCTCTTCGGGCCTATCCATCATCTCTGGCTCTTTGTGGAGCTGCAGTCATCCATCCTGCCTCAGTACTGGGAGCTGCAGTGGTGGGCAGGGAGGTTGCTGTGCCAGACATCAAGACTTCTTCCCTTCTTCCTCTCTTTCTTCAGGGGGCTCAAACCACTTGGGATGAGCTTCTTTCTCCTGCAGCTCTAGCGGATTCCTGCTTACGCTGGGCAAGGAACGCCATGTTGGGATGCTGCGCGGTAGCGCTGATACCAAATAGGCTTTGGCAGCAGCTCTGCCTCCACAACGGGGAACAGCACATCCAAGAAGCCCTCTCCAAACAGGCAGCGTCATCCGTCAGATCTCAAATGGTGTGTGTCTAATTAATTAAGCACATAGTAGACCTAATTAAATGGGAAGCAATGCCCAAAGTGAATGCTGTTATTTCTGTCACTCCTTGGTGCCGTGCTGCTGGCGGGGGGGGATGCTCAAGTGGTACTGTGGGGTTTAGGTGTGTGTAAATCCTTTGCTAGGGTTCAGGAGAGTGTGAGGAGATGCTGTCAAATGTCCTCCCATCTGGAAGTCCCAGTATCTGGGATATATGAAGATATTGTCCCCACACCCCGAGCCCTATGGGAACCTCTTGTTTTGAGCAGGGCTCACACTGCCTTTGGAGCGACAGCAGGGCTGTGACACTGCTTGAGGAGAGGAGGGTTACCGAGCACATCCTCTGCCTCGCACACAGGCATGCAAGCAGAGCGAAGGAGCAAATAAGACAAGCGTAGCGAGGCGTGTTTCTCATTAAATACAGCAACTGGAAGCACAGCTCCTGGAAAAGGGAGCTCATTTATCATATCTTATGGATGACACTGTGTTTTATTACCTCCGGGGCTGTAGGTAAACTTCTGTCTCGCTGAGGAACACAAGGAATTGGAGAGTTGTAGTTGCTGGGGTTTCAGCTCCTGGTTTAATCCCTGTCTGCTCCCTCACTGCTCCTGTTAATTGTGTGCTGTGATTTGGTGCAGCAGCATCCGAGCCTGTTGGGACAAAGCCTTCTCTGGGCCCCATGGTGCCCCCTTTCCCATGGGCAGAGACCTCCTTTGCCTACATGGGCATAACATATGGACCCCAACACTTTGGAAGTGCCCCTCTCCCCACCTTGCCTGCTCTCTTGCCTCAAGCCCATCCCTACAGAAAGTGATTTGTCAGTGCTGACATGTGCAAGACTGACAATAGCTGCCGCAGCATCTATTTTTTTCCTTTACAGATAGCAGCAGCTACAAATTTAGGCCCTTTCAGTAAAGTTCCTGACAGTCTCTGTCCTGTTAAATTTGTGGGGGAATCTTATATTGAAAAGCTATCAGCTCATGACTAAATGTTCCACTAACATCTCATTTATATCAGTTGTTGGGGTTTGCAGGCGTTAGTATGCCCCCACGGTTGTACAGCCTGTGCAAATGTGTGGAAACAGGCTGAACAGAACAGACCACTGCTAACCCATCTGATGCTCAGTTCCAATTTGTGCTGCTGTTCACAGCTGGGCAGTTCCCCCCGCTGCGCATCCTTCTGCTAGCACAGCTAAACCCAGGAGGGTTTGCCATCTCTGCTGCAGAGGCTCCAGCTCATTGAGAACCACCTCTGCAACCCAAAAACATGGGAGCCCTTTGGGGTTCAGCTCTGGAGGCTGTTCCATCGTGTCATTTTATTTGGCTTGATAAGGGGAGAAAGATGAAGCAGTGATGGCGATTTCTCTATCAGGGATCCTGCCTCCATCAGTGCCCTCTGGAGGGGACACCCAAATGTCACCCTGGCAGTACATGAAACACATCTCTTTTTAAGCTCATATATGGATGCATGTTTCAGTGTAGGTGATGCAGAGCGGCCAACAGCGAAGCTCGTCAGCATCAAAGGCTGACAAAAAGCTGTCTCTTTGCATGTTAATGCCTCGAGGTGTGTTAATTTGCTTGAGATGTTCTCTAACCTTGTGTGTTCCTCAGTCTTCCCTGATTTGTATATCAAATGCACAGCTTGTATTTATGCTGTCACTTCACACATCTTACATCTTTGCATCCGAAGCACCTGATTCCTTCCTTCCAAGGGTGCAGCAGGATTGATTGCTCCCTTTTGCCCGTGCCCAGGATTCACACAGGCAGGGAGCTATTCTTCCTTTGCATTAAGCCTTGGGCTGGCCCAAGCTTTGCCCTACTTATTGCTTCCTAAACATACCTGAACATTCCCATACCAAAGAAATGGCCATCTAAATGATGGCCAAATCAAAGCGGTACAAGGTAAGGTGATGGTGAGCCCACTAGAGCTTCACTGGCTGCGTCCATTCTGAAGCCCAGCCTTTTTTACCGTTCAAGATGACAATGATCTACTCTTTAGTAGTTATAGTTAGTCAAGTTAGAGTAGTATAGTTAGTAGTTTAGTTAGAGTACTCATGGCTGGTGCTCTCCGTTTGGCAACCATCCTGCTGCTGTGTCGGAGGGGTTGGTGCTTCGCGGCACTGGCCCTAGTGGGATGGGGGTACAAGTGGCTGGAGAAAGAGTGGTGATAACTTCTTCATGGCTCAGTTCAGGTGTTCTTACAGCTTCCTGGTGAGGGTGAATTACAAAGGCAGGACAGGTCTTCCTGCCCCAGCTGCAGCCCCCTTAGAAGTGGAAAACTGTAGGTGATGCTGATAAATCTGATGCGGCAAAACGTCAGACCCTAGTGGGCTTTCTGGTTGGAGCATTGCTGCTGGTAAGTGTCGTGTGGAAGGGCATCACTCTTTGCCTGCCATATAGAACCTCCGAGGTCTCAGAATGCTACGTAAACCAGGCAGAAAAAAATCTCTCTTTGCATTCAGTGGGATTAAGCACAAATCAGTTCTGGTGATGGGAAATGCCTGCCCAAGAGGGTTTTGTGAGCCAGGTGATGGTAGCTGTGGGAGGTGAATTTTAAAGCACCAGGACATCATGTCTAAATAGTGGGGGGGCTCTTAATTAAGGCCTAGTTTTATTGCAGGGAAAGACCTTGTCCATGTGTTTGATAGAATAGAAAACACAGTGGAATGGATAACAGAGTAATTACTGTATTGTTGCTTATCATTATTACAGCAGGTCACAAGGAGGACATGACAGACTGTACCATAAAGGTCATATATGTAGTTTTCATGGCTTGGATTTGCTCTCTCGACGAAGGTCAAAGATGGTTTTAGTGCCTGTAAAAAAGATCTGGTGTAGTTTCATCTTCTTGTTTTGTAAGGAAATGTGTACTGCAGGTCCAAATCAAACCACTTTTTGTTCTTTATTATCACATCTCTCTGCAGCAAATACCCAAGTTATTGGTAGCAGCTACAAAAAGCTGGATTTCTTCCTTGACTCCATTCAGTGCTGAGACTCAAGCAGAGCTTAGATAATTTCCAACTCTTATATGAATATAACGTGCAAGTGGCTTTCTCTCTAAGCTGTCAGTTTGCCAATCTCAGCTGGGGAGTGAGGAAATGGTTTTTACAGATTAGGAGTCTTTATAATGGAGCAAAAGGTGCAGGATAGAGCCTGAAGAAGATGGGTTTGGGGCTTCTTTTTCTGCCCTCGAAGGTTTTGCTAAATCCTCGCAGGAATAAAGAATCAGGTGTTAGAGCAGGGGGGGACCAGGAGGAATAAAGGAACCTGAACGGCCATTCCCCGAATCCCTTCTCCATCACCTGGATAAGGTGGGGGGGTTTGTTTCAGTCTGTGCCATTGTGCACAAGTCAAGATCATTTTCAGCCCTTCTATTCCAGCTATGGAAAAAAAAGCCCCTTTCATTCTTCTCTAAGGCTGTCGTTGGACTTGAAATCTTTCATCTCCCCAACCCCTCTCGAGTGCTGCGGGAAGCCCAGGAAACACTTTTTGTTCTAGGAACAGTCTTTTAAATGGAAACTAAACCGTCTGACCAAAGCAAGCTGTGTGCTAGCGTTTAAGGCAGGAAAAGCACATTTTCCCCTTGAGGAAACAGTGAAAACACAGGATGCTTCCCCTCATTTTTATTCTAATGCTCTCTCTATAATAAATACATTGTGTTTTCCATGCTGCGGATGCTTTGCTCAGCTTTGCCACGTCTGACCTGGCTTTGTGGCCTCTTCCCATTGCTGTATCTGTGTCTTCTTCAACACAGCTTTCTCTGCCCACTGTTTTTCCCCCCTCCTTTAGCATTTCTAAAAGGGCCTGAAACCTCTTAGGGACTGGCCTTTGCACAGAGCTGCGTGATGGAAGCTGCTTGTGGTTGGTAGTCGGTTGGCTAATGCATAGATCTGGGTGTCCGTAGGCACTTGCCTTGTGCTTTATTTGACCCAGAATGTGCCAGGAGACAGGCAGATTTCTCTGCCACAGCCTCAGGTTTCCCTCTCTGGAAATCAGGAGCAACAATAATTCATCTCTGCCGAGTACTCAGGGAGAAAATCCATGTTTAATGGCAGAGCTTGGGACCTCGAAAGCCCATCACCCTCTCCGAACTGGGACTTGGGCATGGAGATACCCAAGAGCCAGCCCCATCCGTGTTGTCTGGCTGGCCCCGGGGTATCGCCGTGGTGTCTGCAGTGATTTACAAGGCTCCTTCTTGCACGCGGAGGGGAATACGTTGTCAGCGAGTTCCCTCTTAATTTGCATTCTTCCAATCTAATCAAACCTTTGTAAACAGCAGCGCCCTGAAAATAATAATCAACAGCAAGAGACACGTTGGCAGGCTAAGGGAAGGGGAATTAAGATGCTTTTCTTTCTCCTATGCTAATCTTTCTGCTAATTATGTTTTATTAATATTATGATGCAGACGCTCCCGTTCTTGTTTCCCCTCATCTTGTCCGTCGTTAAAATGAAATTGCAAATGAATGAGCTCGGTGGTTGACTTAATCACTTAAGCCTCTGACTTTCAGCATTTCCATCAGCCACCCCTGCAGTCACAGCAGCACTTTGGTTTTTTGCTGGTTTGCAAGTATTCTTGCGTGGTTGTTCCATGGGTGACATTGACAGGTTGTTGTGATGGGTTGGCCGAGTCATTGTCATCAGGAGATGGCTGGGGTTTCTGGGGTTTCTAATAAAATCCTTTTCATTACAGACTGGGGAGGGGAATCAACCCCTTTTTGTTTTAAAGAGTCTAATATTGCAGCTTTTCTGTCAGAATTGCCATAGAATGATGTTACATTCTTCCCTTTTGATTCTTGAGGGAGGCTTTGAAAGGCCTAATCAAAAAGAAATTGGGAGTCTTGAGCTTGGTTCTTCTCTGTAGATGAGCAAGTCTTTGACCCAGGCTATCCACAGTACCTAACACAGGATGTTGGGTTTATAGGGAAGCATGGCAGGACCCCCAGTGTTCAGATGCAGGCTGGTATCCAAAATCAACATCATTTAGCATATAAGCTATTGACTTGGTTTGGGATGCGCTGATGGGTAGCGGTGGCTATGCAGGGTACCGCTGCAGCTCTGACAACACGGTTTGGGTGGTTTATATGTTATTATTCAGGGGGAAAAAAAAAACCTGGTAAAAGACATGTAAATGTGTGTCAGGCTGAATTTAGAAGCTTTTGCTCAAGATGTGTTTTGATAGAAGTGCCAGATTTGATCAGCTTAGTGTATTTCAGGTGGCTCTTGCAAATCCTCCCCCTGGCTTGTCCATCTGTTGATGCTGATGTGGTTTATTCTCTGGGTTTAATGGAGAAATGAGGATCCCCTTCACCACTGTGGACAAATTCTGGTGTTCCATAGCTCAGCAAAGAAATGTCAGCCCTTGAGTTTGTCTCTTCCCTAGAAGAAAGCAAAAGAATGCCTTGAGAAGATAACATATTTCTCGGTTGACAGAAGCTCTTTAAATACATAATTATCACTGGGGGGGGGGAGTCATTAGGATGATGGAGGTTTGCTTATAATTCAGATGACTGTATTGAATTATTAGTTGCATCAGAGCCATTTCTAGATGGAGCTTAAAGACAGATCTGTAAGGAAGATGTGGGGGCATACGCCCACCCCCGCTGCAGTTGGGTGATGGTTAAAGTGTGATCCCACCGCTCCTAAAAACAGACTTAAATCCGTTATTAATCCACTTGTCCTGTATTATTTCCCAGGAATTAGTGAGCTGAGCCTATGGATCTGTGTTTGTTAGCGGAGGATCCGTTCAAGTCCTTCACGTGCTTCAGCACGACTCAGTGTTTGCAGATCATAGTTTTAAGGGCTGAAGTGGAGCTGAAGAGGCACAGAGGTCTCCTGCAAAGGCCTCTGTCTTCACCCTGGTGGCAAGCGGGGAGAGTATCTTCATCAGAGTGCTCCTCAGTGCATTCTCATGCTCTCTTCCACTCCAGAAATCTGGATGATGCTGCAGAGTCAAGGAGATGAGCAAGCTGCAAAGAATGGAGCCACTCTTAAGGGAAGGTTTATGCATGGCTGAGGAGCAAATTAATGTGGAAAGCAAAGGGCTGGTGTTAAGGAAGTGCAGCAGCAGTGAAAGCCGTGTTAAACTGAGGCGTGTGGAACCTGTTTCTCATCTGGCACTGACTGACATAGTCATCAGGTTGCACGAGTTGACCCTGGAGTGTTTCTGTGCAAACAAATTGCTTTATTCATCCTTTTTGACTGTGCATTTTCCTTTATCTAACCCAGACGTGGGGGGGTTTGCTCTTACATCCAGCTTCTATCTCAATGCAGAGCTCCCTGGTTCCTGTCTGCGCTGAACTGCAGTCACTAAAAGAGAACAGTCCCTAACAAAGTTAGAGAGGCAGGGCCTCAGAGATATACATAATGGAATTGTGCTCCAGAGAAGGTGTATATTGCAATAAATGGCCAACATTCCTGATTGAATTGCCTCCATTGATGGAATGGAGCCTGCGTGTCTTGCCAGAAAACTTGATTTTCCTCCTGCTCTGCACAATATATTTGCTTTCAAAGATGCAAATACTTTTCAAGAGGAGCAATTGAATATGCAGCCTGTCAAACCGACCTGGGGACATTCTCAGCCTGATCTATAGCATAACGTGTTGGAACCGGGCACCTCTTCCTGTTACTCATTAATCTTGAAGGGCTGAGAAGAGATGCCCTGTGTAGCGTGACAGAGCGCATCAGACACGTACAGCTAAAGAGCAGGAATTAGGGTCACGCCTGGCTCTCCAGCTATTCCCTCAGCACTTCCCTGCACACACCAGCTTTCCATGTCTGCTTTCCCCACTGATAGAACAAGTGACCCGGTTGTTTGGATCAGCTACAACTCAGGTAGTTCCTTACAGCAAGCTGCACGTACAATTCCAGTTGGTTTGAATTGCGAGGAGGAACAGATTGACTTTAAGGAGGAAGATAATCGAGGGGCCTGTGATGCGTATTCTTCAGCCAAACTCGAAGTGGGTGGGTTTTAATGTTGTCGTTGCTCATCTTAATTGCAGTTATTCTTAATGGTGGAATTCTTCTTTGGTTTCTAGATCATAGCCATGAGTCACTCTTAGGCCAGGAATGACTGTCGGTTGTAAAACAGTTGATGGATGATCAGGGCCAGCATAAGATGATTTGGTCTCAGTCCAGTTCCCAGTAGGCATGTATCCACATTACAAAACTAGAACATTATTAAATGGCCATTGAATTGATGGAGTCAGAACAAAGACTCAGCAGGCCATTAATAGTGAGCTGGGATAGCGGATGCCTCAGTGCACAGGGTACAGCCTCCCCACTCGGGAGGCACTTTGCAATGGGCATCTCTGCATGACTTTGACTGGGTCACTGGCTGGTCTCCCCATCCATAACATGCAGATTGAGGGAGAGCAGCAGAGAGGATTTTAAGGCCAGGCTGGATGTGGCTCTGGGCAACCTGATACAGTTGGAGATGCCCTTGTTCATTGCAGAGGGGTTGGACTGGATGAGCTTTGCAGATCCCTTCCAACCCAAACCATTCTGTGGTTCTATGACTGATTCTGTGATCACCTAAAGGTTGTGGTGTGTACTGAGCACAAAGGAAGCTGCACATATAGATAGCTCCTTGTTTCTCTTCACCACGATAGTGCTTTTGATCTATCGTGTCACTGCCACATCCTACTGTAGAAACACATAGGAGCATCTTCCCTGAGTGATACCACCTGCTTTGCTCCTTTCTGGCTGTGCTTGAACGTTATGGGAGCTGGGCTGGGAAACGGTGGATGCTGGCAGTCTTCTTCCTCCATTCCAGCTTTCAGGATTTATCAAGTAGAGCTGAGCACTAAAAGATGAGGCAGCTGCAGCGGTGGCGAGGGGCTTCCTCAGAAACCTTAACTGCATGTTGCTCAGCATTGTCAGCTCGACACGCTGACATTTGGAGGTATTGAGCACCTCTTTTTGCAGCCCTACCAGTGACAATCAATTATGCTGGAGTAGTCCTCCCCTATTGCAGCAGGAGCATCTCCTCTGTGAATTAAAGCAGAAACTCTATTACTGAAGAGCCAAAGAGGGCTCCCATCTCCCTCTGAAGACACGTGTTCGTCTCTGTACGCACGCTGCGGGTACATGGGGGCAACTGCCTGGGGTTTGTCCATCTGGATCCGGGCTGAGGCTCGGGGTTGAAAGCCTGGCTGCTCGCTATTACAGCGGAACAAGTTCTCCTTCATCTTTGGCAAAGCCTCCGAGGGAAAGCAGAGAGAAAACCCAAGAACCTGGTGAGAATAAAGGTCACGGCGAGAGACAAGGGCTCAGGATGAAAAGCCTCGGGAGGAAACAATTGGTAACAGCTCTCTGGGCGTCGGAGAGAGGAGAGGAGGGAGGTTTGTGCCCGCTGCGCTGACCTGAAGGGAAAAGCAGCCGTGCTGGGAGGAGTGTTTGCTCCTTTGTGTTGGGATCAAAAGGCAACGGCAGCAGCAGAGAGGGCTGCTGTTTAGAGGGCAGTGATGGGGAAGCATCCGCTTGCTCAGAACCTGCTGGAAAAGCAGGAAGATGCAGGAGGAGGGGTAGAGAAGTGTGATGTTAGTGATTGAATTGGATTACGCTGTTAGCGACTGTCTGTTGCATTGGGAGGTGACAGCTGGTTTGCCTTTCATTTCCTTTTTATCTGATTTAGGTACTAATGGGAAGGCTTTGAAGGAGGGGACAGGGAAGAATTAACAGCCCAGATTGTATCACGGGTCTTGTCTCTTGCGTTCCAGCCACTGAAGATGGGATAGGGATAAAGCAACCCCTTCAGGAAGCTTCGTCCCTATTCCTTCATGGCAAGGGAGGGATTCAAGGCCTAAATCACAAGGTTTTGTATCCCCTGTGATACAAAGGACTCACAACTCAGTTGCGAGTTAAGTGTGATTGCAGTGCCCCAGGCCACCTTTACCCTTTCCCTTCATATCCAAGAACTGGAAACGGGGTTTAGGGGTGGCAGTATGGACTTCTGTAGGGAAATGGAGTTTTGCTTTGTGGTAGAGAAGGTCTAAGGTGCCCCATGGAGAACTTGAAATGCCAATCTATTAATCCTGAGATGGAAACCTGAGTGTAAACCCTCAGTGCCCAGTGCATGGTGGATGTGTTACTGTTCTTCGTCAACAGTGGGCTGAGCCCAAAGCACCCACAGCTCCTCCACACTTCTTGAGTGTGTGAAGCTCAGTCTGACTCTGATCAGGGCTGATGGGAGCCCTTGGTGGGCTCAGACAGGTCCCTGCTCACGCAGAGCATGAACCTTCCCAACGGGGTACATCCCAACTCAAGTCCTGCATCTCTGGCACGCAGGACCCGGATCCTCCCCATGGATCTCCGGGCAGTAGCTTCCAGCCTGTTTTGTTGTCTGTTTACTCTCTTTGCGTCTCTGACAGCCATGAATATTTATGGGAAGCTCCAAAATAGCCAAGAGCACTTTAATCAGAGGACTATCTGCAGCCTAATCAGGGATAATACTAATCAGGAAGTTCGGAGCACGCTTTAACGCTTACTGCAGGAGGGGAAAGTTTGCTCCCAACTCCAGAGCAGAGTTTTGGTGCTGAACCTTTTGCATTTGCCCCCCCCCCGTTACAGGAAGAGCAAACAGAGATTCACTGTTTGCATCTGGTGCTTTAACACTTCACAGCAGGAGCAGGGGATGCTGGATATGCCATAGGAGCTGGGGCTGTCATGATGCAAACAGCGCGATGCTGATTTAGATGCGATGTCTCTTGTGTTTCCAACCAGAGGGAGCTCACTTTGCAAGCCAATCTCTCAATAGCCCATCTTTTCTCCTTGGGCACGGGGTGGATCCACGCTCTAGCGTGCAGGAGGAGGATTTTAACGCAGAAAAGCTGCTGTGCTCCTCCTGTGGCAGTTTTCTTTCAATCATTGGCTTTACAATCGCGCTAACCGGGGTTTTCCGACAGAGCTTGTCATCAAAAGGAGGGGGGGAGGCAAAAAAAAAGCTCAGATATAAATAAAGGAAGAACTTTTTAAGGTTTAGCAAACTGAAATGAGCGCTCAGAAGGGTTTTTCAGGCTTGGCAGGCGCTATCCTGCCTCTGTTCAACGCAATGTGCCCTTTCCGGAGCTGAGCTACTTTTTATCCTGCCTCAGCCACGGAGTTTTGCAGAGGAACCTTTTTGACACGACTCACATGAAAAGTCTCTGCTTCCTGAAGGCTCCTCAGAAATGAATGACAAAAGGCTCGCGTTATCCTCCCCGTCTTGCAGCCGCAGCGTTACAGGGTGAGGAGCCCCGATGCCGCTGGATTCGATCTTGAATGCAGATTTTCCACCAGGGTTTGGGTTTTGAGGCCTTCATCTTTAGAAGTCTGGGGGTTTAAGAATAAATAAATGGTGCCTTAGGTCGCAGTCCTGCTTCAACTGAAGCCAAAGGAAGCAGCGTTAGGCAGTAGTTCCTGTCTCGTTAATGTGCATCTCTGCTTGCTGGATGTCTTTCTTCCCTTTCCCTTGGATAATAAGAAGCCGTGGGCCCACTCCCCTGCGGTGCCCAGCACATGGATGGAGCTCTGAAGCCATGTGTGCCTTAGGATGCGCAGCACTGAGATGACAGGGTGCTAACCCATAGAGGGGGGGATGCTTTTCCCTTCTCTGCTCTTGGGAAGGACGCTTCGGAAGCCGAAAGAGAAAAACAATCATTTGTTTTACATGGTCTGACATGAGAAGGACATGGAGCTGTTGGAGGCCAGAGGAGGCCACAGGGATGCTCAGGGGCTGGAGCAGCTCCCGTATGGGGCCAGGCTGAGAACACTGGGGCTGGAGAAGAGAAGCTGCGTGGAGACCTCAGAGCAGCTTCCAGTGTCTGAAGGGGGCTACAAGGATGCTGGAGGGGGGCTCTTCATTAGGGACTGTAGGGATGGGACAAGGGGTGATGGGTTCAGACTGAAACAGGGGGAGTTCATGTTGGAGATAAGGCAGAAGCTCTTCCCTGTGAGGGTGCTGAGGTGCTGGCACAGGGTGCCCAGAGAAGCTGTGGCTGCCCCATCCCTGGCAGTGTTCAAGGCCAGGTTGGACACAGGGGCTTGGAGCAAGCTGCTCTAGTGGAAGGGGTCCCTGCCCGTGGCAGGGGTTGGAGCTGGATGAGCTTTAAGGTCCCTTCCAAGCCAAACCAGTCTGGGATGCTTTGAGTTTATGAACTTTACACCACAGCAGATGGGGGGTTGAGTTTGCAAGGGGCAGATGGGCCATATAAAACCAAAACCACCCGAGCTGGTGATGAGTGCTGATGCTCTCAGATAATTATCCCATCCCCTCTCTTGCTTTAGTGCTGATGCAGTGATATGAAGACATTCCTAGCAGCAATTGTGGTAGATTTAAAGCCGTTGCAGTCCTGATGAGCCGATAGTTTATAGCCCCTACCACAAAGGGCTTCACTTCCAGTTGTTTTAATCGCTAGCACAAAATAATTACATTCCTTTTCTTTCCCCCTCCTGTGAAGCAATGAAATGACAAAGCAGCAAAATAAAACCTGGTGTGATCTTCACAGAGGCAGCAAAATTGGGTTTGCAAAATAGCATAAAGGAATCCATCACTTCCCATACACAAAGACTACTCTTAAGTAATTCTTGAGGCAGGAGATGGCTGAGGATTAGGCAGTGGCTGTAATCAAAATGCTGGGGGAAAATGGGATTCATTTAGAAAAGTAAGTACCTCATTAAAAATCAATTCCTTTTCTCCTCATTCAAATGGTGGATTGATGATAATACTGCAGCAGATCTCTTTATAGGTACGTTTCCTTGGGGGGGGGGGGAGAAAAGGCCCTATTGTGTCATATTTAGCCATCTATAGATGCAATCCAATACTCCCAAGTGTATGAAGTACTTTAGTTGCATGGGGGAGGTTGGTTTTACAAGGAGTTTACCTCCACTGCCCAGTGCCATGCTGAGTTGATGGCTGCCTGGCACTGCTTGCATCCCTTGCTCCTCAGCATCTCCAAGGAAAATGCATGTCCTTCTGGCCTGGTATGGATTTGCAAGGGAAAACAGGGAAGCAAGCAGTGGAGGGGGAAAGGTTTGTTATTCCAGTTCCTCATCCCCAGCATGCCAGATCTCTGTTTACAAGCAGGCAGCTCCCTTGTGACTCCATGCTCATCAGTTACTTGTCTCCATTCACCAAGCAGAGCTTACCCAGCAGGTATGAGCAGAGGCTTCGGAGCTGTAAGCAACATCATGGTCCTCCCTTTCTTCACTGAGAAAGCCTTAGTATGAGTCAGGATTGTGGCGTACACCTGAGTTTGACTTTAAATTGTGTTCCAGAATTAGAGTGAGCCTAAGTAGGAATCCCATCCAAGTCACAGAATGGTGATCTCTCTTCCAGGCAGGTTGGTGTATGCAGTGTGGCTTGGCTGCTCCTCTGTTCAGTGTAGCAGACACGTTCTTCACTTCCATTTGCCTCTTCAGTCATCAATAATTACAGCTCCATGGAACACTCAGTGCTGTTGAAAACTCTCTTCTTACTTCCCTATCCCCTCTCTTCTTATTCCCTTTCTCAACTACAAGAGGCTGGAAGATCTGACAGAGCTGGTGGTGTAATCCGCTATGGACCTACATTCACAGATCTAATCTAGAATACACTCAAGCTTCCTTTAAGTGCCAGTGGGTACATTGCTGGGATGCAGTTGCCTCACTGAAAAGCAGGCTGCCAAAGTTGCCTGGTGAGGCCACATCTGGAGCACTGCATCCAGTGCTGGGCTCCTCAGCACAAGAGACAAGATGCTGCTGGAGATGGTCCAGCGGAGGCCACAGGGATGCTCAGGGCTCTGGAGCATCTCTCTATGAGGAGAGACTTCAGGAGCTGGGCCTGGTTAGTCTGGAGAAGAGCAGACTGAGAGGGGATCCCATCAGTGCATCAACAGCTCAAAGGTGAGTGCCAGGAGGATGGGGACAGACTCTTCCCAGTGGTGCCCAGTGAAAGGACAAGGAGCAGTGGCCATAAACTAAAACACAACAAGTGTCACCTCAACATGAGCAAGAACCTCTTTACATTGAGGGTGTCAGAGCCCTGGCACAGGCTGCCCAGGGGGTTGTGGAGTCTCCCTCTCTGGAGCCATCCCAAATCCATCATGGACATGTTTCTGGGTGCCCCTGCACTGGCAGGGGGTTGCACTGGGTGATCTCCAGAGGTCTGAATGGTTCTGTGTTGCTTGGGACTGCGGGGCTGAGCCCACAGCCCATGGGAGCAGCGGCTGCATCCTGGGGAGCATAGATCTGTTACCAGGGAAGATGCAAACGCAGCCAAGCTCCCCACTGCCCCTCTGGAGCAGCCATGGCAGGGGCTGGTTTGTGTTCCACACAGGGGCTCATTACTGGGAGCTGGTTTCCTGAGCGCTAGCAGTCCCCTAAGGGGAAGTGCTGGGGGAGGCATTATTTTCCATCTCATCTGTTAAATTTAGAAGGCAGGATGGCTGCCACCTGGGAGACCCCTGTGATTATTGACTTAGGCAGGCACACTAATTCCCACTGCTGCCTCCTCGCTGCTCTCCTCCCACTGCATTTGCTCCATTTAGATGTCAGCTGCATATTACCCAAACTGTAGGCTTTTCATTTAGTACTCCAGGAGGACCCAGGAGCCCTGGGCTGAGATGAGGTTTTTTGCTCCGATGAACTGCACTGAGGACAAAGTCTGGATCGATCCAGGTAGGGAATGGCAAGAGTGAAAACAAGCCCAGTGTCTTGGTCTCACAGCTCTGGTGTGCCTGGGTGTACACAGGGTAGGGTTGTGAGCAGTTCAGAGCAGAAACTGCTCCATGGGTACTGTCACAAAGAAAAGGATGCCTCACATGGAATTGCAGTCACAGACCTGAGTCATGGAACGCTGGACTGGTTTAGACTGGAAGGGACCTTAAAGCTCACCTTCCACTAGAGCAGGTTACTCCAAGCCCATTCAACCTGGCCTTGAACACTGCCAGGGATGGGGCAGCCACAGCTTCTCTGGACACCCTGTGCCAGCGCCTCAGCACCCTCACAGGGAAGAGCTTCTGCCTCATTTCCAACCTAAATCTCCCCTGTTTCAGTTTGAGTCACCTCCAGGTTTCTCAGTCTTGGTATACAGAAATCAAACCATTGAAAAGTGACTTTCCCATTCTTATTCTATACATTGCTCCCCACAAGATGCAGAAGTTTTGTGAGGCTCTTGTGTGTTACAGTGAATCCTGGAAAGAAGCAGTGGTGGATAAAACCTGCTAGGAAGAAGCAAACTGATGTTAAGAACCTTATTTTAAGCCAGAGGTGTGCTCTGGTGATGCTCCAAGCCGCGTGCATCAAGCACAGAGACAGGGCGCAGGCACTGCGGAGGAGCTGGACCTTGGAGCTGCCATTGAAAGAGCAGTGCCTTTCGCCATCACCCGGTGCTTCAGACATGGCTCAGGGGACAATTCACCATCACTGATCCTCTGTAAACCTTGCTCCAGGTGGACAGAAGCCTTGGGGACCCTCACAGTCACCACAGCACTGATCATCTGCCATCTTCTTTATCTACTGTATGTTGTTCCTATACCTGCCCATCTGCTTACCCAGCCCAAGGTGTTTCTTCCCAAGGTGGCCAGCTCTGTAGCAGGAGGTACACATGCTCCACAGCACCAAATAGACCTCTAATAGCTGAGTAATGGGCTTCAGCTCCATCTATCACTGTGCCATTGATTTCAGTGGGCTTTGGATTGGACAGTAAGTCTTTACAATGTGTTTTACTTCCCACTTCCTAGCTCCTGGCTTTCTTTGGTTTAATGCAGGCCTTCCCACGTTACTTTAACAAAGTTTTATGTGTTTTAATTTTCTTTTATTACTTTGGAGCCCATTTCCAACTGCTTCACAAGACAAGTCAATGAGACAGAGCTCCTAATAAACCTGCATTCATCAATGCCTTGTTTCCCACTCGTCTCTAACTACTACCCAATCACTTGGACAACTGATGCTTCTGAGCTTGCAATTAGACCCGTGCTTTCTGCTTCTGATGAAGGAAGATTAATTAAATCAGTGTTTTTCAGGACTAGCACAAATGCAGACACATTCTTGGCAATTTTCTCCTTCCTTTAAGCCTGTAGCCTATTAGTTTAAGACACCTGCATAGAACGAGCATTTTGTCCTGATAGAAAACAATCAACTGAGATTTATACACTGGAGCCTTATGGAAAAGCTTCTTTTTCCTTCCCCAGAATGCAAATTGCAGACTAAACCAACAGGAGATGAGGGGAAAAGTTGATAACTTCCATCCAAAGAGTAAGGCAGACTTCGACAATGAGCCTTTCATTTTATAACCACACCTAAGAGAGAAAGAGATGGCAGTGTTTATCTCATGGAGCATTCAGACTGCTCTGTTGTCTGAAAGCCTGTTGTTGCAGTGCTCTGTGTGTCCACGTGCACGTGTAAGAGTGTGTCTCTGAGAGGCTATAGCATAAACAAACACGATGAAATGGATAAAAGAAAGAGATTAATGCGGTTCCTATTGTAGAAAGAACTGAGTTGCAGCAACGTTTTAGATGCAGAGAGTGGGAAACGTGGTGAAAGCATAAAACCAGAGGTGAGTGAGTGCTGGTGTGCTGCAGAACAGGATACTGGGTCTATCGAGACCTTTAATTTCTCTTTTAATTAATCAGCATCTTAGCATTGTGCGGTAAGAGCCATGTGCATCTCTTGACAGGGGTCTTAGTGAGAGCCTGTGTTACTCATCCACTCCTATGGACAAGTCCTCCAAAGTCTTAAGACTTCAGTGGGGTCCTGTGTCCAGTGCTGGGCTCCTCAGCACAAGAGACAAGGAGCTGCTGGAGATGGTCCAGCGGAGGCCACAAGGATGCTCAGGGCTCTGGAGCATCTCTCTATGAGGAGAGATTGCGGGAGCTGGACCTGCTTAGTCTGGAGAAGAGCAGACTGAGAGGGGATCTCATCAGTGCAGATCAAGAGCTCGAAGCTGGATGGGGACAGACTCTTCCCAGTGGTGCCCAGTGACAGGACGAGGAGCAATGGCCATAAACTAAAACACAACAAGTGTCACCTCAACACGAGCAAGAAATTCTTTACATTGAGGGTGCCAGAGCCCTGGCACAGGCTGCCCAGGGGGTTGTGGAGTCTCCCTCTCTGGAGCCATCCCAAACCCACCATGGACACGTTCCTGTGTGCCCTGCTCTGGCAGGGGTTGCACTGGGTCATCTCCAGAGGTTCCTTCCCACTGGAATGGTTCTGGGATTGTGTGATAAATGAATCTGAGCTCAATTCTGCCCAGGGCAGTTTGCCCACCACGGGTTCCATGGCAGTCCCTACAGGTAACACCAAATGCTTCCCCAGTTTGTTTCTGCTCTGGTGACAGCTGGTTTTCAGTGATGGGGGGGGGGGATTTGCAAGAGGACAATTCCCCTTTGCTGAGCCTGAGAACACCTCCTGCCTTTTCATCCATCACGTTTCTCTAGGACAGGTTTTTCTGGGGAGGAAAAAAGAGCTCAATTGATCTTTTTTACAGTCCATTTGTGCGAAGGAACATCAGAGATAACAGAAGACTAATTATTTTCCTACATTGGCAGTTGCTAAGAGGAAAGTTCCAGACAGCACAATTAGCTTGTGACAGGTAGTCTCTATTTTCTAATTACAGTATATTTAAGACCTTTGCTCAGGGCTGGCTGTCCGTGTCCCAGCTGCTGATGGAGAATCATGGGGTGGTTTGGGTTGGAAACGCTCCTCCAGCTCCAACCCCTGCCACGGGCAGGGACACCTTCCACTGGAGCAGCTTGCTCCAAGCCCCTGTGTCCAACCTGGCCTTGAGCACTGCCAGGGATGGGGCAGCCGCAGCTTCAGCACCCTCACAAGGAAGAAACCATGGACTTCTTTGTCCATAGTGTGGGCTCCTTCCCTTGCTGTGGTCACTGTTACAGGCCAGTGAGTCTCTGCTGAAGCCAGAAGGAAAACCCTGACTTAAAAAACACAGATGGGTGCCATCACATTGGGTGGAACTCACCCAGTCTGGGTTCAGTGCATTTCTTGTGTGTTGTTAAGTCACCTTGATGTGAAAGGCCTAAATCCTCCTGTTGTTGAGTGTTCTGTTGACTGGTGCTTAGGAGCCACCCAGAGCCAGGTATTGAGTGAGATGGTTTCAGCTATTGGGTTTGGGTGGCAAACTCTAGCAGTGCCTTTAGGAGCTAAATCTGCAACTCTGCATTGATCCAGTAACCTTGGCCGGGTGGTTCCTTGCTCAATGTCATTGTATTGTTAATGGTTTTGCATACAGAAATACAGGCTTAAAACCATCTCTTTAAGTACCAGTGACTGGGCGTCTGTACTGAAGTCCAGGTAAGGGACTGCAGATCATTTTCATTGTATTAAATATCTTTGTATCAACACTATAAGCTCCATAGACTGCGTAAGCCTTTGTGAAACATTCTCTCTCTATCTCCCAAAAGCTAATAACATGCATTATGGTGCCCTTTCAGCAGTAACCACCTCTTCATTGTCAGTCTCCTGGTTGGTGTGGGTGCAGTTGGCACCATTCCGTGGGCTGATATCCCTGTCAGCCAGGGTTGTGTTTTGGGAGCTCAGAACACCTTTGGGTGCTGGTTAACACGTCTGTAAAGGTGCAAAGTCTCTGTTGGCATCTCCTGTCCACCCATAACCTGCACAGCGCAAGGCTTGGCTCCAAACACCGTGTGCCATGGTGGCTGGCCAAGGCAGTCTTTGGGTTGGCATCAATACCCCCTCTGTTCGGAGCCTGTTTGTCGAAGGCAGTGGTTGCATCTGCAGAGGCACAGATGGCGTGTGGATCCCTGCCATTCCAGAGGGCTTGTTGAAGCCTTCCCTCCTTGTCCACACCGCAGGAGCAGTTTGCTTAAGATTTAGGGCTCCTTTCTTCACAGAAACAGCTACAAGGAGGAAGAAACCTCAAGCCAAGGAGCGCGCTGCGTGAGCCGGTTCCAAGGCAACGTGCTGCTTCCTGGCTGTCAGCACATCTTCCCTGGGTTTGTGTTCCAGCTCCCTACTGCCATCAGTGAGCTGTGAACCTGAGGCAGAGCACGAAGATGCATGCTCACTGTCGTGTTTTGCTGTGCTTTGCTTTAATTCCTTCCCCTGTACTGTGTTTTAAGGCATGGGGAGTGCTGGTTAAACGCTACCTGCGTCTGTGTCCTTTACCTGGGATGCTTTGAGATGTTCGGGTTGCTCACAGCGATCTTCTGATGAGCTTGAAGCAGAAGAGTTCCCCAGGTCTTAGTTAATTGAAACACACATCAAGCAGGTACGTTCCTAAATGAGTCACTTATAAACAGGGCAGTGAGGGAAGGAGCTTGGCAGGACTAACAGTGAGAACTGCACAGATGTACCCGGGCTCCTCCGAGTGTGCAACATGCATAGACATGCATCAGGAATTCTCTGGCACCACTGAAAGAAGAGCAGTGGTAGGAGATGGATAAACACAACTAATAGGGTGGAATCCAGCTTTGAGTTTGATGACAGTCTTGGGAGATTTAGTAGCACATCAAAAGACTCAGCTAATTGATACCCTTGGCCACCTGAGGGCATGGAGCTATAAGAAGACCCTACAGGAAGGAAGGCTTGGGCAGGAAGCTGCTTGATTTTAGAATCATGGAATCCTCCAGGTTGGAAAAGAGCTTTAAGCCCATCAAGTCCAACCATTAACCCAGCCCTGCCAAGGCCACCACTGCCCCGTGGCACTGAGGGTGTGTGAGCACTTGCAGGGACGGTGACTGCAGCCCTGCCCTGGGCAGCCTGTTCCAATGCCTGAGCATCCCTTAGGGAAGGAATTGTTCCTCAGCTCCATCTAAACCTGCCCTGGGGCAGCTTGAGGCTGTTTCCTCTTGTCCCATCCCTTGGTCCTTGGGAGCAGAGACCAAGCCCCCCTGGTCCCTCAGCCGTTCCCCATCACACTTGTGCTCCAGGCCATGCACCAGCTCCGGTGCCCTTCTCTGGCCCCGCTCCAGCACCTCAATGTCTCTGTTGTAGCGAGGGGCCCAGAGCTGAGCACAGGATTCCAGGTGTAAATTTTGGTCATTTACATCTCTGAGCATCAAAAGATCCATTTCAGTCTCTGATTTATTTCCCCATCCAGATAATTTATATTGTCTCCAAGGTCTGGAAGTGCCTCTTACTCTGTGTCCACAGTGTTGGCCATCAGAAGACCTGCACCTTGAAGTCTGCTTTAGCATTGCTGCAGTCTCAATATAGCTATACCAAAGTGTGTCAGTGTTGTCAACCATCATTATCCAGAAGTAAGATGTTTTCTGATCCACAGATGAAGGAGCTTTTTCAGCTCAAAGCAATGCTGCTGCTGGAAGTTACTTCTCATTGGGCTTTACTGGAGTTCTACAAATCACTTGGAATCTCTCCTCTGGCTTTCTGGCTCATGTTTGACATGCTACACCCAGACACGTCGATAACACACGCTCCAACTCTTACCACAGTCTTTGTTTTATAGAACTCCCTGTATCTGTGGTTCTCAAGAGCTTTCAGAAAGACTTTTCATATGGGAATGCTGAGGCATGAATGAGTAAAATGATTTGCTTATGAATGCTGTTACTAGCATATGCAACTAAATGCTTGGAGTTACCTTTCTTGGGACCAGAAGTGTTGGACATTCTTTGTGTCTTCTCTTTTGCTTTTCCCTGTTGAAGGAGCCTTGTGTATCCCTGAGCTCTTCCTGGGAGCAGATCTAACTGGTGTAAGAGCAGGACTCTTCCCACTTTAGCATCATTCACAGCAGCCAAACGTTTCCATGCACCACTGAGGGATGTGAGCAAATGCATGGGCACTTTAATCAACACAGACTCAGTCTGGGTCTATAAAAGTTAAGTCATATTTGTGCATTGAATAGGAAAGGAGGCTTCACAGTTGTAATAGGCAATCTCAGTTCTCCATTCCTGTCTTCAGCCAAATTGCCAAAGGGTTGCTTTGATTTAAATCCAGTTTACTCAATACAGGGTGGAAATGGGAACAAAGGGACTCAGGGACTCACCCTGTTTGTGTTCATTCACTCCATCCATGTCTGCACCCCGTAAAGGACCGTGCCTCTCTGGTGTGTGTAACAGTTATGGGTACTGGCAGCACTGCTCTCATCCATGAATAGACTGACATGAGGAAGGCTTTGACTCTGGCTGCCCTCATTCCATCTCCTCCATGGCCCATAGGGAAGTTCAGGCTCCAGAACTGCCAGTCCAGCATGGAATTCCCATTCAAACACATACAGCTCCATGAGCCAGGGGGTATTAGCCCTATATTTGAGCAGGTCAGCCTCACACTAGAGTTTAATAGCAGTTTAAATCTCTCTCTTGCTCTGATGCAGAGGTAGGAACACTTTGATGAAGGCTCTTTCAGCTCCTCCTCAAGCATGGGCAGCGCCGTTTCTCTCATAATGAACATGGGGAGCCATGTGTCTAAGACATCAAAAGGAAGCAAATTTCCTCTTTCTTTCATATGAAAGCCTCCAGTCCCCGGTTCAAACCTGCCCTTTTCATCTTCTTCACAGTTCTCGTTGGGAATGAGTAAAGCAATTAGGGATGTTGTGTTTGTTAGGCTAACAATAATTAAAGCATTGATTAAAAGTAAGGGATGAAGCAATTGGAGCAGAGGAGAAACCCAAACCCTTTCCTAGAGGAGACTTCCCTAGGAGGTTTCCTTCTGCTCCCGAAATACTTGCAATGGGGAAAACCCTTCTTGTGGAAGAATAAAACATCATTTTCCCTGCAGCCTAATGGCATGTTTTTAATAAACATATGGAAAGATACCTTTCCTGCAGTCAGGAGTTAGGATTCAGGAGCTTTCCAGTGCTTATAAATCCCTGTGCCTTTGCTTTTCTTTTATTTAATGAAGGCAATTTTCAGTCTGTCCCCTCCGAAGTCCTCATAGTTTCACTGCATCTTTCTGTGATCATTGAGATTGTGCGAGTGGTTTTTAGCATCTGAGCTTTAATCAGGATGGGGTTCCCCTGCTCTGCTTGATTTCACCCCTTCCCTATCATGGCAGGGGTTTAATATTCACTCTTTAGATGTCAGCTTGGATGCAGGGAATCTGCTGTGGTCCTTGAAAGTGATGACTTCACGTGATGGCTTTGCCCCATCATCAGAAGAGACGGTGTGAAAAGAGATCCCCCCCCTTTGGGATCTGGTTCTCATCCATGTTGTAAGGTGGCTTTCCAGAGGTGTTTTGTTTTAAGGGTCTGTTCCTAGGTTTTATAGAGTGGTTTGAGAGTTTGATGAGCATCATAAGGCACTAGGACAACACTTTACAAACACAGCACAGGGTGCCCAGAGAAGCTGTGGCTGCCCCATCCCTGGCAGTGCTCAAGGCCAAGTTGGACACAGGGGCTTGGAGCAAGCTGCTCTAGTGGAAGGGGTCCCTGCCCATGGCAGGGCTTGGAGCTGGATGAGCTTTAAGGTCCCTTCAACCCAAACCATGCTGTGATCTTTCAGCCTCCAATGGACAAAGATGCATCTAAGCACCCTCTGACTCGGCTTGGGAAGGTGCTGGGACGGGTGGATGGGACCCTGCTGTACCTCTCCCTCCTTATTCCTTTGTATTCCGAGCACAGCCTCGTTATTAGCAATGCAGTTTTTATACTTTACAGTTAACCCAGGCAGGTCATGCTGTGTCACAAATCTTTGCTAAGTCAAGCACTGCTTCTTGCTGGGTACAGTGTATGTTTGGCCCCATTAAGAATAATAGCATGAATAACCATAAGCCATTAATTTTGACGAGATCAGACCCGTATCACCTTAAAAAGCGTGCACGGATGCCATGGGAGGCATTTGGCTGTTTCTGCTGCTCACTCCCTTAATGAATAAAGCTATGGAAGTGGCTGCAGTTTGCCTGGCAGAGCTCACAAGGGTGTTCATCCTGACGGTGCGTGCAGGGGGAAAGCACCAAGGAGTCACCACCAGTGCTCTGAGAAGCTGCAGCCGTAGGAAGAGGCACTGACCGCATCCCGCATGCACATCCCCAGGGTCTGGGAAAGGCCTTTGGCAGGGTGATCAGGTTTATTTCCTGCAATAATAAGGTAATAAGGAATAAAACTCCCCCTGTTCTCATTTGAGATAAATCCATCCATTTTCCCAGCTTTTTGGGATCTTACTTAATGGAGAGCCAGCCAGAACCCTCTGCTCATCATTGAGATGTTAGAGGCATCTCCCTCCTCAGCACCCATTCCCTTTAGCTCGGTGTGCCGGTCACTAACACCTTGCTTTGACCTGTGTCTGTATTTGGGTGCTTGTAGCTGTTTTCTCACTTGCCTCTATGAAAAGATCCCTTTTGTAGGATTTCTCGTGTCCCCTTGGCTTCCAAACACCCGGAGTGGGAAAAAGGCAAACAAAAGGTGGAGGGAAGGCAGGAGAGTTGCTGGTAGAGTCCCATGTGTAGACAGAGTTCTTTGTAAGGCTGTGGGCACCGTCGCTGCTGCTGTCATTTAAAGCAGGGCTTTGTTTTGTGTAAAAGCAGCATCTCCCCTCATTACTGGTCTCAGTGCAGGGCTGTTGCTGCTGGCTGGATGCACCGAGCTCCTCATCACAGCAAGCATCGTTGTGCCGGCGCCGAGGGATGCGCCGTGCAATTATGAGCTTTCCTCATCCCATCTCTCCTTGTTTCCAGAGCTCCTCTGGGATCTGCAGTGGAAACGAGGAGGGCAGGAATGGCAAAGATGCACACGGTGCGTGCTGGCGAGGGAGCCTTTGTGCTTGGCTCAGAGGATGCTGTTGTAGCACGGGTGTGGATCCCTCTTTCTCTTCTATGGGTAAACCCAGTGGGCTGGGGATGTGTGACCTTGTTCTGGGGTGCTGCTCCCACCTCTATGCTGTTCTGCCTTGTGCACAGCAGAAACCCTCAGGACCTTCTTTTAGAGGGCTGTATCCCAAATCATCCAGTCTCGTGGTTGTTACAGAGGACACAAGAATACATCAGCCCTTGGTGTAAGAGCGAGCGGAGGGCTCACTAAGCAAGCGCCTGCTTTTTCCCTTCTTGTTTTTGTTTCTCTGCAAGATAAAGGCATAGATGTCTAAATATTTGGGCTGTGACTCACTCTTTGTGTGTTTTCTCACAAGCAGTGTTTCCAATGAATCAGGAACCAGGCTTAAGGCAAAGGGGAAAGGATAGAAAGGTTTTAACTTGTCTGTTGCATACCGAGCCTCTGGCTTCTGGGCTTTGGTATTCATTTGTTCCTGTTATTGCTATCTATGAATATTAGGGTAGAATTCTTCCCTGTGAGGGTGCTGAGGCGCTGGCACAGGGTGCCCAGAGAAGCTGTGGCTGCCCCATCCCTGGCAGTGCTCAAGGCCAGGTTGGACACAGGGGCTTGGAGCAAGCTGCTCCAGTGGAAGGGGTCCCTGCCTGTGGCAGGGGTTGGAGCTGGAGGAGCTTTAAGCTCCCTTCCAACCCAACCCAGTCTGGGATGCTGTGATGAACTGAGCAGTGGCAATGGTCTCGGGTGGACTCCTTCCCCTCCCTTTGTCACCGTGCTTCACTGCTCTCTCCTTAGGTTGTGCCAGAATGCACTGGGCTTCCAGGTAGTTTTCTATCCAAGCTTTTGGCACACCACAAGCAGCTCATAGAACAGAATAGAATAGGGTTGGAAGGGACCTTAAGATCATCCAGTTCCAATCCCCCTGCCATGGGCAGGGACACCTCACACTAAACCATCTCACCCAAGGCTCTGTCCAACCTGGCCTTGAACACTGCCAGGGATGGAGCATTCACAACCTCCCTGGGCAACCCATTCCAGTGCCTCAGCACCCTTACAGTAAAGAATTTCTTCCTTAGATCCAATCTAAACTTCCCCTGTTTCAGTTTTAACCCGTTACCCCTTGTCCTGTCACTACAGTCCCTAATGAAGAGTCCCTCCCCAGCATCCCTATAGGCTTCAGATACTGGAAGCTGCTCTGAGCTCATCTCAGATCAGACACAAAGTCGGTCCTTTCCCTCCAGCGTGGCTGTCATCCAAGCATTCCAATGTGTAGTTTCCACTCATCTACAGAACTGCACTGTTAATTACATGAGAGATTGACTTAGAGGTATCCCTTCCATAATGACCTTAATGCCTGCATTAACTGCGTTGCTTCTCTCCTCTAATTCTTAGTCCCTCGGTGAGGCCAAGATCACAGAATCCCTGCCTGGTTTGTGTTGGAAGGGATCTCAAAGCTCATCCAGTTCCAATTCCCTGCCCAGTTCAAACATGGGCAGACCAGCTGAGGCCATCCCATCCCTGTGGATGTAACGGAGACAACCCAATAGCAAATCACATATAGCTGGGAGGCGAGGGCTCCCCAAACCACCTTTAAGCATCTCCTGCATGGACCCAGCCTCTTGCACCTCTGATTTCAGCAGCCTCAATCCTCCTGCTGTCAGCCCTTGCCCTTTTTTGTGCTCCTCTCCATTTCCCAGAAAGTGAGGGCAAATTCCACTTTGAGGGAATTCTTGCTCCCCTTTTCAGTTTTTCCTGGACTAACACCTCGGCCTTGATGAGAGCATCCTTCCAGGACATGAATTACTGCATTCCACCTTGTGCATCGCAGATCCCCTATGGCAGAGGAGCTGGGGCAGTTACAAGCACAGCGTGGGTGCTCTCTCCAGGCTTTCCCAGAGCTCAGTGGAATTTGGGATTGACAGCTTCTTATGGAATGAGTAGATCTTCCTCCTGGTCTTGTACTGAGCCACAAAGAGCTGCAGCCGGGTTCCAAGCAAGGGTTCAGGGAAGAAGCTGTGAGATGAGGTCCCACCTAATGCAATGGCCCTGGGAGGAGAGGGTAGGGAGCTGCCTTCCAGCACGGACAGCATCACATCAGGCAGTCCATCACACTCAATTGCAGCAATTGCTCGGCATCATTTCTATCAGGTGAAGGGAAGGAAGATCACTGGCTGTTCATCGTGAGAGCTCTGGCACTGGGACACAGTCCAACCTGTTCCTGTCTCCCATGGGGCATCTGCCAGCTCCATTCTTGGGCAGCTCCGGAGGGAAGGCAGGAAAAAGAAACCAAACTCAATTGCTTGGTGGTTTCCCAGCTATAAACTCCCTTTCACAATGATTGATTTAAACTTGCACCCACCATGGGTGAGATGCTGGGCCAAGACATGGGAACTGGAGCATGAGCTCCAACAGGGCGCATTGGGACTATAGCACAGAGGCTTTGTCCCACTCAAATGACCAGTATCCAGCATACAGACCTGCTCCCTCTCTCTGCTCTTATTGCCCATGAGAGCTGCTTATCATGGCAAGCACCAGCCAGCATGGTTTATCTCTGCAGGAAAACAGCCAACCCACTGACCTAGACCCAGTTGTCCCAACGCAAATGCCTTGGTGGCAGGTTGTGTTACTGGTTGAAATGGAAAGGCACCAAACACACCCGAAGCCAGGCACGTACAGGTGCTAAAAGAAGAAGGAAAGAGAAGGTGAAAGCTGATCTGGCTGTATCAATAACGTGGCACAGTGCTTGCCCATGCTCTGAGTGGAGAAAACAGCAAGGATGAGCAGGATTTCACTGAGGTGTCCAAGGGGAATTCACTCCAGCGTCTTCCTGACAAGAGACAGAGGTACGAAAACCTCTGTGTGACTTCTCGTCAAGCAATAGCTCTGTAAAACACTGTTCAACAGGGCTGTAAAGGTTACACAGGGAGAGAAATAACATCTGCAGCTTTGGGGTTCAAATTCCTTTGCGGGATGCATTTGGTGAAGGCAAGAAAGAGCTAGAGATGGGTGAAGGCCAGGCTCTCCTGGTCTTGAGTTGAGCATCCTTGGTTTTAATCATAGAAGGTTTTGGGTTGGAAAGGACCTTAAGATCATCCAGTTCCAACCCCCTGCCGTGAGCAGGGATGTCTCACACTAGACCATGTCCCCTAAGGCTCTGTTCAAGCTGGCCTTGAACACTGCTATAGATGGAGGATTTACCACTTCTTTGGGCAACCTATTCCCAAATCATTGTCTTTGAGTTGCATCTGATTGGTACAGGCGCTTAGTGCATGGTTTAGTGGTGGCTTTGGCAGTGCTGGGTTAACATTGGACTCAGTGATCTTAAAGGTGTTTCCCAACCTACACAACTCCGTGATAGCCGTACAATAACCTGATGGCAGGGAAAATTCCCTAGGGCTGGTGATTTCTCAGTCATTCCTGTAGAAGGCCAGGAAAGCTTGGAAAGAAGCAGCTCCCTGTGTGTATCCAACCCCTGGATCCTGTCTCCTGGGTATGGGCTGCACAAATGGCTCTTAGCTCCGGGATCCATAAGGGCATCCTGTTGCCCACTTCCACCTCCTCAAATAAATCAGTTCCATCCCCAAAATGCAAGTGAGTGCTGGAGAAGGAGACCAGTGAATCCCTGCCATCACAAACAAGGGGTTTATTTCACGTGGAGCATTAGGTTGCATTTGCATGGCTGCAACATCAGATTCATTATTCATGAGCAGAAGCTGCAGGGACCCCGGCCTCCCTGACTCGCACAGACATTCCTGGAGTCCCAAGATCAGGCATCCTTCTTGCTGCTCTAAGCAATCTCTCTTTAAAAGGAGCAGGGCAGAGTGGCAGCTTGAGTTTGTATTCATGGGTGGGTCTGTTCAAGGCGTAGCATCTACCACAGGACGTAAAAACCAGGCTCGTGGGTCAGGGAGGGGAGAAATGGGTTCAGCAAATGGAGTCCCCCGTGGCTGGTGTTGGCAGGGAAGAGGTATATCCCTCCTATGGTCCAGCTCCTTTCCCACTGGGTGACACATGGTGTGGCATGGAAGGAGCTGCAGTGACATGGAAGAAGGTTGGGAAGGCTGGGAGAGGATGAATGCCCCAAGCAATGGGATTTGTGTTTGTGTCTCCTTAAGCAGGGGGACTGGAGAGCGTGTCCCATGGGAAGTGTTGCTGCTGGGAGAAGGGGGAGCACCACAGGCCTTTGGAGGAGAGGATGGTGATTCCAGCAGATCCTCTTCATGGGAATAATGGCCTGGAGTTGAGAGGATAAAGACAGGTGAGTGGAGAAATGGGGGCAATACCTGGCTGTGCAGTGTCAATGCAGAAAGGGCTTAGGGGGTAACAGCGCAGCCGGTAGGATAAGCCAACACCATGATGCTTGTACACTACCAAAGCAAGTAACAGGGAAGCAAATGCAGGAAGGTGTTAAGCATCATGCTGTATGTAAGACATGAGGGTTGCTATCCCTTATGCAGACTCGGGGTCACAACGTGTTTGGAAACACTTCCTCAGATGAGGAATCATGCGGGAGGTAACAGGCAGGAGCAGGCAGTGGGAAGACTCCCATGTATTGCAAAGCTCCATAGATGTGCTCCGTAGCCAGTGAGGCAATGACAGCCTCGGCTTAATTTGCAATTAGGGGAGTTGCATTATTGCTTTAGGAAAATCCCCCTGGGAGAAGATGCTGAAGCCCCTTTATGGGACCCTTCAACAAGCATCGCTCGAGGAAGGCCAGAGCTGAGTCTTCCTCATAGTAGGAAGAGCAGAACGACCTTGGAGCCGAGCCATAAACACTGAGGGCAATGAGCATCAGAAGAGCTCCCCCTGTCAGTGTGTGGCCTGCAACAGAGAAAGCAAAGGGATATTTCTGGAGGAGCCTTGTATTGTTTCAGGACAGCATCTTTAGCACTGGGAGAAGAAGAAGCAGTTCTGGGAAGCGGTGCCAATCCAACAGTGAGTTGCTGTCAGTGTGAGGCACTCCCCTGCTTTCTTACCCAACAAAAAACCCCATAATCAACATAAATGAGACAAAGAAAAGTAATTAAAGATCTCCAGAAATGCTGGAGTTTGCATTTAGTGTATGACAGGCACAAAAGAAAGATGCTGAAAGGGAGCATTTCCAGTAAGCAAACCCCAGACTGTGATAGGATGCTGACTGCTGGATATCTTGACCTTTTCTTGCTGTTCAGCAGTGAGCAGAGATGGGAATGCCAGCCCTGCTTCTCCCTGCACATCCTTCTGCATCCCTTCACAGCAAAAGGCAGCAGCAGAGCTTTGACACCATCCTCACACCCTTCCTTGTGCCCAGGTCGTGTACACAGTGGCTTCCCTCCCTTGGAAACTGCACAGCATCAGGTAAATGTGAGTTTAAACTAGAGAACAGCACGGGCTCAGGGATGTTTCTCATGGACCTGCCTCAGATTTGCTGGGAATTGGGGCTGTTTGCATCCACTCCAAGCCCTCAGTCTCTGCAGGGAGTAAGAACGCTTCACACTGGGATAGAGGGAAAACATCTTTGGTGTGTGATGGTCAAATTATCAACCTGAGTGGAAACCCCTCTCCTGTTATCATGTTGATCACAGGGAATCTATCCTGATTCCAAGGGACTCGTGGTCACTTGGTATGAACAGAAACTTCCCTTCAAGCCTCTTCCCGCTGCAGAGGCACAAGCTTCATTCCAGCACCAACCTCTCCAAGGCATTGCCCAGGGGGGGTCTCGCCCCATCTAGGACCAGGCTGTCCCTCCCTGACCCACCGCCCCTTCCATGGTGTGTACGTGCCATCTGGTGGCAAAGGGAGGGAAGAAAGGATGCTTTACATTAGTTTTGCCAAGAAAAAGGCTGTTAAAGGGAAGGGGCTGGAGCACCCAAAGCTTGAATGTGGCCACTTCCAGGAGAGCAGGCTCTGGTGAGCAGTCTAAAAGCCCTTGTTCCAGCCTCCATCACAAGCTTTAGCGTGTTGCAAGCCCTGATTGCTGGTAAATACTTTGCCAGGAGGCTGTTTTCCGGTGGAAGCAGCAATTTGTCTCTGTAGAGGTATTCTGGTTTCTTACTATAAAAATAAGGCAACCTGCAAGGACTGGTGATTAAAACTGCCCCTTTTTCTTGGCTTTCAGTTGTACTTTTTCCCCATTACCGTGGCTTTTTCCCCTTCTTTTCATACTTTTTCCCTTTGCCATCCCCTCAGCGGAGAAATGAACTGACAAGAAAGAGGAGAAACAAGCAAAACTGGCAATCAGAGTCAACAGCCAGGAAATGACCATGTGTTTCTGCTTTCTCCTAGAGGAAGAAAACAGGGAAATGGGTATCAGGGAATTAGAATGTTTCTCTGTAGCATCAATTTATCAATTATTGATTATAATGCTCTAATATTTGAGTTTGGAGTGAAGTGCAGAGATTTATGGGGGGTTTTATTGCATAGATAAAGTTGGTTGCCAACAGCCCAGTGTGAACTGACTTACTGAAAACACAGTGACAGCAGAGAGAGAAATGCAATAGGTTATTACCCACTTGGTTTTGAACAGGATCTCGAGGCGAAGGGACATGCTGAGACCAAGGTTTCATAAGGCTATACTTCACCCCTGTGTAAAGGGACAGTGCAAGGCCACACATCACTTATGCCTTATTTATAGGTATTAAATAAGACTTCTCTAGAACACAGCTCTTGAGCTGACCCTCTGCAGATGGGTGAATTGCACCCTAAAGCAAATATAGGAAACTTGTATTATTCATCAGCCTCTGTTACTTGAGGTTATTGCAGGGAGAGATGTTGCCTGTCTTGACTGAAGAGCAGACGCTGGCCTCGGTGACTTATGTTTGCATAATTACACTGTACATTCTGTCCTGCTGTGCCTGTCTAATTACACTTTTAACTAAGGAAAAGCAGTTCTGTACATGCAGGGGTTTCTATCCGAAGCTTTCAAGGCCAGGTTTTCAAGTATTCAGGTGTAAGGGTGGCTGCAAAACAACAGGAAAAGAAAGAATAGCAGAAAGAAGCCAGGTGCTTCTCCTGCCTGGGTTTTTAGGATGCTCAGCTGGGATGAAACAGGCTCCTTCCCTACCAGTCAGCCTTTGTGGTCTACCTGCACTTGATCCTACTCCCAAAGCATTGGGAAGGAAAGAGGTCCCGTCTCCCAAGCAGCATTTTGGTTGTGTGGGTTTGAGGGGAGCAGCTCGCAGTAAGTGATGCTGAGGACCATCAAAGCCAAGCTTTGTTTGGCTTTATACTTGTATTGATGACTTCAGGCACTAAACCAGTCATGGGGAACCCAACAAAGCTTCCTGGTAATAAAAACCAAACCCAGGAGAAAGCAGAAGCCCAGAGGAGTGCCCTTAGGAAGGTGTTAAAAGGGGATAAGGATGTAATTGCGCTGTACACAAGCTGGGTTTGCTGTCTGTGTGCTCAGGGAGGAGCTGCAAAGGGAAAAGCCAGTGCATGGATCAGAGGATAACACAAGAGCCCTGCCAGGGACCAGAGGGGCTGCAGTGGGAGGAGGGAGCTGGGTGGCTGCAGAATAAATGAAGGCTGGAAACTGGAAGAAGGCATCAGAGAGGACAAGTGCCTGGGATAGTGAGGGTCAATGTCCCTCTTACAGTCAGGTCCTTTCGATACCAGCCTCCCTGTTTGAACTTGGTACATCAAGCTTGTCTTGGTTTTCTGTTTTAAGTCAATAGAGCGTTATCCTGTAGCATAGTTGCCTTGTAATCAAAGCACTGCTGTTGCCACAGCCAGAGGACAGAGCCAGACTCAGGGATGATCACAAAAGGACAAGAGGCAATGGGCACAAACTGAAATGCAGGGCCTCCATTTACACCCAGAGAAAAGCTTTTCCTTGTGGTTTTTCTTTCCTAAACATGCGAGCTGTTTAGGAAAACAGCTCTCTTCAACGCTGGAAGGGGTTGTCCAGAGAGTTTGTGGTGTGTCTGTCCTTGGTGATGCTCAAAACCCAACAGGACACGGCACTGAAGGGATCCCGCTCTGAGCAGAGGGGTTGGATGGGGACAAACCTGAACTGTTCTGTGATTTAACAGCAGAATCCCCATCTCTTGTTTCCCTGCCAGATGTGAGCCACCATCGGCACTGCTTGGTGACTGCCTGCATCTCAACACCCCGGTCTCCTCTTTCCAGGTAAGGAAAACCAAACCATCGCATCCCCACGTCCTTCTTGTCTGTTTCCCTTCAGGGAGCAGAGCCTGCTTGAGTGTCAGTGCCTGCAGCTGCAAAAGCAGTTCTCTGCAGCCCTCTAGTGCTTATCAAACACATGGAAGGAGCAGAGTTGGCAGCAGCCATGGGGAAAAGGGGTGAGGATTGCTCAGGCTCCGTGTCCTTCACCCTCCGTGGCTATGGCTTTGCAGCCCAGCAGCGGTCCTGAGCCTTGGGAAGAGCCTCATCCTGCAACAGGTAACCTTGAGCAGGCAGGAGGAGATTTAGAGGCTCTCAAGGCCTCTGCCCCAAGGGACCCTGTACCACCCCTCGTCCTGTCCCTCCATCCCTTGCCCAAAGCCCCTCTCCAGGTTTCCTGTAGGCCCTGGCTCCCCATGGCTCAGCTCGGAGGTGATGCTCATCTGGGGATGCAGCGGCTCAGCAGGAGCGTTTCCCCAGGGGTTCACTGTACCATTTGTATTTGTTATTTCTTTTCCAGGGGAAGGCAGTGTAACTGTTCAAACATCGTTCCTCCTTGCCACACTGGTGTGAAATAGAGGCTTTTATTTGCCAACAGGACAGAGCATCCGCTGGTATTTACCTGAGCAGCTTTAGTGTTTAGACAGGCTCCTGATCCACAGAGCACGTTCCCAGCAGAGGTGTGCTGGGGTACAGGAAGAGCACGTTGCCCACACAAAGGGGAGATTGGTTTTGTATCACCAACATCTGGTATGGAAATGATTTAATAACTCCACCCCATGGAGCATCACTGGGGGTTCATTGTAAGTCCCATCCCAAAGCGCATCCTCTCTCCCCTTCTCCTGTGTGCCCTGTTAGCTCCATGGACCCTTTTCCCATGCCTTCATCCTTCCTTTCTTAGGCACATGCTGTAGTTCCCCACATCCTACAGAATCAGGGATGAACACCATGATTTGGCCCAGTAAAGGGAATGGGTTGGGAAAAGGGTACAGTTTATTAGTCCCTTTTCTGACAGCTTTTGCCTATTCATGTTAGGCTCCTGCTGTGACAAAAATACCCCAACTTGGGGAACTTTCTGCATCTGTTTCACACTTCTACCAGAAACACTCCTCCAGTTCTCATTAAAGTAAAAAATCAACCTCTTTTGCCAAATAACAGATAGAAAACCCCTAAAAGTTAATTAAATGACAGTGGCTTTAAAGGCTCTTTTTGATAACATCCTGAAAAGCTGCTTTAGAACAGGATTTCTCCCACAAATCTCCAACAAAAGAAGTCGTCTGCATACAGGAATACTTGGAAGGATTAATTCTCTGGAGCTCCAGAGACAAACTGATACCAGCTCCATTGGAACAGCTCAGCTGGGCCTCATAGCTGTAGGATTAAGCCCTTCCCCATCCCCACACTGAGGTCCACACGAGGCAGGCAATGTGAGCCCCATTGCAATTCCCACTTTTCCCCACAATCAAATGGAATTGGGTTTCTTTAAAGCGAGTTGCATGGGTTTTGACTTCCTACCCATCGAGGCTCTGAAAAGCTGCTTTTATCCCTGCAGAGCTCAGAGGCTCAGCCAGGATGGAGCTGAAGGAACCAGGACTTCAGGATGCTCCAGCTCTGCTGATATTGGGATCTATGTTGGTGGAATGAGCAGGAAAGGTCCATAAGCAACAGACGTCCCCATTAAGGGACAGTGATAGATTTACAAGAGATAGAAGTAGAAAAGAAGGTAAAAAGAAAACTGGGTTATGCCCGTGAAGCATCGGATTTGGTCCATAAATTGAGAAGGGCTTTGGGGTTTCGGCAGATGCTGAAATCCCCCTCAGTAAAACAGGAATCTCGGGCACGCTCCTTCGCCAGCAATCCAGGCTGAAGCTGCCTTTAAGGAACAACCTGTATAACCTTGTCAGCTCCCGTTTTCCACACGTTTGTCCATGCTGTGTGTCCTCGGGATCTGGGGAGTTTAATTTTCCCAGCACGAGCAGCCAGAGGCTGCGAGTCCCTATCAGGGCTCGCTCAGCCACATCAAAGGGAGCAGGACACATCAGAGAGGAGCAGAAGGGCTGCAGGCCCATTATCGCAGGGGGGTGAGGGGATGCTGCAGGCTCTGAAGCATCCCTCAGGCTCTGGAAGCAGGGTTGAATTAGCAGAGTTACCAGCTCAAGCTGAAACCAGGGCAGTGCTGTTGCGTGTCCTGGGTTGGAGGTGAGCAATGCTGGGGAATGGCAGCGAGACCCTTGTCAAGGTGGTCTGAGATGATGCTTTTCAGAGGTCTTTCGTCTTCCAAAAGCAGCAGGAGGACACCTGTGTGGCGACAGCCTCTGCTATCACTGCATCATCATCCCATCGCAGAAAATGGGTAGAAATCTGGTCCTGGGATAAAGGTTGGACTTGAGGATCTCAAAGGTCTTTTCCAGCCTGGTTGATTCCATGATTCTGTGAACTCAAAGAGTGTTTAAAAGCTCCATTTTCCTGATTTTTTCCGGTGTTGAATCCCTACAGTAGCTCAAATACTAAATGCAAACCCTGGCATTGGAAAGCAGCTTTCCCTTACCCCAGCAGAAGCCAAAACCTGAGGGTTTGGCAGCCCTGCCCAAACACACCAGCATCCCCAGCACCAGGCTGAGTCCCAGGTGAAGGCTGGCAATCGCACGGAGCCATCTCCACTTGAAGTAAATGAGGATGCAGGCATTGGGGAGGGAGGGTTGTCAGATTCAAGCCACCTAATGAAAGAGGGCTGGATGCCGAGGGAAATTTGCATCCCTTTGTTTCTCCCAGCTGTGTCTTTCCAGAGCCTCATGCAGTCAGCAGCAGCAGTTCCCTTTGATTTAAACCAGGAGGGGGGCTCGCTTTGAAGCCTTTGCTTGCATAGGAAATGAACTTCTTGATTCCTGTTGACGTTTGCAGCCAGGTGTAGGTGGTGCTGGTAGCGTTTCTCAGAGCTCTGCGTGTTCGGATACTCCTCGCTCCCATGAATGGGATAACACCAAGCAGTGGGTGGAAGGAGCAGCGTGAGCGCATCCCTTCAGGAGACAGCAGCTTTCCATGCTCTGTGTGTGAAGACAGCTCCCTCCGTTGCCAGCTTCCACGCCAGTGTCACTGAAGCCCTGGCAGACACAGGGAGCTTTGCACCAGGGGAGCAGCAGGATGCTTTGTTCCAGTGCTGCAGCAGCCAAAGCGACTCCTGTGATGGTTTGCTCCTCTGCATCCCCAATAACAGAGGCAGAAATGAAGCCTTTCTCTGTTATGGCAATGCAGGGGGATTTGCACTCTCTAGGCTACAAAACGCCCCTGCCCCAAAGGCACAGTGCAGCATTCATTGGATCTATAGGGCAGTCAGTTAGCACTGACTTTCAGGGCTAGGTTTGAGCAGTGTTGCTGGCTCCAGCTCCTGCAGTCAAGAAGTGGAGAGGTTCTGGCTGGCACCTTCAGCCTAACGCTGTTGTTTGGTGAGGAGCTCCTAATGGTGTGCTGGGAGATCCCTGCTTTGGTTTAACACATGTCTATGGCCTTGCCAAGTGCTTGGGGATGACCAAGGTTCTATAACAGCCTTGGCAGCAAAGCTTACAGTGCCCTTGAGGAGGCACTCAGCATCCCGCAGGATTATG
Organism: Pezoporus occidentalis; assembly: GCF_034315485.1. NCBI lineage: Eukaryota > Metazoa > Chordata > Aves > Psittaciformes > Psittacidae > Pezoporus > Pezoporus occidentalis. The sequence goes on from NW_026914158.1 coordinate 892,345, forward strand.
GCCCATGGCAAAACCAGGCAGTGACTTTTGCAGTGTGCCAGCGTTAGGAACTCAGTGTCCAGTTGTGGTTCTTATGACCCCATCTGATTCCTGCCATGTTTCACTGCCATGAGCACTGCCCTTGTTGTGTTGGAGCCCACTCAGAGCTGCCCTTCCTCCCTGCAAAGACCTTCTCTTTCTTTCTTGGCTTCCAGGTGCCCTGGGAGCTCTGCTCACTGAATCATGGAATCAACCAGCTTGGAAAAGAGCTTTAAGATCAACTCCAACCATTCCCAGCCCTGCCAAGGCCACCACTGACCCATGGCACCGAGGGTGTGTGAACACTTGCAGGGACGGTGACTGCAGCCCTGCCCTGGGCAGCCTGTTCCAATGCCTGAGCATCCTTTGGGGCAGGAATTGTTCCTCAGCTCCATCTAAACCTGCCCTGGTGCAGCTTGAGGCCGTTTCCTCTTGTCCCATCCCTTGTTCCTTGGGAGCAGAGACCAAGCCCCCCAGGTCCCTCAGCCGTTCCCCATCACCCCTGTGCTCCAGGCCCTGCTCCAGCTCCATTGCCCTTCTCTGGCCCCGCTCCACACCTCAATGTCTCTGTTGTAGTGAGGGGCCCAGAGCTGAGCACAGGATTCGAGGTGGGGCCTCACCAGGGGCACAATCCCTGCCCTGGCCCTGCTGCCGCACTGGTGCTGATCCAGGCCAGGATGCTGGGCGCTGCCTGGGCACAAGCTGCTCGTGTTCAGCTCCATCACTCAGCACCCCCAGCTCCTTCCCCATGAGCCGTTCCCAGCAGCAATTCCCCAAGCCTGGAGCGTTCCATGGGGTGGTTGTGGCCCACATTTAGCATCCTTCTGGGCAACTGATCACACTCTGAGACCCCCAGAAGCTGCACTGAAGGAAGCTGCTGGGTTTTGCTATCCCAGAGCAAACCAAGCTCTGTCCTACAGGCGGGAGCACACTGACATCTCATGGCATTCCCTGTTACTGCCAAGCGTTTCCAAGGGAAAGGGAAGTGTCCCCCTGCATCTCATGATAGAGAAAAGGGAAGACTTTCCTCTCCAGAGAAGCTTCTGGCCTGACACCCTCCTTCAAAGCATCCATAAGTGGCACCGTTTGGGTTTGGTTTGTGCTGTTTGTAACAAGCTCCTGAGTAAAGCTGTAGTTTTTCCTTAGTTGCTATAGGAAGGATTTAAGTGGGATGGGAATCAGATGGTTCTCGTGCTGTGATGGTTTAGCTTTTCCTTTACCCGAAGGTTATTGTCTGCCAGCAGTGATGGTGATGGTGTTCGCTGCCCTCTTTACGCTCTGGGTTACATGGGGAAAATGATTTCATTGCTTAGATAGAAACAGAACAGAAGCTCTGAACATCTCAGAGGGATGAAACCTTGGGATTAAGCCTCTCTGGGGAATATAAAACAGCCCTTCCTAATACATGCAGGGGTTGCGTGAGCAATGGAAGCATTCCTGCCCGTGGTTAGAACTGGATGATCTTAAGGTCCCTTCCAACCCAAACCATCCTATGAGTCTATGCAAAGCGTGCTTCCATTTCCCCCTTTAGCTCCTGGGAAAAGGAGGGAGCACTCTGCAAACTGTAATAGCAATGCTAATTCCCCCAACACTTCCTTCAGCATCCCAACCTGCCCGTCTCCAGCTGAGGTCTGGGCTTGGTTTCATCACCTGGATCCTTCTTCAGGCTCGTTGCTCCCCATGGTTACTAGTAGCTAGCTCTGATACAAGCATTTCCTTGCGAGCTGTTGGAAGCAAAGTGCTGCCCATCACCCAGTCCTCGTGGGCCATGGGTTGAGTTAGGGCAGACCCTGCTGTTGTCACTCCGAGGTGCCAAAGCGCCGCTGTCCTTGAGCAAATCCTCGTTCCCTGCACGATTCCCAACTTCCCTACGGATCAGGTCCGGCTCTGCCCCTCTTTGTGTCACAGTAACAGAGCTCCCTGCCCACGCTTTGATTTGTGGTTGCTGGGATTGATCAGGGTGTGCCCTTAGGGATGAATAAGATGATTTATTGTCCTGTATTGCTGCTTAAGGCTCTGCTGAGCCCTGCTGGCCCCATTCCCCCCTCCCAAACCTCACTGAATCTCCGTGTTCTTTATCTTTCCCTATAGGAACACCAAAGCCACCAGTGTGCAAGTGTCAGAGGGGGAGGCAAAGCTCTTTCAGGCTGTGGACCACAAGGAACCAGAGCTGATGGCAGAGGAGAGCTAACTGAGGAGCAGGAAAGCTGTAGTAACTCCTTCCCACCCAGTGCAATGTGCCACTGTGCATTAGAACGGATTAAACCCACATCAAAACCTCATCATGTCTGGATATTTGGGGCTTATTGGTGATATTTAATGGTAAGAATTGGACCCTGCAGGAAGCAGTGAGACGGGAGGCTGGTTATCAGGAGGGTTGGGTAGAGGTGGAAGCAAATCCATGTAAAAGCAGGATGGAAATACTCCAGGGAGCTGGCTAAAGGGATGGAATCTTCTCTTCCTACCCAGGAGGTACCTGCAGGTGGATTGAGTAGCTGTGCCCTGCGTGCCTGCCAAAGAGCTACGGCAGTCTGCCCCATTCTCCCCCCAAACCCAGTGTATAACATCAGCAGACCCATGGCACGGGATAATGTGTCACTTGTTTGCAGCAGGCACGGAAGCGGCATTCCAGGAATGACGGGAGGGGGAATTCTTGGCCATCCCACTGAGCAGCCAGCACAGCAGAGGTGGGTTTGGTTTGCCCAACGGGGGCAGCCCTGGCTTTCTCATTGCAGAGGAAGCAGTTGCTCAACAGTAACTGGGTTACACAGGCGCTTGTCTCAGCCCCATCTGCAGAGGAAACAGAGCCCCGTGGCTTCTCAGCAGCTCCTCTCAACTTGAAAGCAGGTTTGAGAAGCAAAGCAAATAAAGGATACCTGGTGCTGCATTATTCATGCGTGGCAACAATTCCCTACAAGTGCTCCCTGGGGATCGATCCCGCCTCCGAGCCCTCTTCCATCCCGGGTAATTTATAGGTGTTAGGAGAGCGCAAAGGGGACAGATCTCCTCTGGGGTTCAATGAGGGCAGAGATGAATCGTTTGCCTCTGCTGTGTAATTACTCCCTATCCACACAACGCCCGTTCCTCAAGAAAGGGATCCTGGTTTTTAGTGGCGCTGGATGCAGTTCCAGAGAGGGGGAATACTTGCAAATGTCAAAACATTCCGATGTGACAATTAAAACCATGCGTTCTGGAGAGGCTCCAGTGCTCGGGCAGGGAGCACTGGGCTTCTTTGGAAGCAGGTTTCCATTAGGGACCAGCCCCGAAGCAGAACCTGAGCGTGCTATTCCCTGCCTGAGCAGCATTCCCAGGTTGACCTGGCCCAGAGGATCCAAAAGCTGCCTGTTTGGGTGCAGCCTGAGCTACAAAGCTTGGTGTTGTGGAGCTTATTTCTTGCAGTTCATCTGTTGAACCGTGGATCAACCTCATTACGTACATGGGCTGAAGGAAAACAAGGATTTCTTCCCAGATGTGGATGGGGAAATGGCCTCATTGCTGTCTGCTCCAGTGAGTAAGGAAAGGTTACGTCTGGGTCTCAGTGATGCAGAACCAGCCCCCTTGGAGCCCTGTGCTTCCCCGCTGCTCTCTGCTTCCCTGCCCCATTGCTGCTCGCTGGGAGTTAATGTTCAACAGGACCCTGGAGGAGGCTGGGGATGAAATGCAGGAGGTCACAGCCAGGGACACTATAGGTGCCTATGGGCTGCCTCTGCTCCCTGCCTCAGTTTCCCCACCTGGGCATCAGCTCTGGCCCTTTGCAAAGAGGAGCATCCTTGGTCCCTGCTGCTCCCAGGTGTGACCGCAGGGACATGGGGACCAGCCTGGCGATGCCAGGAGATGGCACCATCCTCCTGGCACAGCTCTAGGGGAGCCCCAAGTGTCCTGCTCCCCATAGGGTGTCCAAGGGGTGTCCTGCTCCCCACAGCACCCATGGGCAAGGGCTGGAAGGGTTCTGCAGGAGGTGTTGGCCCATTGGCCCCACATTGAGCCCTACCAGTGGCCCTCAGGATGTCTGCCCATGTGAAGAGCACATAAAACCTCAGGCACCCCATAAAACCTCTGCCTCCCACTAAACTACACCCAGTCCTGCACTGCTGGGGACTTGGCTTTGCGGGGTGAGGGCAGTGAGTTCAGAGCAGCCTGAACTCACCCTCAGCCCCGCTCTGATGATGCTTGGTTCCCTTTTCAGCCTAAAGAGGAATTATAGGGGCAGTGGGAAGCGGTGTTTTGGCTTCTGCCACCCACCACAGCCAAGGGAGAGGCTTTATTTCTGCTTTCTAGTGAGCAGCCCTGACCGGAGGTACCAGCGAGCCTGCCAGGTCATCATCTCCTGTCTGCTCATCTCTGGAGGTCAGTGGTTAATGGGGTTTTGGGGAACAAATGTGAGAGAAACAGGAGAATTGTGAAAGCTGGGTGACGTAAAGTGCTCTTTGTGCAATGCAGCCCAGCTCACCCGGCAAAGGAAGGTGTTGGATGGTCCTTGCTATTCCCCATCCCTGTCTCACCCCCTCAAGTGTTCCGGTGTCCTGGCATCGTGCAGAAGACCCAGGTACCAGGAGAAGCTCCGTTTCAGGATCATTTGGGCTTTATGGAGCTGGAATGTGATGTGCATCATCTAAATGTATCTTGACCAGCAGGTGGAGGGGATCCTATCCCTCTGCTCTCATGGGACACCACTCGCAGCATTATGTGCATGGTCATAGAATCATCGAATAGTTTGGGTTGGAAAGGACCTTAAGATCATCCAGTTCCAATCCCTCTGCATGGGCATTGACACCTCACACTAAACCATCTCACCCAAGGCTTCGTCCAACCTGGCCTTGAACACCACCAGGGATGGAGCATTCACAACCTCCCTGGGCAACCCATTCCAGTGCCTCACCACCCTCACAGGAAAGAATTTCCTCCTTAGATCCAATCTAAACTTCCCCTGTTTAAGTTTTAACCCGTTACCCCTTGTCCTGTCACTACAGTCCCTAATGAAGAGTCCCTCCCCAGCATCCCTATAGGCCCCCTTCAGACACTGGAAGCTGCTCTGAGGTCTCCACGCAGCTTCTCTTCTCCAGGCTGAACAGCCCCAACTTTCTCAGCCTGTCTTCATACAGGAGCTGCTCCAGGTACTCCAGCCTGGCCTTGTTCCAACAGTTCCATGTCCTTTTTATGTTGAGGACCCCAGAACTGCTCACAATGCTCCAGGTGAGTAAGGACATGGAGCTGTTGGAGCAAGTCCAGAGGAGGCCACGAGGATGCTCAGGGCCTGGAGCAGCTCCCGTATGGAGCCAGGCTGAGAACATTGGGGCTGGAGAAGAGAAGCTGCGTGGAGAGCTCAGAGCAGCTTCCAGTGTGTGAAGGGGGCTGCAGAGGGACTCTTCATCATCCCCACATCCAGCTGCTCCATGCAGGCAGCAAGGCAAGCGCGGTGGGACACCAGCGAGGCGCTGGGATGTGTCCCTGCCTCCGGAGCCAGGCTGCGGATCGGCTTTTCCGGCAGGCTCTGGCCGGGCGGGCTGGCATCCCGCCGAGCCATTCAAAGGCTGGTCTTGTTCCATGGCCGGGCTCCTGGCGAGCGCTGAAGAAGGGCTCCTTTCACAGCCCAGCCTTTCCTAGACAGAAAGCTTCCCTTCCCCTGGCCTCGAGCCCTTCGCCTCCCCGCGCCCTGACGTCAGGCTCCGGGGATGCTCCAGCAGCAGCTCCGTGCTCCTGGGGCCACGCAGTGCTTGGAAATGGGGATAGAAAGTGAGGGGTAACCACGAATGGAGCCTGGAGGTGGAGGTTGCGCCTTGATCCGAGCAGGGGTGTCAGCCCCAGGGACCAGGAAATAGCCCTGATGGATGCGGTGAACTTTGTTGTGATGGGAGAAGAAAAGGGGGGTTTATTTATATATATATATATTTATTTATATAATTATATGAGCTGGGTCAGGCTCTGCTCCCAAGGACCAAGGGATGGGACAAGAGGAAACAGCCTCGGGCTGCACCAGGGCAGGTTTAGATGGAGCTGAGGAACAATTCCTTGCCCAAAGGGTGCTCAGGCATTGGAACAGGCTGCCCAGGGCAGGGCTGCAGTCACCGTCCCTGCAAGTGCTCACACACCCTCAGTGCCATGGGTTAGTGGTGGCCTTGGCAGTGATAGGGAATGGTTGGACTGGATGCTCTGAAGTCTTTTCCAAGGTTGAATCCATGATCCTATGGTTCTCCTATTTGGTTTGCTCTCTGGTAGCCCTGCCTGGGCTCTGAGTGGGAGCTCGCAGCATGCAGACCATGGACCACATCTCCACATCCCTGGACACCTCCAGGCGCTCATCCCCGGTGCATCCCCCCGAAGGGATGGATGCCTCCCATCACCTTTCCTATGGCAGGGAAACGACGACGAGGACCCACCCCATCCCTGGCAGGGGCTGCCCGAGCCGAAGCTGGGGCACCCATTGCCAAGGGCGTTCTCCTGGGGCCGCTGTTGTGAAAGGCGGCAGCATCACAGCATCGCAGCCAGGAAACCCTTGCGACACGACCCCAGAATAGAAACCATCCCAGGAAACCCATCCCCTTCTCCCTGCCCGAATCCCCGTGCTTGCATCAACTGCAATGCCGTGTCCTCAGCTCCAGGGGCTGTTGTAACCCCCCCAAGGGCTGCGGTGCTGTCCGGGGTGTTGCTCTCCAGCCGGTCCCATCCGCAGCCGCTGCCTTCCCGGCTCTTCCCATTGCGCTCCTTTGCTCCTTTGCACTCGAAATTTTCCAGGCTTGGCCCCCGTCCCAGCCCGGGGTTTGTTTTGCAGCCGAGCAGAATCGGCTCAGTGTTGTGGAGCGCGAGCAAAGTACGGAGCTCCCGGCTCTTCCCTATGGAATGTTTGCCTTTCATCTGCCTTCACGCCCGGCCGGGACGAGAGCGCTGTGCTGCAGGGCTTGCACCCCTTGGCCTCAGGGCTCCTGGCCCTATTTGAGCCATAAAAGGGGTCTTGGGGGGGTCAATCCATAAGGGCACTGAGCAGGGTGGCATCTACCAGCCATGGAGGGGACCCTCGTGCTGTCATCAGCACATCCTTTCTGCTCTGAGGTCGCCACGCAGCTTCTCTTCTCCAGGCTGAACAGCCCCAGTGTTCAGAGTATTTCAGTGGTTTTCAGGGTATTTTAGAGTTTCTCTTAGTATTTAAGTGTTTTTCAAGCTATTTAAGTGTTTTTCAGGGCATTTTAGTGTTTCTCATAGTATTTAAGTGTTTTTCAAGGTATTTAAGTGTTTCTCAGGCTATTTTAGTGGTCTTCAAGGTATTTAAGTGTTTTCCAGGGTATTTTAGTGTTTTTCAGGGTATTTAAGTGTGTTTTAGGAGGTTTGAGTGGTTTTCAGGGTATTTCAGTGTTTTTCAGGCTATTTTAGTGGTTTTCAAGGTATGTGTTTTTTTCAAGGTATTTAAGTGTTTTTCAGGGTATTTCAGTGTTTTTCAGGGCATTTCAGTGTTTTTCAGGGCATTTCAGTGTTTTTCAGGGCATTTAAGTGTGTTTCGGGGTTTTTGAGTGTTTTTCATGGTATTTAAGTGTTTTTCATGGTGTTTAAGTGTTTTTCAAGGTATTTAAGTGTTTTTCAGGGTATTTCAGTGTTTTTCAGGGTATTTTAGTGTTTTTCATGGTATTTTAGTGTTTTTCATGGTATTTTAGTGTTTTTCATGGTATTTCAGTGTTTTTCATGGTATTTTAGTGTTTTTCATGATATTTAAGTGTTTTTCATGGTATTTAAGTGTTTTTCGTGGTATTTCAGTGTTTCTCATGGTATTTCAGTGTTTCTCAGGCTATTCGAGTGTTCTGGGGTCAGAGCAGTGTTCGGGGGTGCAGAGGCAGCAGCTCTGCAGCGCCTCTTTGCAGGGCTCCAGCGCAATCCAAATCTTCCCCTCCCATTGGGAAATGCTTGGGAAAGGCAGGTGTGAGGTGCTGCAAGATCTCGGAGGCTCTCCGAGGCGCTTGGGAACATCGGATCCCTGCAGGGTCTCTCCCTGCTTCCCAGAGAGCAGCAGAGAACGCCTGGACCTGTTCTACCTGTGCGCGATATCCCTGGGCAGGTACATTCCTGCCGTTCCTGCCGGGCTGAGTCACCCGTGTCTCCTCCAGCCTCGCTCCTTCACCTCCATCTCCGCTTCCAACTGAGTCATTCCCATGGGAGGCGGGGGTTGTTGCTCTGAGGATCGCAGTGGGAGCCCCCGTTCCCAAAGGGAAGCCGCGTCTCCTTTGCAGGCTCCGCTTGTGCCGATGCTATCCCAAAAGCTGGCTCGGGAGCAGGGCTGGATGCCCGGGAGGTCGCTGCGTGGGGACACGGGGCTGCGGGCGCTGAGTCAGCGCTGCCGGCGGCCACAAGGCACAATGCAAATGATGGGTAAACAGGCAGAACAAGGGCAGTGCAGGCAGCTCGGGCATGGGCCGTGCATTGTGACCTGCCTGTGCTCACAGATGGATTCATGGACCACGGACTGAGGGCCTCTGTTCAGCCGCCGCCTGCTTTCCGGCTGCGCTTGGGTGCTTATTCCCACTGAGGTCCCTTTGCTCCGGTGGCTCGGGGCGGTAGGAGAGGCATGGCAAAGCTTCCCCAGCTGGAATACCTCAGATCAACATCTTGCACAGCTTGTTTGGTGCATCCCGTTTGTGCTGTAGGGGTTTCCAGAGCCCCTTTTCCCAGGGTCCCGCACAGATTTGGGGGATGCAGCTCAGAAGGCCGATTGTATCTTGGGATGCATCCAAAGGAGCGTGGCCAGCACAGCCACTCTGCTGTGCTCTGGGGAGACCCCACTTGCAGTGCCGGGGTCCCCAACATAAGGACATGGAGCTGTTGGAGCGATGGAGGCCATGGGGATGCTCAGGGGCTGGAGCACCTCTGCTATGAGGAAAGGCTGAGAGAGTTGGGGTTACTCAGCCTGGTTCTGGGCACCGTGCTCTAGTGGAAGGTGTCCCTGCCTATAGCAGGGCGCTGGATCTGGATGAGCTTTAAAGTCCCTTCCAACCCATTCCATGAGAAGCCCCCCAACACCCTCCTGCCCTTCCCATCTCCGTGCATCCCCTTTGGCTGTGGCTTCCCATTGCCAAACCCTCGGAAGGACCCCGCGGAGCAGGAAAACCAGAGCCGGTTGTATCTTGGGATGCATCCAACGGCGCACGGCCTCGGGATTTTAAGGGCACGGCCCGACGTGCAGCCACTCGAGTGCTCGCTGCCTTTGTGGCCACCGCAGCTCAATGCCCCTTGTGTCTGCCTGCCCGATGCGGCACAGGAGGAACGCGGCTCCTTGTGACCACAGCGGCTTACGGAGAGCTGGTAAAGCCACAGCAGCCACAGCACCTCGCACAGGGACCTGTCGAGACCAGCACCGGCCACGGGGCATCAGCCCTTCGGTGCTCCCAAGGAGAATTCCTGCTTGGAGCATGCTTATCCCCCCCTCTCTGCTGGATAAGGATCAATATATATATAACATAATCTAATGCTAACCGGCCCGCTGTTGACTTTAGCCTGAGAGGTGCCAGCCTCAACCAGCTGCCTTGCTGCAGCCAACAAAGCCCTTTTTAGTGGCTTGAACCGGGGTGCCCGTAGGTCACAAAATCCTTTATTTATAGAGGCTTTTTGCAAAGCGAGGCCGTAAACAGAAAGGGGGGGGGGGGAGGTAAAGAAAATGTCTGGGAAGGAACGAAACCCCAAGGAGTTATTTAGGAAAAGGAGAAAACACACAAAAAAAACACAAAACCTTGGATAAAATGTACGTTCCCAAGGGAAAATCCCGGCTATGAAAGAGCCCTTTAACCGGCAGCAAAACAGAACCGGTGGCTGTAAGATAAAGCCAGGAAAAAAACCCACCCCTTCCACTAAGGCCCCATTTGGAGCAGGGTTAGGAGACGTCAGAGGCGCTTCCCAACCGGCAGCAGCACCGGGAATGGGTTGGATCCCCCCCCTGCATTCCAGGTCTGAATAAGGGGTTAGGGGAGCACCAAGGGTGCTGCAGTGATTTGAGCATCGCAGGTTGGGATGCATGAGCCGCAATCAGTGCCTGTCCTTAGGTATAATGTTGACTTTATCCCGATCCCATGCATTAAGCAAATGGGGTGGGACACAGTGACCCACACACACATCGCCCCCCCCCCCCCCCCCAAGCCTGATTGATTTCTGTGCTCAACAGAGAAGCCAAAAACATCCCGACGGCCACAATCTGGGTTTGTGTGAGCCCTCGGGGCGATGTTTTCCCTTTGCCTCATTTTTCACCTCCACAATCCAACATAAACAGGCTTTTATGCCGGACACCAGCACACAGCCCCCTTGTTACACGCTGCTTCGGGGCAGGATATGGATGGGGAAGGGTTTTTCCCCTTCTTATTATCGCCACGTCAGAGGGTTTTAACTGGAGATTAAAGGGATCTCTGTCACGAGAGGGACGAGCTGATAGAGCCATGGCTGCGGATGCTGGCGTGCAGCAGCATCCAGCACAGGTCTTGAGGCTCCTCCTTGCGCCATGGGAGCACAGAGAGCGTTTTGCAGTGGGGGATCACCTAAACCAACCCCTAAATCTGTGCTCGGCTGTGCTTTGGATGGGTTTTCCTGCAGGCCCCTGCAGTGGAGGGGTCCAAAATGTCACCCTCCAGCCCCAAAACGTGCCCACAGGCAAGGAGATGGGGGATGAAATGCAAAAGGAAAGCTTCAGAGCTAAAGGAATACCAGAACCAGCCTCCCCACAGGGGGTTATCACCTTTATTTAGGGGGTTTTGCCCTATATTGATCTGTTTGCCAGGGCAGGATTCAGTTTGCTGCCTGCTTGGCTCTGGGAGTGACAAGATTTGCCTCCCAGTTTCACTTAATTTGGTGGTGGTGGGGAAATAACCCCTTTAATGCCCAAACCCAGAATAAGCCACTGATAAAGAGCAATTAAAAAAGGAGAACTAAAACCAACCCGCAGAGATTGACGGTCCCTGCCCACCCAAACCAGTCTGGGATTCTATGATATCAATGGGTATTCAGGGATGCTGGTGGGCATCAGGGATGCTGGTGGGTGTCGGGGATGCTGCTGGGTATCAGGGATGCTGGTGTGTATCAGGGATGCTGGTGGGTGTCAGGGATGCTGCTGGGTATCAGGGATGCTGCTGGGTATCAGGGATGCTGGTGGGCATCTGGGATGCTGCTGAGTGCTGATGGGTGCAAGCTTCTTGCTCGATTTCCTCTGTTCAAATACAACACATTCCCTTGAGGAATTGCTCCTGCTTTTCCAAGGCAGGTTACCAATGAAAAGGAAAACTAAAAGATCAATAAGCTCACTTATTTCCTTTTAACCAATCTCCATCGCTTGTGTCGTACACCCCCAAAACCAGGCTTTTTTGCCCCATTAAGTGCTTCTTGCAGCGCATCCTACATGCTCTCAGTACAACTCACCCCTGACTTCCCAGCTGGCTTTCTAGGATCTGGAGAGCATCCCCGGATTCCTTTGGGCTTACTGCTGTGCCTCGCTCCTGCCTGCCCTGCCTGCAGCGCGCTCCTCCCTGCCAGCTCCGCTGCCACCATTCCAGTTCTTGTGCTTCCACCAAGTGATTCACACCGGGAGTGGGAGGAATGTTGCACAGGAGGAAGCCTCTATTTACAAATAAATATCCCGGTTATCAGGGCAGGGAAGGGAGGGGGAAGCAAGAACCAAGGGAACAACACAACCTTGCGTGCTCCGGGGTCGTCTCCCAGCTTCTTTTCCCTTTTGGATGGCTGGAAAGTGACTCAACTGGTGCTGGCAGAAGGGATTGGTGGCCCTTTTGTGGGGGCAAGAGGAAGCTTTGCCCATCTCCCCATCCACCTTGGGAGAGGCAGTGGAGTTTGTTCTTCCCCAGTGACTCTGTGCCATAGACGGGTGCAAGGGTTGGGGTGGGAAGGCCAAGCCCCGGAGGGTTGGGAGCGCTGTGGTCAAACACTTCCACATGGATGGGAGCTGCACTGGAACACTTGGGATCTGGGGGGTGAAACTCGGTGCTGGGGATACAGGGATCGGCAGCGTTGGGAACAAACCGCTCCCAGCCCCTTCAAAGAGCTGCTTTCAAGTGCTAAGGGGAGATGGTATCACCTGGGAACACCGGGAAGGCTCAAACCGCAGGGCTGGGAGCAGCTCCCACAGGGACCTGGTTTAGCACCGGCACAGCTGCAGGGGGGTGGTCCATGCACTGGGGGGGGGTCCATGGGGTCCTCTGCCCCATCTCAGGATGCTCCTAATGTGTCTGTCCATGAGGAATGACCCTCCAAGCGCCGTGCTTGGTCCCCATCACCCCACCGGGATGTGCTGCCCCCTCCATCCCCATGCAACGGGATTCCCCCCCCCCGACGGAAACCTATGGATTTCGGGATGACGAAGGCCGGGCTCAGCGGGGTGGGAGGCGAGGAAGGGGCGTGGGAGCTGGGCCACATGAAGGAATGTGCCTGTGGGCCGTGAGGCAATCGGTGCTCGGGGGGCCGCCGTGAACCCCAGCCGGGGGGGAAGCGGGGTTTGGATGGACCCAGGGTGATGGGACCCGTGCGGAGCCGCGCAAGGAGCCCTTGCCCATGGCCGGGGGTGAGCTTTAAGGTCCCTTTAACCCCCCCCCTCAGGCCGTGGCTCTATGGGGACACCGCGCGAACCGGACCCACTTTCGGGATGGGGGGGGGGGACACACACACACAACGCAAGAACCGAGCCCCATGGCACTTGGGGGGGGGGGGGGGGGGGTCCGGGGGTGGCTCCGCCCCGGGGCCGCAGTGGCTGGCGGCGAGTCCGCGCCCATTTCCGCCGGCGCGGAGCCCGGCCCCTCGCCCCGCTGCGCTGCTGGGCACCGCCACCGGCCCCGCACCGGCCCCGGGCCTCCCTGCGGGCCTCGGCTCCCGGACGCACCGACAGCATGGCCGGAGAGGCGGCGGCCGCGCTGGCCATGGGTAGGTGCGGGAATGGGGAAGGAGGAAAGGGGGGGGGGAACCGGTACCCCCCGTACCCCGGTACCGCCGTACCCTGAGCGCCGCTCAAGGCAGGGGTCGAGCTGCCGCCAGCCCCGTTTGGGGTGGGATTGGAGGGACGGGGGCGACTGGGGCTGCGCACCCCAAAACTTTCCCGTCGGCTGGGACGGAGCCCCCCGCGCATCCCGGCGCAGCATCCCTATGGGGGACTGGAAGGGGAACGGGGGGGGGGTCACGCAGTGAATCGGTTCCATCCTGGCTGCGGTCCCTGACCGGAGGTCGCTGCTGAACCGCTCCTCGCCTTCGCCACGACGGGGAAAGCGCGGCCCCGGCGGGACAAGGAGCCCTCCGGTCCCGTCCGGTTGCGTTAGGGGAGAGGTGAATGAACCGCGGCGTGCTCGGGGCTGGCGGTGGGACGGAGGGGACGTTGTTTGCGTGCTGCGGAACGGGGCGAGGCGGGGGCAAGCGAGACCCGGGGGATGCTGCGATGGGACGGATCCGAACACGCTCCCCAGCCCGGAGATGGGGTCGTTACCGAGAGCGCGGAGCCGGCGGTGGGTGCCGCTCGCTGGGATGCGTGTGTGTGATGGGCAGGTGAGCCCGGGGCTGGGGCCGGTGTGGGGCAGCGCTCGCTGCGCTGCGGTTGGGGTTTTGCTGCGTGTCCCAAGGGAGCGTTGTGAGTTCCCAGCCTGCGTCGCCCGCAGCACCGGGGCTGGGGGACGAGGCAGCGCCAGCCCGGCGGGGAGAGGCTCTTTGAAGCACTTGGGCTCAGGAAAGTGCCCGGTCTTGGCCCCCCTCCAGCCCTTCTCCTCTCGGCGCTGCCGCTTTGGCTCTGGAACCGAGGTGCCTCCTCCATCCGCTCCGTCCCGAGCATCCCTCGCCGCAGGGGCCGGTTGCTCCGTCAGCCCCATCCCTCCTCCAGAGGGTCCCATCGGCTCGCTCTGGGGATGCCAATGTCCCCTCTGCTCCCGTGGCTTTGGACCCCTCCAACCCGTTTTAGGGCCTGAGCTGTGGATTTCCCACCTCAATCCCGTATCCAGATGGCTGCTCCCGGCCTCCAGCCTGGGATGGGTCCAAGCCACCCCAGATGCTGCGCAGGGAGAGGAGCCCTTTATAAACCACATCAAACCAGAAGCTCGGAGCATCCGCTTGAAGCATGAGGGAAAAAGGGAACCTCCTCGGCCCAGTGTCCATTCACCTGATGGCTGCCAAGGGCTGGTCCATGAAGCCAAGAGGAAAAGCAGAGCCAAGCAGATGAGGAGGGAAAGCCTGGAGCAGGGAACAGAACCCAGCAATAACAGGGAGCTCCTCAGGGGTGAGGCTGAGCCCTTCACTGGTGGCTGCTGGTTAATGTCGTGTTGGGGATGGAGCTGTGTGTGTGCCCATCAGCAAGTTGGGTGACTTCAGGGGGGCTTCGCTGGCTTGGGGGGGGTGGCAAAGAGACCTTCCCAAAGCAGGGGCAGCAGGGGATGGATGGGGATGGGGTTGGAGGCAGCGGTTTGGCTGGTGTGGCCAAGCACGGAGTTTGGGGTAAAACCAAAGCAGTGCAGGAGTTGATCTTTAAGGTTTGGGAAGAGAGAGGCCTGAGCACGGGGCTGGGATGGGATTGATGATAAACAAGCGGATGGACACGGGCTGCGGGTCCCAGTTGGGCTGGTCACAAGGGTGCGGATGCTCCGTGCCTCCATAGCGTGCCCAGGGTCCCCTTTTGGGAGCCCTTGGAGACAGAAGAGCGCTGGTGCTCTACCTGCAGACGGAGGGAGGTTGGGAAGAGGCACCTCTGGAGCTGAGCAGGGTCCTGGCAGGAGGATGGGGAAGCTGGAATGCTGGAGGGGATGATAGAGCCGCCCAGTGACACAGGGATGAGCCATTTCCCACGTAACGCGTATGTGGAGATGCAATATCGGCGCGAGCAGGAGGATGAAGCATCTTCCAGCCACGAGCTGCTGGTGGCAGCACAAAAAGGAAGGAAAATTGGGAAGAAACGGAGTATTTCTGGTTCAATTCCCATGGGAGGAAGATGCCCGAGGGCTTTGGCACCAGTGGGGACTGATGGGGAAAAGCCAAAACAAGGGATGCTGCTGTGATAACGGAGCTGCTGCGATCACAACTGGAGCTGCCGGTTGGTGCTGAGCCTTGCTGGATGCGAACCCCAAGGGCTGGTTCATGCGTTGTTCTCTCACCCGTCGCCTTTCTGCATGATTGGGTGAACTCCGTGGTGGAAACTGGGTCAAACCCAGCCAAGGGGCTCTTGGCTTCATCTGGCTTCACCCACCCTGTGGAAGCTTGGGGGGTCCCCAGTCTGCTCCATGCCCCCCCAAACTGTTCTGAGCCTGCCTGGATCTGCAGCCCCTTGAGGTTGGGGTGTGTGGGCATTGCTGCCTGCAAAGGGCTTTCCTGCCTGCACAGCAGCAGCACTTCCAGCCCGGGCAGCGTTTAGGGGGCTGATGGAGCGGCTGCATCAAGGCTGGATCCAGTCCCACTGTGCGGATGCGGGCAGGAGGAGCTATGCAAGGCAGTGCTGCATGGAGCTGTTAGATGAGAGAGCACATGGACAGGCTGGTTTCAGGCTCTCTTCTGGCTATAAGGCGCTCTCACAGGCACCATTGCCTTCTCTTTTTACCAAAACCCATAAATCTTGGGGTGATTTTGGATAGAACCCCCCCCCAAGCCATCAACCAGGCTCGGCACAGGGACGTGGTCCAACTGACCCCATCTCTCTGTCCTCTCCTTAGGTGTGCTGCTCGCTGCATGCCATGCGCTGGAGAACACCACAGCAGACCCGAGCGGTGAGTTTGCCGATGGGATGGAGCCGGTGTGATCCCGGTGGGATTTATGGACCAGCCTGGGAACAGGCAGCGAAGCGAGGTGTGGGTAAAGCATCCTCATGCCACGCATGTGCTGGATCAGCCGGATGGATGCTCTCGCATCCCATGCACCTCCCTTGGGGATAACAGGTCTCCAGGTGGAATCCTGGCCCCACAGGTGCTTTATCCCTAAGGGAAAACCAGTAAGCAGGGCTCTGCTGTGGGTACTTCCCATGCTCCGTGTTCTGGAGGGGCTGAATGAACCGTGGTCCCATTAACCGTGGCTCCCACAGGGAAGCTGCCGGTGCCTGACGCCGGCTCCCGGCGGCACCGAGCCGGTCACATCCCATAATGAGCCTCATTCATAAAGGCAGCACAATGGGCAGCAGCAGCCAAGAGCCCTTCGCTTCCCCCTGCCCTACACAGAGCGGGGGTTCGCCATCCATCGGGATGCGAGGCTCCGGAAAGGGCTGGTTGCAGGCGAGGGATGGAAAATCCTCCTTTTGGGGCTGGAAAATGGGATGGCTCAGTGGTGTTCCTGCAGTGCCAGGAGGCTTCGGAGCCAAAACCCGTGGCAGGGCAGGCGCTGCTCAGCCCTTTTCCCAATGGATCGGTGCCCAATGACAGGGGCTGGAGGAAAGGGGCTGCTCCAAGGGGTGCAGCACCAGTTTGGGATCACCTCGTGGATGGGGACAGGGTCCATGCAGGCAGCAGCGTGGGGCTAAGGGAGGATGAAGTAGCTGCAATGTGGCCGGCAGCTGTGAGCGTTCCAAGGCTTAATGCGAGCCAGGACACCCCGGAGCCAGCCCTGGATCCAGGGATGCACTGCCCTGTGCTGATGCTGTCCCCACCGGTGCTACAAAGCCACCGCTACTGAGGCTGGGTGCGATGGTGGGCACTGGAAGCAGGGATGTGCAAAGCTGTGTTGAGGGCTTGGCTTTTTGGAGTTAAAACCCCAAAAAGGGGTATTTTTCATGGGATTAGTCAGGAATCAGGGCAGTCCTGGGATAAAGCAATCCCTAAGGATGGAGGTGTTGGGGTTTTCTGCACCCGGGTGTGGATTTCAGCAGCGATGCAATACAGCAGCAATTCCCACCACGAAGCCCAAATCCCAGCTCCTGGCTCCACAAGGATGCTGCCACCACCTCCAAACCTCCTCTCTCCTCACTCTCGGAGACAGGGACATGGGGAAACATCCCTGTCTGAGCCAACCCTGCTCCGTCTTCCCTTGCTTCACCTCCTCGGAGACCCGGAAGCGTTCGGCAGACGTGGGTTTAATTACCCCAGCCTGCCATAAATTCACAGCAACAGGAACTTGAGGTGGCTTTGAAACGACAGCGATCGGATGTGCTTTATACCCAGGCTAATCCGAAAGCAGGATATTTCTTTTCCGTCTCTGCTGCGGAGGATAATTCAAACCAGCGCGGGATATAATGGGAAACAGCATCCCAAAGCCACCGGTCCAGAGCTGCAGCCGGCTCGGGCGTTCTTTAACTCTCTCCTCCTCTGTTTTAAGCCTTAAGCTCTTTAGGAAATTCCTTTAGTGCCAGCGAGGCTTAGTTTCAGTCCTGCTCTAAGTAGGAGCTCCTTTGGGTGGTCCTGGCCAGGATGCAGCCGCTGGACCGCATCCCACGTTGCATCCCCAAAATAAACGCATCCAGCCCTAAACCAGAGCCGGGGATGCCTGGAAATGCCCCCAAATGCCATTTTTTTCCTCCTTGTTTTTGCTCCCAGCTCCGGGCCCGCCAGTGGCAGCAGCAGTGAGGTCCCACTTCAACGAGTGTCCTGACTCTCACAGCCAGTTCTGCTTCCATGGGACCTGCCGGTTCCTGGTCCAGGAGGACAAGCCGGCGTGCGTGTAAGTGCTGGGAATACACTCCTGCAATCCAAATCCAAACGGGTCCTTTGTGTCTTCCCTTTGGGAAGCCCCTAAACCTGGGGTTGAGCATGGCTTTGCCAGGCTCTGGTTGATGCTCCGGTCCTGGGGATGACGCCGATGCTCTTCCATTGGTGCAGGTGCCACTCGGGGTACGTGGGGACGCGGTGCGAGCACGCCGACCTCCTGGCCGTGGTGGCTGCCAACCAGAAGAAGCAGACCATCACCGCCTTGGTGGTGGTGTCAGTGGTGGCCTCGGCGCTGCTCATCGGGGTCTGTGTGCTCATACAGTAAGTAAATGGTGCTGGGGACCTGAGGGGGGGGGATGCTCAGCACCTTTCCCAGCCCATTCCAGGGCAGGATGCTGGGATGCAGGCACTGAGCATCCCTCTCCTTGCTCCCTTGTAGCTGCTGCCGGCTGCGGAAGCACTGCCAATGGTGCCGGGCGCCCGGGGGAGGCCAGGAGAAGCCAGGTGGGCTCCTGAAAGGGGGAACCCCCTGTTGCCACACTGAGACGGGTAAGGGGACCGCGGGGCACCATGGTGGGACACCGGCTGCTGGTGTGTAACCGCGCTCGCCATCCCCTTCCCCGCAGGGGTCTGATGGAGCCCCTCGCCCAGGACAGCCCTCGCCGGGGACCAGCGCAGCATCTCCCCTCTGGTTTCCCTCTTTCCTTCTTGGTTGCTTGGTTGGTTTCCCCCCCCCCCCTTTTTTTTGCCTTTATTCCCCCTTTTCCCCCACCATGGAACACGACAAGAAGCGCCCCGGCACAAGGTGCGGTCGGCAGCACCACAAGGATGCTGGCAGCAGCATCACCCTCTCCAAAGAGCCAAACCCAGCAACGCACAACTGGGTTTTTCTTCGTTGGCTTTTGGGTTTGTTTTTTCCTATTTCTTGGATTATTTTTGGCGTTTTTTAACAGCAGAACCCCTCACCCCTGCAGGAGGGGGCTTTATTTTTCTATAGAGACAGAACCCCTCAGCAGTCGCTCACTTTGGGGGCAGAAATGAGCTTTTTAGTAATAATCAAATGAACTTTAATCCTAGGAACCCTCGTCAGGCCGGTGCTCTAACCTCCCGGCGCAGCCTTTAACCCTCTCCATAGTCTTTTCTCATAACAACCCAAAGCTTTCATGGTTCATTTTGGTTTCGTTCTGTTTTAAAGTCCTGGTTACTCTCATGTCTTCTGTATATGTTGCACTGAAAGTTAATATTTAATGTTTTAATTTATTTTGTGTGGTTAAATTAATGTTGATTTCTATAATATGTTATTGTGATCAGCTGATCTTTTTTTTTTTCCCCTAATACCTGGATTAGAGTTATTTAAGTGATATAAAGGACACTTTTTTTCAGAAAACACATGTTTCAAGGCTTTTTTTGGGGGATATTTGGCAAAGGAGATGCTGGGTGCAAGGGGAGAATCCCCAGGGCACGGAACTGGTACCCTGGTGATGGGCTTAGCGCTGCTCCCTCTACATTTGCAGCCCAAACAGGGCAGCCCTGATAACCTGGTGCTGGGTTCAGCCTTGTTTCCCTATGTTTCCAGCCCAAAACATGAGGTGAGGGAGGAGGGAGGGATGGATGGATGGATGGATAAATGGATAGATGGAGAGAGGGAGGGAGGGATAAATGGATGGACGGATGGATGGATGGATGGATGGATGGATGGATGGATGGATGGATGGATGGATGGATGGATGGAAGGAAGGGTGGGTGGATGGATGGATGGATGGATGGATGGATGGATGGATGGATGGATGGATGGATGGATGGATGGAAGGGTGGGTGGGTGGATGGATGGATGGATGGATGGATGGATGGATGGATGGATGGATGGATGGATGGAAGGAAGGATGGATGGAAGGATGGATGAATAAATGGATGGATGGAAGGAAGGAAGAATGGATGGATAAATGGATGGATGGATGGATGGATGGATGGATGGATGGATGGAAGGAAGGATGGATGGATGGAAGGAAAGATGGGTGGGTGGATGGATAGGTGGATGGATGGATGGATGGATGGATGGATGGATGGATGGATGGATGGATGGATAAATGGATGGATGGATGGAAGATGGATGGATGGATGGATGGATGGATGGATGGATGGATGGATGGATGGATGGATGGATGGAAGGATGGAAGGAAGGATGGGTGGGTGGAAGGATGGATGTATGAGTGGATGGACGGACGGAAGGATGGATGTATGGGTGGACAGACAGATGGACAGATGGACGAATGGATGGAAGGAAGGATGGATGGATAAATGGATGGATGGAAGGAAAGATGGGTGGGTGGATGGATGCAAGGAAGGAAGGGTGGGTGGGTGGAAGGATGGATGTATGGGTGGACAGAGGGATGGACAGATGTACAAATGGATGGATGGTAGGTGGATGGATGGATGGATGGATGGATGGATGGATGGATGGATGGAAGGAAGGAAGGAAGGATGGATGGATGGATGGATGGATGGATGGATGGATGGATGGATGGATGGATGGATGGATGGATAAATGGACGGGTGGATGGATGGATGGACGGATGGATGGATGGATGGATGGGTGGGTGGATGGATGGATGGGTGGATGGATGGATGGATGGATGGATGGATGGATGGATGGATGGATGGATGGATGGAAGGATGGATGGACGGGTGGATGGATGGATGTGTGTATGGATGGATGTGTGTATGGATGGGTGGGTGTGTGGATGGCTGAGGCTGATCCTGATCCTGCTGCATGAGGAGCAGGGCTGGGGGGGCTCCATCCTCACACCGGACCCCAGCGCTCCCAGTGGGGCCCCTCCGCAGGGCGACGCCCCCCGCGCAGGACCGGGAGATGCTGCTGGGGGGGGCGCATCCGCAGCGCGGGTCCTGCACCGCGTGCGCGCACCGGGAGCCCCGAGGGACCCGCGGCGGGGGCGGAACGGGAGGAGCCGGGCGCTGGTGCCGGGGCCCGCCCCCGGGGCGGGGTCAGCGCTCGGCAGGGCCGGGCCGGGCCGGGCCGCGATGGCGGAGGCGGCGCAGGCGCGGGTGCAGGCGGCGGTGGAGGGCGCGGTGCAGGAGCTGGAGCGGGAGCGCATCCGCGGCCTGCAGGTACCGGAGGGGGGGGGGGAACGGGGACGGGACCGGGACTGGGACCGGGCCCCGAGGGGGGAGCCGCTGCCGCCCCCCCCCCAATGCCCCACGTGTGTGAGCACGAGTGCGGCCGGGAGCCCCCAGCCCCGTGCGCGCCCCCCAGCACGTCCTGTGCCCCCCAACACGTCCCGTGCCCCCTATGCATTGACCTGTACCGCCCCTGCATGTCTTGTGCCCCCACACATTGCCTTGTGCCCCCACCCCATTGCGTCTCCACTGCGCCTCCAATGCACTCTGTGCCCCCCACTTCCACACCCTGTGCCCCCCAACATGTCCTGTGTCCTCTATGTATGTCCTATGATCCCCAAGTGCATCTCCTGTGCCCCCATTGTCCTGTACCCCCACATTACACCCTGTTTTACCCATTGCCCTGAGCCCCCCCCATAGCTCCAGACTTTGCCCTGTACCCCCCTCACAGCCTGTGCTCCCCACATTGCATCTCCTATGCCCTCCACACATGCGTTGTACCCTCCACAACATCCTCTATCCCCTACATATTCCCTGTACTCCCCACAGTGCGTTTCCTCTGCCCTCCCATTGCCCTGTGCCCCCCATCACACCCTGTGCCCCCATTGCCCTGTGCCCCCCATCACACCCTGTGCCCCCATTGCCCTGTATCCTCCATCACACCCTGTACCCGCCATTGCCCTGTGCCCCCATTGCCCTGTATCCTCCATCACAGCCTGTACCCACCATTGCCCTGTGCCACCCATCACACCCTCTGCCCCCATTACCCTGTATCCTCCATCACACCCTGTACCCGCCATTGCCCTGTGCCACCCATCACACCCTCTGCCCCCTTTGCCCTGTATCCTCCATCACACCCTGTACCCACCATTGCCCTGTGCCCCCATTGTCGTGTCCCCCCATCACACCCTGTGCCCCCATTGCCCTTCATCCCCCATCACATCCTGTGCCCCCATTGCCCTGTATCCCCCCATCACACCCTGTGCCCCCATTGCCCTTCATCCCCCATCACACCCTGTGCCCCCATTGCCCTGTATCCCCCCATCACACCCTGTGCCCCCATTGCCCTGTATCCCCCCATCACACGCTGTGCCCCCATTGCCCTGTATCCCCCCATCACACCCTGTGCCCCCATTGCCCTTCATCCCCCATCACACCCTGTGCCCCCATTGCCCTGTATCCCCCCATCACACACTGTGCCCCATTGTCGTGTCCCCCCATCACACCCTGTGCCCCCATTGCCCTGTATCCCCCATCACACCCTGTCCCCCCCATTGCCCTGTATCCCCATCACACCCTGTGCCCCCATTACCCTGCACCCCCATGTGTCGTTCCCCCCCCCCCCCCAGCTGCATACACAGGGCGCTCCCCCACAAAGGTTTGGGGTGTCCCCGCTCACCCCACATCCCCACAGGGCACCATGTTCCGGTGCAGCGCGCGGTGCTGCGAGGACAGCACGGCCTCCATGCAGCAGGTGCAGCGCTGCATCGAGCGCTGCCACGCGCCCCTCGCCCAGGCGCAGGCCATCGTCACCGCCGAGCTCGAGAGCTTCCAGGTGAGGACGGGATGCGACAGCCCGCACCGGGATGGGGAATGCTCCGGTACCCACTGACCCCGTTACCTGTGTCCCCAGGACCGCCTGAGCCGCTGCACGCTGCATTGCAATGACAAGGCGAAGGATGCTCTGGATGCAGGGACAGCGGAAGCCAGGGTGCGCGGGCAGCTCGACGCCTGCCTGGCTGCGTGCGGGGACGACCACCTCCGCCTGGTGCCCACCATGGCCAAGAAGATGAAGGACAGCCTGGGGGCCCTGCAGCAGTGATGGGGGCTCCCCCCTGAACCCCGACTCCGCGCTCATTAAAGGCGAGGAGGAGCCACGCTGCTGCCACCCGCGGGTGCTGCGGGGTCGGGGTGCGGGTGCTGCCGGGTGATGCTCGTGTGCGCTATGGGGTGGTGGATTCAGACCTAAATGGGTGGAGATAAGGCAGAAGCTCTTCCCTGTGAGGGTGCTGAGGCGCTGGCACAGGGTGCCCAGAGAAGCTGTGGCTGCCCCATCCCTGGCAGTGCTCAAGGCCAGGTTGGACACAGGGGCTTGGAGCAAGCTGCTCTAGGGGAAGGGGTCCCTGCCCGTGGCAGGGGTTGGAGCTGGAGGAGCTTTGAGGTCCCTTCCAACCCAAACCATTCTGGGGTGCTGCGGTGCTCTGCAGGGCATGGGGTGATGTGCAGGGGATGGGGGGGGCTGCAGACGTGCCCTCCGTGTGCAGCCCCTGCATGTGTGCAGGGCATGGGGTGACCCCGGTGTGCACACACGTGTGTACGCACTCATACAGACATGCACACACGTGGCCGCGCGTGCACGCACATGGTCACGTGCACACGTGTTCATATGTGCGCACACATACATTCTCGCATGTACATATGCACACGTGCACACACATCTCACATGTGTTCTCATGTGCACACATTCACATGTGCACACACATGTTCACATGTGTTCTCACGTGCACACATTCACACGTGCACATACATGTTCTCACATGCACACACACGTTCTCACGTGCACACATTCACACGTGCACATACATGTTCTCACATGCACACACACGTTCTCACGTGCACACATTCACACGTGCACATACATGTTCTCACATGCACACACACGTTCTCACGTGCACACATTCACACGTGCACATACACATTCTCGCATGCACACACATGTTCTCACATGCACACATGTTCACATGTGCACACACATGTTCTCACACGCATATACCTGTTCACACGTGCATACGCATCTCACATGCACACACGTGCACACATGCACACGTTCACACATGCACACACACGTTCACATATGCACACATTCACACGTGCACTCACATATGTTCACACATGCACACACACATTCTCGCACGCACACATTCACACATGTACACACATTCACACGTGCACACACACACGTTCACACATGTACACACATTCACATGTGCACACACACGTTCACACGTGCACACACGTTCACACACGCACACATTCACACGTGCACTCACGCACACATATTCACACATGCACACACATTCACACGTGCACTCACGCACACACGTTCACACATGCACACACATTCACACGTGCACTCACGCACACACGTTCACACATGCACACACATTCACACGTGCACTCGCACATACGTTCACACACACACACATTCACACGTGCACTCACGCACACACGTTCACACATGCACATTCACACATGCACACGCACACACACATTCACACGTGCATTCACACATGCACACACATGTTCACACATGCACACACATGTTCACACATGCACACACATTCACACATGCACACACATGTTCACACATGCACACACGTTCACACATGCACACACATTCACACATGCACACACATGCACATACATGCACACACGTTCACACATGCACACACGTTCACACATGCACACACACGCACACACACGCACACACGTGCACACACACACACACACACATGCACACACACACGTGCACACACACACGTGCACACACACATGCACACACACGCACACACGTGCACACACACACGTGCACACACACATGCACACACATGCACACACACGCACACACGTGCACACACACACGTACACACACACACACACACACGTTCACACCCGGGCCGTGCCGTAGGCGCGTTTCTGCCTTCCCGCCGTATTTCCTCGTGCAGCCGCGCACTCCCGCGCTTTGCTTCTCCTCCTGCGCACGCGCTCTGCGCTGCTGCTCGGGGCAGTACGGTAGCGGCTCCGCGGGCTGTGATTGGCTGCGAGGGTGGGAGGAGGGGTGGGAGAAACGACCAAGGCGCGGCCGCCATTGGCTAGCGTGGGAGCGGTGAGGCGGGCGGCGCGGTGACGTCAGGGCGGGGCGCCAGAGGCAGCGTGAGGGGAGCGGGGTCTGAGGAGCCGCCATGAGCAAAGCGCACCCGCCCGAGCTGAAGAAGTGCGAACGGGGACGGGAACGGGATCGGGAATGGGAATGGGAACGGGAACGGGAGGAGAAGGGGGACCGGGAGCGGACGTACAAAGGGGCCCCGCGGCGATCCGCCGCCCGCCGGTTTCCCGGCGTGCACCGCGGTGTCCCCGGTGTCATGGCGGCGGGGATGGGGTGCGGTGATGGCGGTGCTCCCTTCCGCTCAGCCGCCGCCGCCGTTGTCTCGTTGCAGGTTCATGGACAAGAAGCTGTCATGTGAGTCCCGGCGCTGCTCCCGGCCCCGAGCCGTCGTTGCCGCATGTGTCGGCGGGGTAAAGGGGCTGAGCGGCCGCGGGAGGAAAGCGGGGGGGGTGGCGGTCGTGGTGCCCCCCTCGTGGTTCGCTGGGTGCTGCTGCTCAGCGAGGGCCGGAGTGGGCCCTGAGTGGTTTCAGCCTCCAGAACCCATTCATTCGGATCGATACTGATTTATAATTCGGACTCTTCCTCAAAATCCATTCATTTGGGTCGGTATTAATTTAAAATTCACTCTCCTAAACTCTTAAAATGGTCTTCTTGCAATGCTGGACGTGGTAAGGATGATTCTGCTTCCCAAAAGAGGGCTCAGGGAGTGGAAGTCACCGTCCCTTCAAGTGTTCACACACCGTGGAGCCAGTGCCCTCAGTGCCATGGGTTAGTGGTGGCCTTGGCAGTGCTGGGAATGGTTGGACTTGATGAGCTTAAAGCAATTTCCCAACCTGTTTCTTTGATGCTCTAAATGCCTCTGATTAACAACAGAACCTCTCACCCTGTGGCCCCACTCCATTTCAAAGCCACACTCCTGGTGAGAAAACATGGAAAATCTCATATCCAGCACCTTTCCCTTCTCTGATTGTGCTCCCAATTTCTCATAGTGAAGTTAAATGGTGGCCGACACGTCCAAGGGATCCTGCGGGGGTTTGATCCCTTCATGAACCTGGTCATTGATGAGTGCGTGGAGATGGCACCGGGCGGACAGCAGAACAACATTGGCATGGTGGTGAGTGCTGTGGGAAGGGCACGCTCAAGCCTGTAGCTGGTGTGTGGGAAACAACCTGGATTTCAACAGCATGGAACAACCTAGGAGGGTTTAGACTTAAATTGTTCAGTGTTCATCTACCAGGGGGGAAAATCCATGTGAATTTTTGTGCAGCATCAGCTTTTGGGGTAATAAATGGGAGGGAGGGTGCTGAGTGTGCTGCATCTCACTAGCCGCTCTGAACTTCTGCTGTTAGGTAATAAGAGGAAACAGCATCATCATGCTGGAAGCATTGGAACGAGTATAGCACCAGGGAAACCCTCATTGTTACCAGCTGTAACCAGCCCTGACCAACCTGCTCTGTTTACTCCTTGAATCTGCCCTGAAGCACCCTGAGCATAAACTTATTTTTGTTTTGTTAAATAAATTTTGTAATGGTTGACATAAATTAAGTTGTACTTTATGTTCTGGGGGGTGTAATGGGGCAGCTGAAGCCTTGCTGGCTCTTGGGATAGATGTTCTACATTCAAACACAGAGAAAGGTGGGGTTTATCCAGGCAAGTGTGAAATTGGTGCTACTTTGGGTGGCCATCCCCTTCCTATTTCAGAAAGGAGCTACAACACTCTGTCATGTATGTTCAGGGGTTATTTGGCTCTGAAACAGCAGGAAAATGGTAACATTCACCTTAGTGAAGAGTGGTGTGGAGTATTTGTACCAAGCTGGGCTGCACAAAAGCAGGAATTTTCTTTAAATCATGGTAATCACTCTTTAGAGATGTGGTGCAGGAACCAAAGCCTGCTGGAACTGACTGGGACTGAAGAAACCTTTCCATCATTCCCCCAGATGGGTCCAAATTAAGTCTTTTGGATATGTTTTTTGTGAGCAAAGGTGCTTCCACATACAGGTCCTTAGAGGCAGAAATCATCTTTTTCACCACTGTGGTTTTAATTCAGTTCAAGTTTAATACAAGGTGTCAAGTACTTTCTCCAGCACCACTAAGGATGCCATTTGTAAGGGCAATATTCAGACACAGCTGAGGTATGGCAGCGTTATTAGAGGCAGTTATGGGACACAGACTCTTCTCCTCTAAATTATTAATGCTTTTAAACCTTAATAAAGCAAATGACAGGGGCGGCTTTGACTGCTTACAACCGATTTTGGCAACTCATGTCCTCCTAGCAGACCAGTCCCCCCAGCCCATAAGCTCCAGTACTTGTTCTGGAAGCAAATTAAAAACACAGCCTCGATTTCCACCACACTAATAGGAATAACTTGACAAACCCTTCTCAGATAACTGAGGTGGAGAGATTTACAGTCAAGAAGTTGACATTCCCTCCCTGAAATACTTGGGAGAGGGAAGGCGATGTGCCTTAATCGCAGTAATCACAGTGATGCAGATCCTGAGTGGACTTCTTACCATGGAGGGTGTTTTGGGGTCAATATTGCATTTAAAACTACTTTAATCTCACACGGGGATAGATGGAGCAGTTTTCCCAGCGAAGGACCACAGGAATTTGCTTGGGGAAGGGCCAGTTCACATGGGAAAGCTTCCTCTGTCATCCTAGTCCATCTTGAGCTGGCTGCACATCCCCTCTGAGGGGCTAAGCGAAGAGTTAATCGTTCCTTAGCTCTAACTGTGGTTAAACAGCTACAGGACACGATCCTTATCTTCAGATGCTTCCAGCCATTGGCTCTGCGTGGCTCAAAGCTCCGTTTTCAGCTTCTCGTGCAAACCCTCCTGGTCGATCCTGTCGGTGTTGCCGTACCACCGGTGGTAAGCCAGCAGGGCGGCGTTTTTGGCAGCGATGGCGCTCATCTCCATGGCGCTGGCTGCCCGCTCGATGCCGTTCAGGTAGTAGATGTTGTCATGGAGGATGACAGGAGGACACCCCTCAGGGGGGCTGTAGTGGGGGTAGGCCAACCACGTCTTCACCTTGACAGAGTCATAGGAGGAGAAGAGCAGGTTAAGCTGCTCTTTGGTGAGCACCTCCTTGGAGAACACCTTCCAGACGGCCGACTGCAAGGCCGGCTTCCCTTCACCACCTCCATCCTCCACGGGAGACACCACCCCCAGGCTACTGAAGAACAGTTTGGGGTTCTCCATAGTGAAGATGGCACCGAAACTAAAAGCCTCTGGATCGCGGTAACCAAAGAAAGAGGCGTTCAACCGTCCGTGCACGAACGTTACCACAGTCTTGTGGTAAAGGTTTGGGAACTCGGGGACAGGAGGGTCGAAGTTCTTGAAGGTGATGTTGGCCATTTTGGGGCTGAGCGGAGCAGCAATGACAACGATGTCATACGTGTCCCCTGTCAGTCCCGATGTAGTGTTGTACGTCACCTGGTAGAGCTTTATGGGGTCCCCTGGGGGAGAAAAGCTCTGTTAGCCCTCTCTATGGCTGAAGGGAATCCCGTTTGTCCCTTTAAAAACCATCATTCCTTTAAAATGCCACACATTTAGGCTAATGATGCCTTGCTGCAGGCTGAAGTAGCTCTGTGAACTAGCACCAGCTTAGCTGTGGGAGGGTGGTGAGATGGGACTTTGAGCAGAACCCTAATTTCATCTTAAAATAACCCCAGAAAAGACCCAATGTGTTGGTTTGGTCTGCCAAGAGCAGTGATTGAGGCCAACACCACTCTCTAGCTGCTGGAATGAGCCATTCCCATCCCCACCAAAGGGAAAGCAAACCCAACTCACCTGTGGGCCTGGGTCTGACTTTTGGCTCTATAGATAACACTGTACCAGAGATAACTTCAGCTTTGGAGGCGTAGAGAAGGCCAGTGCAGACAAGTTTGTTCCCACCTTTTACTGACCAAAGGCCCGATTCCACCCCTGCCAGAGAGACAGCACCTACAAAGGAAACCACAATCATTAGGGTCATTCATTTGATGTAGCTGTGTGGAGGGAACACTTGAAACAGTAGAAAATAAGGGGGGGAAAACATCCTTTTGGGGCACAGAGGTTGCTGATGGCCAGGGCTAAGCAGGTTGCCAGCACTTTGTTGGAGTGAAGCAGTACCCCAGCTCGGGGACCTGGAATCCCATGCCCATAAAGAGCACCAGGACCCCAGGACTGGGATGTGGGGTGGGATTCCAGCCACATTGGAAGGTTAACCTATGAAACACTCACCTACAAAGCCATTGATGTTGACACCTTGCCCATAATTGACTCTCATGGCTGGACAAACCACCTCATTTATGAATTTGTGGGAGAAGCCAGCTTTCTGCATGGCTTCGTCAATGGTTTGGTTCAGCATCTGGATGAAGTCATTCCCTCCCAGGGCATGAAGCAGGTGCTCGTTGCTGCTGAAGGCATAGTCATGCATCTGGTAGCGATAGATCCTTTAATCAGAGGCAAGAAATTAGTGTTCAGTTGCTGTTAATTACTTTTGCTGAAGCTGTGGAGGATTTCACAATGCAGCTCCTGAGAGCCTGCATGGAACAGCAGGGCTTGTCCTTCCAGCCAAGCCTTAGCCTATGCAGACCTGGACCTTCATTATTCATTTCCTGATCTTTCCTAACAAAATCCCTTTGTGCACAGGTAGAAATTTCATTCCCTTTAGCACCCAGGTGCCAGAGTGTTGGCACATCCCATATCCAATGCACGTTCGCACCTCGTGTTGTTGCTGGTTGAAGATGACAGCACTTACCTTGACCTTTTCCCTTAGAAAACCGATTGATGATGGAGAAAGGGCACCAGAGGCTCCTTTCTCAACACCAATCTTTACAGCTCAGCAGCAGGTTTCACCCATCTCCTGCAGCCTCCATCCCTAGCAGGGCCCAGACCTACCGCATGAACTTGTCCAGGATGTCCTCCACCCACATGTACATCCGTAGGGGGTTGAGCCCGTAGTGCCAGAGCAGCTTGAAGAGGTTGATGAAGTACCAGTTGCTCTCCTCGAACACAAACTCCTCCCCGTTATAAACCCCTGCGAGGCTGCCGTGTCCTGGGGCAACCGAGAGGCCTCGGGGAGAAAACAGCATTTAATGAGAAGTAGAGCTTGTGCCATAGAAACATGGAATGGGTTGAGGTAGAAAGGACCTTAAGCTCATCCAGTTCCAACCCCTGCCACAGGCAGGGACACCTTCCACTAGAGCAGCTTGCTCCAAGCCCGTGTCCAACCTGGCCTTGAGCACTGCCAGGTTGGCTTGAAGCTAAACTCTACCACACCTTGATTCTAGCTCTGTGCTGATAAGGGTGAGCAATTGAAGACTGCATCCCTGAGAAAGGGGAATTCATTCTTGACCAGGAGCCAAGCAGTTATTTGCAGTGACTTCTGGACCTTTATGACGGGTTTTAACGCATTGCCATGGGGGAGAAGGTGTATCATTGCCATTGGGATATGGGTCTCCTTTTACCTGGGTGGAGACTGGGGTACCACAGGGGGCTATGAGGGGGTACTGGAGAAGAGGTATCAGGGAAGGATACTGGGGGTGATTTATGGGGGAAGGATATAAAAGGAAGGATACTGGGGGGGGGGGGATATGAAGGAAGGATATAAGGGGGAACACCGGGGAAGGATATGGGGGGACATTGGGGAAGATATGAGGGAAAGATATTGAGGTATGAGAGAATAATATTGGGTGGATATGGAGAAAGGATATGAGGGAAGGATATTGGGGGGGTATTGGACAAGGATATTGGGGAGGTATTGGGCAAGGATAAAAGGGAAGGATACTGGGGGGGTATTGGACAAGGATATTGGGGGTATGAGGGAATGATTTGGGGGGGGGATACGGAGGAAGGATATAAGGGAAGTCTATTGGGGGGATAAGAGGGAAGGATACAGGGGGTATTGGGCAAGGATATTGGGGGTATGAGGGAATGATTTTGGGGGGATACGGAGGAAGGATATAAGGGAAGGCTATTGGGGGGATAAGAGGGAAGGATACAGGGGGTATTGGGCAAGGATACTGGGGGTATGAGTGAATGATTTTGGGGGGATACGGAGGAAGGATATAAGGGAAGGCTACTCGGGGACATGGGGGAAGGCTAAGGGGGGATACTGAGGGGGATACTGGCGAAGGCTAGTGGGGAAGGGAGGGGGACAACCCAGGCTTGCTCTTTAAGGGGACGTGCCCCCACCAGAGCAGACCTGGACCCAGCGCATCCCTCCGGGGTGCGTGCGGTGCACTTGGGGTCCGCACTCACCCAGCTCCTTCACGAAGTGCTTCATGTGCAGGTTGAGCGGGTGCAGGACGGACCCGCCCGCCTCATAGCCGGCGCCTTCCACCTCCAGCGTGGCCAAGCGGCCCCCGACCGCCGCCCTCTCCAGCACCTCCACCCGCACGCTCCTCCCGAACTTCTGCCGCAAGAAGTACGCGGCGGCCGCGCCTCCGATCCCGCCGCCGACCACGGCTGACGAGAACGGGCACGGGCCGTCAGCGCTGCCCCTCACGGCCCGCCCCGCCGCACCCCCCCCCCCCCTCGGCCCTTCCCCGCTGTACCGATCTTGCCGGGGGCACCGCGCTGCCCCCCGAGGCCCGGCACCGGCGGGCAGAGAGCGGCGAGGAGCACCAAGAGCCGCAAGGCCGACATGGCGGGGGCCGGGCTCAGCGCCGCCCCGGCGGCGGGCGGGCGGACCAGGAGGGCGGGCGGCCATGGGAGAGGGCGGCGGGACGCTGGCAGCCGCGCCGCTGGTGTAGTGGTATCATGCAAGATTCCCATTCTTGCGACCCGGGTTCGATTCCCGGGCGGCGCAAAACTTTTTCTTTGCCATTATAATTAACTACTAATTGCTATTAATTATTAATTAACTATTCATCCCCTTCTTTTCGCTTCCCGTCCCGCGGCGCTGAGGAAGCACCCGGTACCACCGGGCGCAAACCCCTTCGGTCACCGGTAACCGGGCGCATGCGCGGGAGCGTCGGCTGGCGGGAAACCTCATCCGGAGGCATCCCGCCGCCCGCGGTGCGCGCATGCGCGTTACCGCCCCCTCTCGGCCGGCCGGGCCCGCTCGCCCGCCATCTTTGCGAGGAGCGGCGGGGGCTTTGTCCGCCGCTCGGGCTGCCCAGGGCGCTGACGGGGCGGCGGGGCCGCGGCTCGGCGTGAAGAGCTGGGGCGGGCGGTGCCATGGAGGATGAAATGCCCAAGACCCTGTGAGTGGGGAAGGGGCGAGACCGCCCATTGTTCCCGGCCCTGCGGGGAGGGGCGGCCCGGGCTCCCCTCACACACGCTCCCCTCAGGGCCCCGTCGGCGGGATCGGGCCTCCGCGATGGGTCAGCGGCCGCTGGGACGGCTCAGGCCCGCTATTCCCGTTCCCTGCCCTGCTTCCCAGTGGTGCTGTCGGCTTCCAGCTCCCCCCTCCCCCCATCCCGGGGCTCCCATGTGGAGGGAAGGGGGCTCGGGACACGTTTATCCCGCTCGGTGTTCGCTCCAGGCACATTTTAGCGAGGATCTGGCGGAATTGCACCGTTTCTTTTCACTGCCAGCTCATCAGGCGTGTGGGGGGTGCCCTGGGCTCAGAGCCGGAGCCTGGTTCAGCAGCTCCATGGAAGTAAACGGGGGTTGCCCGTGAAACCGGGTGTTTAAAGCACCCTGCGAGCACGTTACTTCCCAAAGAACTCATGGTAGCTGCAGGGCAGCTCCTTGATGTATTAAAGTTATCAGTTGCTTTAATTACAAGCAACTTCTATGTCGGTCTTGGGCAGACGCCCGCTACTGTCAAGGGATCTGGGCTTTCCAAGTGGTGTTGGAAAGGCAGGAGCGCATCCTGGCTTTGTGTGCTTCTCTGGACTGCTTTCCCGTGTTGAGAGCTTGGAAATCACAGCCCAGTGTGTTTCTATTCCACCTCTGTATGAGCTTTGCTGTCTGTTTCAGTGCTGGAGCTATGGGGAGGAAGGACAGGAAGGAGTTCCTGCACCTGGGTCAGAGCAATCCCAGGCACAGCTACAGGTTGGGCAGAGAAGAGATTCAGAGCAGCCCAAGGAGAAGGACTTGGAGGTGTTGGTCGATGAGAAAATGAACATGAGCCGGCTTCAGTGTGCGCTCACAGCCCAGAAACCAACCGTGTCCTGGGCTGCATCCGAAAGAGCGTGACCAGCGGGTCGAAGGAGGTGATCCTGCCCCTCTGCTCTGCTCTTGTGAGACCTCACCTGGAGCATTGTGTGCAGTTCTGGTGTCCTCAGCATAAAATGGACATGGAACTGTTGGAACAAGTCCAGAGGAGGCCACGAGGATGATCAGGGGCTGGAGCACCTCCTGTATGGAGATAGGCTGAGAAAGTTGGGGCTGTTCAGCCTGGAGAAGAGAAACTGTGTGGAGACCTCAGAGCAGCTTCCAGTGTCTGAAGGGGGCCTATAGGGATGCTGGGGAGGGACTCTTCATTAGGGACTGTAGTGACAGGACAAGGGGTAACGGGTTCAAACTGAAACAGGGGAAGTTTAGATTGGATCTAAGGAGGAAATTCTTTCCTGTTAGGGTGGTGAGGCACTGGAATGGGCTGCCCAGGGAGGTTGTGAATGCTCCATCCCTGGTGGTGTTCAAGGCCAGGTTGGACAAGGCCTTGGGTGAGATGGTTTAGTGTGAGGTGTCCCTGCCCAGGATTGGAACTGGATGATCTTAATGTCCTTTCCAACCCTAACCGTTCTATGAGATGGGATCTATTCCATGGCGAGAGGAATGTTCTGTCTTTGGACAGTGGCTTCGTCTACCCCAAGGGCTGCTCAATGACGTGGCTGAGTGCAGTGAAACAAGGCTCTTACGTGACTTAAGCCAGCTCCTTTGGTCCAGCTTCCCCGAGTGCTACACGCTCCCTGCTTTTACAATCCCGTTGTCTTTCTGGTGTGTGCCTTTTGGGAGCTATTCTTGGTGTCTGCAAACACAGTCAGACCTGTTTGCATAGCTGCATGTTGATTTAAGAGCGTGTTTGTCCCCTGTCCCAATGAAGCCGTTGTCTGGAGCCGAGTGGTCTGCTCAAGGGAAGGAGTTATCTGTCCTGGAGCATGTGTGGCTTGTTGCACAAACACGTGTGAGCTGAGTATGGAGCAATGGACCCAGAATGGTGCTCCTTTGGATCGTTCCGAGTGACTTTCTCCATTCATACGGAGTCAATTGTTATGAGCTGAATGTCACAGATGGGGCCGAGAAAGAGCAGTTTGAAGGAAGAAAGTGCAGCTAAAAGGGATATCTTTCCAGCTTGGCTCTGTAGTGTGGGTGAGGTACTTGCTCGTGTGAGGATTCCTGTCCATAGTGCTAACGAAACCCCATCTGGATGTGGGTTACGGGGCTCCTTCCTTGGATGCAGTATCGTGAGTGGTCTGCAAACCACTTACCTTTTCCTTTAGCACCTTTAAGTCGTTTTTCCAGAGCAGGTTCTGGATGTTGTTGGAAGTATTTGCTGTTTCCACGTCACCCCCTTCTTTGAAGGGGGACGTTAGAGCCTTGGTGTTTCAGGAGCTGTATTACTCATGTAAATGATTTCCTGGATAGGCAGCCCATGTTCACGTGGCGCGTTACCTTCCTTGAAAGCAGCTTTTCAATGGCAGAGATTATGAGTCTGAAGAGCAGTTACAGGGCAGACAGTGATTTTGAATTTACAGAGACCTCCTGTTTGTGTTTGACACGCAGGTGCTTGCAGAACACTTCTCATTTACCCTGTATGTCTAAAAGATGCAGAGGTGCCAACATCCACTAGTCTGATATTACCTTTCAAGAAGATGTATTCACTGTGCAGTGAATAAATAGAATTGTCTGCATAGTTTGCCTTGTATAGCATAGTTTCAAAGCAACATTGACTGACTTATTAGTGAGAATCCAATTAGCAGGGGAGAAAGGGATGGGAAAGGTGCAGAAGAAGACAGGAATGCCACACAGGAGAGTTCTCCTGTTCTAGCTGGCAGGGTCATCTCAGCACCCAGTGATTTCTTGTGTAACTGGTCCTGGGCAAGGTCCAGGTGTGCTGGACCCTGCCCCTGTCTCAGCTATAGGGAAGGAGAGCCACAACAGAGCTCTGTGGCAGGCTTAAGGTGATCAAACAGCTTGAGCATGGCATGGAGAGAGTCCATCGGAGGAAATAACACAAGGGATTGTTGCTTGGGGGACTACAGCTCTATTTTTTCCAGCTTGGCATGGTTGACAGTATGGCAGGACTTCACTGGAGTTTGTAAGCTTTGTGTAGAAGTGAGAGTAGTTCACATCTAATGTGGCAGCAGGGCCAGGGCAGGGATTGTGCCCCTGCACTGGGCACTGGTGAGGCCACACCTCAAATCCTGTGTTCAGCTTTGGACCCCTCACTACAAGAGAGACCTTGAGGTGCTGGAGCAGGGCCAGAGAAGGGCACCGGAGCTGGTGCAGGGCCTGGAGCACAAGTGTGATGGAGAACGGCTGAGGGACCTGGGGAAGAGAAGGCTCAGGGGGGACCAATTGCTCCCTACAACTGCCTGACAGGAGGATGGAGCCTGGAGGGGGCTGGACTCTGCTCCCACAGAACAAGGGATGGGATAAGAGGAAACGGCCTCAAGCTGCCTCAGGGCAGGTTTAGATGGAGCTGAGGAGCAATTCCTTGCCCAGAGGGTGCTCAGGCATTGGAACAGGCTGCCCAGGGCAGGGCTGCAGTCACCGTCCCTGCAAGTGCTCACACACCACGTAGCTGAGGCCATCAGTGCCATGGGTTAGTGGTGGCCTTGGCAGTGCTGGGGAAGGGTTGCACTGGATGAGCTTAAAGCTCTTTTCCAAGCTGGTTGATTCCATGATTCTACTACACAGTTACACATTGTCTGTGTGTATGCGCACAGATACCTTGCTTCCATTCCTTTGAGGGGGTGCATTTTGAAAGGTTCCTGGGGCTGTCAGAGGTCACTTCCCTAAATCCTGTTTTTTTTCCACCTAAATCCAGCATTAAGATGGGGAATGCTTCAGGAGATGCCTGTCTGATTATCAGGGTGAAACTCCAGCATGAGTGCAAAGGTTCCTGTGTAGGTAAAGCTCAGCCACAAATAAACCATTAATAAACTTAGACCTGGGAGGTCACTTGAGACTCTCCTCACTTTAGTGGCTTATTCATTATCCAAATGGCGCTGAATTGTTTTAAAAAAGAGAAAATAAGAAATCTCACAAGTTATGACTCAGTTGAACTTGATGGCAGGCCAGAATATCTAGAATATCCTGGTGTTATCAAGCACAAAGTTAATTGCCTTAATGAAGCACAGTAAACCATCCTCTGTTTAAGGAAACCTCAGAAGTGCAGCAGTTACTTGCTTTGTGAGTGAGAGGATGCTTGTGAAGATCTGATACTGGTGTGTGGACTTTAAGAAGCAGAACAGCTCTGACTTCTACTTAAAGCAGTTGTTCAAATTACTAATACGAGGTCATTTCTGACCGAAAACCAGGGGCTGTGTGTCTTGTTCCTCCATTCTCTTGCTCAACCCAACACTGGAGCGCACCCATCTCTTCTGGAAGGCTGTTCAGGCCATTCTGTCAACAGGAGGAGTGCAGCAAGTCCCAGGTTCTGCTGCCTTCTTGTTTTCTTACAACACCTTTACAGCTCTTGCATGGAGACAGGGAGGATTGCTGCTTTATTGACATGGCTCCGGCAGCAGGATTTGGCCAGGACTGTGCTTGCAGGGGCTGTGGTTCACCACAGAATATTCCTTTGTGGAAAGGTGCTGCCCCACCTTTGGAGCTGAGGTTTCTCTGGGTGCTTTTTTTAAAACTCCCGTGACTTGGGCTCAACAACAACAACAAAAACAACCCCACTTGTGGGTTGAGGAGGAGTTTCATAGCCCAGAATGCCAGCATCCCAAGTCAGAGCGGGGCTGCGCTCGCAGAGGCTGATGCTTTCAAATGGGGGAGGACGGGGGAATGCCTACACTTGAGCTCGGTTGTCTCAGGCAGATGTAATGCTTTCGGATGGTGAATCCTTCTTTAAAAGGAACTGACCCAGTCTCCTCTCCTGTGCTTCCTAAACCCAAGATCAAGCTGCTCAGGCAGCTGGGGAGGTGGCATCTGGGGAACGATGACTGCATGGGGTTATCGGAACTCCTGTTCCTAGAGGTGGAAACTGGTTTGTAGGTCGAGGTGTCCACATCTGGCTTTGAACCAGGGTGCAATTTTAGACACAAGCCTTGGGTAGTACCAAGGGCTGAGGACAGGCACTGTGCCACCCACTGTTACCAGACCATTTCTGCCTCGTTGCTCCACACACTTCATGTCAGCACCCTGGGTTGGGTGTTGGGGGAACAGCATTGGGCAGTGTTTGCTCAGTTACTGACGAGCAGACTCGAGGATGGCTTCTAACTTTGTGTTTGCTCCCATAGATACGTGGGGAACCTGTCAAGAGATGTGACTGAAGCGCTCATCCTCCAGCTCTTCAGCCAGATTGGACCATGCAAAAACTGCAAAATGATAATGGATGTAAGAGCCTTCACCTAATGGGTTTCATGCTGCTCCCAGCTCATGGCCTTGGGCTATGCGTGCATATTTTGGAATTCCACTGGAAATACAGTTAACAGGATGTAATAAGGCTGGAGATCACAGTCATGTCCTTTTGCCATCATTTCTGCCTTGTGTCTGATGTTAAATGTAAGGATGGCTGGATATTGTGAGAAGGAATGAAGATGTTCATGCATGTGGGTGTCATAGAGGAGATAGACTGAGAAAGTTCTTTGCCATGCTTTAACCTTTCTAAAGCAGAATTGAAACTTCCTGGAGCATCATTAGTGCACTGACTGGGGTCTCTGTGTAAAGTAAGAAGGCCTGTCCTCTTTGAGCTGTTTAGATGTAATGAATAAGGAGCTGAGTTGAACAGAGGAGAGTTGGAAGAGGGTTGTATCAATAATCCTTGGTTTGTGTCTGTTATCAGACAGCTGGAAACGATCCGTACTGCTTTGTGGAGTTCTATGAGCATCGGCATGCGGCTGCAGCGCTGGCTGCTATGAATGGCCGGAAGATAATGGGTAAGGTAAGCTGTCATGTCTACAGGGTGAGTTGGAGTTGAAGAACAGGCTGTCTCAGGTGGTGTGGGTGAAATACCACTTGAGACAAAGTGGATGCACTGCAAATATTAGGCACTTGGTTTGGGCAGAGGGCTTCATGTAACACGACTGAGAGCAGGCTGTTGAGACTGTTATAGGAAGAACAACACAGAGGTGGGGGTGTAGAACTAGAGACAGGGGGTGCAACAAGTGTTTTAACTCTTATCAGAGTTATGAAGCTTATCAATCAGCATAATGTTCCCTCTCCCCCTGAAAAAAACCCACCCATCCAAACCAAATTCCAGAACAAGTCTGCTTCCTGTCTTTGCTTTTAACCAGTGAAACACAGTTTGACAGAACAAACCCTTTCCCAAGAAATGCGTCTTAAACTTGAGCTTCCACCCCAAACTTGAACAGGTTCTGGTGCCCCCGTAGCATCAGAACAAAGTGCTGGGGGTGTCTGATAGCTGGGATTTGCTTGATCTAACGTGAGCAACTAATGCTTGCAGGAGGTTAAAGTCAACTGGGCGACGACCCCCAGCAGCCAGAAGAAAGATACCAGCAGTAAGTGTTGCTTGTGCTTTGAGTACATATTTGATTTCTATGAGTAGCTTTTAAACATAAGCAGTAAGCATCCTACAATTAGAAACAGTAATGTTTTGATCATAATCCTAAGATATTATTGAATGTGTTTGTGTTAATAAACTTAAGAACAAATCTAATCTTTGTCATCAGGTAGTACCGTTGTCAGCCCACAGCGTTCACAAGGTAATTGTGTCTTCTTAAACATAAAATGAAATGTCACCAGGGTGTTCACTAACCACCTGAAGCTCTCTATGGGGGTTTTGTTCCTAAATTGATTTCCTTTGTTTTATGGAAAGACTTCCCTTTCATTTCCCTGTAGTATCAGAAAGCAATTTAGTGTCCACTGTTCCATTCTGGTGCTAATGTCTAGCAGTTTGTTATGAGTGTAGTAAAGCCACAAAGCCCCTTATCCCCTGCTGTTGAGGCAGCTGGCTCCCTGTGAGGTGTGTGCTCCTGCAGACAGGCTCCTCAGGAGTATCTAGACTTCCAAAATGGAGTTCCATTGCTCACAGCAAGCCTGTGGATTGCTGCTTTTCCTGGCCAGCTTTGAATTTCCATAGGCCAGTGGGGTTCAATTACATCAGCATCTGGGCAGGCTGGAGAGTTTTATACCTGCCATGGTACAAACAAGTCTGTGTATCACTAGGATAACATGTGACATGCTGATTGTAGTGGAAGACACCTTAGATGCAGGGCTTTAGGTTTGCTTTAGTGTATGTTTTTTATGGCTCTTATCCAAATTGAAGGGATCCCTGTTTTCATTCCCCTACTTTCAGTCCTAGTTCACTCCTGGATTCACAGCCATTGAATTCCCTTCGTGTGTTGGCTGGGCAACCAAAACTGTTGGCTTTTGAGAGCTCAAACTTCTTTTAACAGCAAACTGTTGGCAGTGCAAGGTCGTTTTTTGAGTTGTTCTTCATTCACCCCTGGTGTTAACCTGGACATTGTAGCCAGGTTCAAAGTGCTCTGGAACAAGAGTTACCCCTATCCTGAAACCTCTTTGAATCTCCTGCCATGTCAAAGCATAACACTAGTGTACAGAGAAAAAGATCCTCCTGTAGTCTTGACACATTCAATAGATAGTTTAAGACTAAAGAATAGTTTTCAGGTTGTACAGTAAAAGCTGGTTGGTCTGAAAAGCGGTTTGTAAAATACAAGCCATAAATTCCACGTGTCGCTGTAGTAGCCTTAAAATCCCTGGCTTAGCACTGCCAAGCAAAGGATCTCTTAGGAATAGCATTAAATTTGTTTCATGGTAAACTCTAGTCTCCATACAGTTGTCAGTCGTAGCTGGGAAGTGCGTTCAGGTGCCACTTTCATGCATTAAAATCCCTTTTTTTGTCTCTTTTTGCCCCAAAAGACCATTTCCACGTCTTTGTTGGAGACCTCAGCCCCGAAATCACAACCGAAGACATAAAAGCAGCTTTCGCACCGTTTGGAAGAATATCGTAAGTCGTTTCTTAGGGCAAATGAAGTCAAAGTTTCTCTCTCCTAAGTGGAGGCAACCTTATGTTTCAGTAAGTAAAACAGGAGAGTTGGTGCAGTGCAGGATTCACCTCTTCATCCAGCGGCTTGAGTGTGAGCGGTCGGGCGTGAGGCAGGGACCCGGAACCCAAAGCCTTTAGAGCAGTTTGTTCTGCTTTCCTAGACAGGTTGCATCCAACTTGCTTTGGTTTTATACTCCTTGCCTCGTCTGGCAAAGCAACACCAAAACAACCTGACTCCTAAAGCTGGGGTTTGCATTCCCCTCTTGGTGATCACATCAGCACAGTCCGTGACCAAGTCCGTGTGCACGTTCACGTTGTGTGAGGCTTGAGTTTCTTTGTTAGCCATGGTGTGCCAGCCACCCATAGCCAAAGTTTAATTCCTGTTTCCCACAAAATGAACCTTTTTTAGCACCAGACTCATTGGGGCACCTGGAGGCTGCAGTTAGAGTGGCCTCAAAGCGTTTGGCGCTGGGTCAGTGTAAGCCTTTGACCCGAAGGGCTCAGCCAAAGCCATGGGGCATCTCAGGTCAAGGAGCTGCCCTCGTCCCAGCAGTGCTGAGTGATGGTGTAGCGAGTGAACGTGTTGCAAAGGGGGAATGGTGCTCACAGGTCTCCACCACCTGCCAGTTTGTTGTATTGAAGGTGTAGCTGAGTAAGGAGCGGTTCGTTCATTCCATCCTCCAAATGTAAACCATTAATTTTCCTTGTAGTGTTGTCTGTACTGGACATTGAAGTTTCTTGATGGTGATGTAAGAGAACATAGAGTGCTTTGGAGTGTTGGGTAGTGAACATGTAATTGAAGTAAGTTTGTTTTTTGTTTGTCTTTTTTCCCCCTCAGAGCCCAGTGTATTACTCTTGTAATGCCAGCTTGATTTCCTCTTATGATAAGGTTTTGAAAACAAAATGTGATCTGAATGTGACTTGCTTCAGACAACTATAATGCTTGACTGCATCTTTTTGTAATTGTCATCTAGGAAGTGCAGAGGGTTGGACTCCTAAGGAGAGTCACTTTATCCTCTGGGCAAATGTAGTCTGGATGGAAGGGATGAGGGGCTCTAAAGTCAAGCTGAGCTGCTGGAATGAGTATGAGAGGGAGGCAGGAATAGATGGGACCTGCGGTGGAGCTGTGAGAGTTTCCCCTGCCCAAGCCAGCGCTGGGTGTCTGAGGTTCAGTGGACAGTCACCCTTAACAAATGACCCCCCAAAAAGCCCAAACCCCCTCCTGAGTCCAAAGCAAAGCTGAATGTTGGCTGGGGGACTATAAAATCACAGTGAGCATCAGCCCGTGGTCCAGATATGTGGGGCTGTGGCTGTTGTCCCATCTTTTCTAGTAGAGCTTTTTGGACACAGAGCTGTTGCTACATGCTGGTGACAGGGAAGGGCGAGCGATGCTCTTGCCTATGGTGGGGCATTTGTGGCTTGGCCTGCCTCATCCTGACTCTCCAAAGTGAAACTCGGGTTCTTTTCCTCCCCCAGAAGCAGCAGATTAAGTATTAGCCCTGCAATGACTCTTTAGAACTCTTGCTCCAAAAGCGAGGGCTTAAATAAAGCCAAAGATTTTCTACTTGTTCGATTTTAACCAGGAAAAACATTGCTACTGTCTCTTAAGTGGTGGAATGAAGCTACTTGACTTTTCCTGTTCTTCATCAGTGCCTGGTTTCTGGAAATGTGGTGCTAATGGAATATTTCCTGATCATTTTTTCTTTCATTACTATTTTTGTTAACATTGTTGGTGCTAAACTCAGCTTTTTGTTCTCTTAATGACACCGTGGTTGAACTACTGCATGATTAGCCCATAAGACCTGTTGGTAATTCTTTGCATCTGGGGGTTTTTAATCACTGTAAAAGCACACTTTCATTGTGGTTTCCTTTTATGCTTGCTGTACGCATGTTTTCACTTGTTCTCAAGTCTTTTATTTTCAACGTTTTCAATTGAGGGTAAGTAGAGATGAGTTTTTCCCCCCTCTCCCTCTATAGGCTCTTCAGAGCAAACCCAGCTAGGATAAGCAAAGTGCATCTTCTCAGGCAGTTTGCAGCCTATAACCCAAATTCTAACCTAACCCAGGAAAGGGGGAAAAAGACAGGGGGAAGGGGCAATGGGGGTCTCACCAAGAGAAGGGAAAGAACATTTCTGCTGTAGCTTTGGGTGAAGTATTTTCCTGGGGGCCTTTGGTGATGGTGTCAGTGCTATGGGCTGGATTAGACTTAAGATGCAGCATTTCCAGTTACCATAAGGCTTAGAAAAGCTTAAACCCTCCACCCTGAGCATAACAAACCTCTTCATTATGACTTTTCTTGCCAGTCTCTGAATGCTAAACATTGTGCACATGTTAACACTATAGTTTCTCTGCCCCCCCCCCCCCCCATTATTTTATACAGTAAATGACATTGCATGACTTTCTGACTGGTTTTATGTTGTTCCCGTTCTTTTCATGCCTGTCTATGTGGGGCAAAGGAGGGGAGGAGAGGGTGGCCTGTGGTACACAAGAGGATCTCGCCCCTTGGCTAACGTGTCCACAGATTGCCTGAGAAACAGGGTAGAGTGGCATTCCAGGAGTGGGGTTTAGCTCTTGTAGCTGGGTTCTCTTTTTAACTCAATCTCAAATAATAGGGCTCTGGTTATTTTGCAGAGTGTCTCTGAAGAATGGACAGAATTGCCATGGCTAACTACAAGCTACAGTTCACAGTGGACAAACGTTGTAGTTTTCTTATTTACTTTTATAAACTTTCATTTATTTCTTTTCCCTTTTCTTTCTTTCCTTCTTTATTTGTTCCCCTTCTCCTCTCTCGTAGTTTCCGATCAGTCCTGTATGATTGCTGTTGTACAAATGCACTTGAAATGATGTCTGATATGTAGTGTTCTCTTTTTTTTCCTTTTTTTTTTCTCTTTTAAGACATGAATGTTTCAGTGTTTTGATTTTTTTTCTTCAATAATTTCTGAAAATGTCAATCTCTCAAAATTTACAGCTGCCCACAGGCCAAAAAGGGGGTAACGAATTGACCCGAGAAAATTAAAGAATTCAGTTAACAGGCGACGTATGCCTTTTAATTCCTATCTTTTCTTCATTTTTTTCTATTTAATACTTTGAATTAGAAGGTAGAAATGTGTTGGCAAATGAATAGCGCATTTAAAGATTGCATGATTAAAGAGAGCCCTTGAGCTAATGTTAGCTACATGCTGTAAAGTGATTCTTTGGAGTAGCTGCTTTGACCGTGGTTTTGTGTCTTTAACAGTCTTTAAAAGCATTTTGAAGCGGGGGCCAACTGTTGTAAAGTACATTAGAGAAGCTCTTGATTTGCATGTTTACACCATTTAAGTTTAATTTTGCTACTACCTGCCAAAGCATTCGTAAAGTTCTGTGTAGAAAAGAAGCCTTTTGCTTTGACTGTGTTGCTGGTGCAATAAGCAGTTGACCTTAGTAAAG
The DNA here is from genome assembly GCF_034315485.1 of Pezoporus occidentalis. Taxonomy (NCBI): domain Eukaryota; kingdom Metazoa; phylum Chordata; class Aves; order Psittaciformes; family Psittacidae; genus Pezoporus; species Pezoporus occidentalis. Next base: position 935,443 of record NW_026914158.1, read on the forward strand.
GTGAAACATGAAGATAAGGTGTTAGGGGTGTGACTCAAGTTGTCGTTTTTAGGAGGCTCGGGTGGTGAAGGCGCTGACCTGGGTCTTGTTTCTGCTTTTTAGAGATGCACGTGTGGTTAAGGACATGGCAACGGGGAAATCTAAAGGATATGGCTTCGTCTCCTTCTTCAACAAATGGGTAAGCTGCAGCATGGGCTCCAGTGGCCCCAAAAAGCAGGCAGCCACTATGGGGAGGGAGCGTGCCTTGTCCCAGTCCATGTCCGTAGCTGGTTTCTCTGCCTGCAAGGAGAATTCTTTTCTCTCTCTTTGTCACAACACTCTACTGCTGCTTTAGTGTTTCTAAACACAAGGGTCATCCAAATGGATGATGGACTGAGGTGACAGTGACAATCAAGAGGGTCTTAGGCCTCGCCATGTCCTTCGCCCTGCTGAAATCTGCTTTCTTTGGAATAGGATTTCTTCCAGCACATCACAGTTGTCGGGGAGGGTCATTAGTTTGGCTCTGTCACAAAAGGAAGAGATGCCAACAACGGGTTTTCTTCTCTCCCTCTCATGGCCAGGATGCAGAGAACGCGATTCAGCAGATGGGTGGTCAGTGGCTTGGTGGAAGGCAAATCAGAACAAACTGGGCGACAAGAAAACCTCCGGCTCCAAAGAGTACATATGAATGTAGGTCCTCAAATCCTGTGTTCAGCTCTGGGCCCCTCACGACAACAGAGACATTGAGGTGCTGGAGCAGGGCCAGAGAAGGGCACTGGAGCTGGTGCAGGGCCTGGAGCACAGGGGTGATGGGGAATGACTGAAGGACCTGGGGGTTCAGTCTGGAGAAGAGGAGGCTCAGGGGGGACCTGATCACTCCCTACAACTGCCTGAGAGGAGGATGGAGCCAGGAGGGGGCTGGGCTCTGTTCCCAAGGAAAAAGGGAATGGACAAGAGGAAATGGCCTCAAGCTGCCCCAGGGCAGGTTTAGATGGAGCTGAGGAACAATTCCTTGCCCAGAGGGTGCTCAGGCATTGGAACAGGCTGCCCAGGGCAGGGCTGCAGTCACTGTCCCTGCAAGTGTTCACACACCGTGTAGCCAAGGCCTCAGTGCCATGGGTCAGTGGTGACCTTGGCAGTGCTGGGGAGCGTTTGGATCTGATGATCGGAGAGGTCTTTTCCAACCTGGTTGATTCCATGAGTCTCCCTTATTCATGTCTTGGCCAACCTCCAGCTGTCCAGGACAGCTCTGGCTTTGTAACTCCATTCCCTTGCCTTTAGGCCTTGACACAAAGAGGGACTGCATCAAATTTCCCTGGCAGATCCTCAATTAGGTGTATGGGACCTACTCGATGGGTGTTGGCAGGTCATGCTCCACATATCACGCCGGTCAGCATTAGAATTCCTACATAATGTCTGTCTGATCCACTAATAAGCGCTGTAAAATCTCTTTCAGCAAACGCCAAGCAACTGTCTTACGACGATGTGGTCAATCAGTCCAGCCCGAGCAACTGCACCGTGTACTGTGGAGGTGTCACCTCAGGGCTCACAGGTACTGTGCCTTCACACTGCAGTCACATGGAGCATGGTGAATAACACCCCGATCACCTCACTTTGCTGTTCTGTTTCTTCCTGCTTCAGAGCAGCTGATGCGCCAGACCTTTTCTCCCTTCGGGCAGATTATGGAAATCCGAGTGTTCCCGGATAAAGGCTACTCCTTTGTACGGTAGGCAAAGGATGTGGGTGGATGAAGGTGGTGGCAATGATGGTATCACGTGTTTTGGTGCTGTGGTGCATGGAGGGGTGGGTGTGAAAGCTTCACAGCAGCTTTCTGGGACAGCAGCCTCATCTGAGGAGGGAGTTAGGGCTTGTGGCACCAGTAAAGAAAACCTCTTGGCCCAGTCTAAACTGGTGCAGAGCCCTTCACATATGGGACCTGTCTGTTCCTTGGGTGTGATTTCACAGCAGAGGCAGACAGTCAAGCTTGAGAGGCTTTCTCTGAAGCGTCCTCATCTCTTTGTTGTTGAGGCTCCAGGTAATAAAACCCAATTGTGAACTGATTTTCTCCCCTTGCTGCCAGATTTCCTCATTTGTTTAGGCATGGTTATGACAATGAGGCAGGAGAACCAACACTGAGACAGGGAAAAAGGCCTCATGATTCCCACCACCACCACCACCATGGAGGGAATGGGATAAAGATTCTGTATCCGGGCTAGTGTTCATCACATCCCAGATCCAAGAGGAGCTGTCTGGGGCAGTTACACATGGAGGCGGTGGTTTATGTTGGCACAACTTCTGTTCAACAGGTTCAATTCCCACGAGAGCGCCGCGCATGCGATTGTGTCCGTCAATGGGACGACTATAGAAGGACACGTAGTGAAGTGCTACTGGGGCAAGGAGACACCAGACATGGTCAATCCAGTCCAGCAGGTCAGAACTTCCACACTGCGGGCTTTGCTCGTGAGTCTTTGCTAGAAACCCATTAAGGGGCTGTAAAATCCATCTGTGTGCCAGTTAGAGCTGACACAGTGCATGTCACCTACGGCTTACATCATAGAATCACAGAATCCCAGACTGGTTTGGGTTGGAAGAGGCCTCAAAGCATATCCAGCTCCAACCCCCTGCCACAGGCAGAGACATCTTCCACTAGAGCAGCTTGCTCCAAACCTGGCTATTAAATGAATTCAAGAGGGGTGTCCAACCAAGCACCCATCTCTGTGGCTGTTCTGGTGTCATTGTAGCAGCCAGCCCCCCTCAAAGAGGGTCTCTGGGGTGTGTGTGTCCCACCAGTTGACCCAGACCACCACCTAACACCTGGGTGTTCTCCTCTTGCAGAGCCAAGTGAGCTACCCGCCGGCGTACGGGCAGTGGGGGCAGTGGTATGGCAGTGCCCAGATCGGGCAGTACGTGCCCAACGGCTGGCAGGTCCCTGCCTATGGAGTGTACAGCCAAGCATGGAATCAGCAGGGGTTTAGGTGAGTTACTTGGGCTTTGTGTGAGAGGGGTTTCCCTTCGGGGGGAGGAGGTGATAGTCCAGGTCCATAGCAGTACACAAACTGCCAAGACACCTTGATGCTTTATTACATAGAACCACAGAAGGGAGCTTAAAGCTCACCCACTTCCAACCCCTGCCACGGGCAGGGACCCCTTCCACTAGAGCAGCTTGCTCCAAGCCCCTGTGTCCAACCTGGCCTTGAACACTGCCAGGGATGGGGCAGCCACAGCTTCTCTGGGCACCCTGTGCCAGCACCTCAGCACCCTCATATAAATCACTTCTTCCTTATCTCCAACCTGAACTTCCCCTGTTTCATTTTGAACCCATCACCCCTTGTCCTACCCCTACAGTCCCAGATGAAGAGCCCCTCTCCAGCATCCTTGTAGCCCCCTTCAGACACTGGTGATTTGATTTCCAATATATGGTGATTTGGGATGGGATTTGGATCCACACCCCTCTATTCTGCATTCCCTTCTCCCTCATTACCAACTCATCTCCTAAGGAACCGTTTCCCCCACAGCCAGACACAGTCTTCAGCACCATGGATGGGCGCTAACTACAGCGTGCAGCCACCACAGGGGCAGAACGGGAGCGTGATCACCAACCAGACGGGATACCGTGTGGCAGGGTTTGAAACACCCTGAGGGAGGAGAGCAGCAGGAGACTCCCAGAAGTGTCTGTCACCACCAGGATTTATCCCATCCAGCGGATGCCATGTATTTATTTAAGCAAGAGGAGAAAAGGGGGTTGGGGTTGGGGAGGGGGAGGGAAGAAAAAGGAGAAAATCCCCACAAAACAGCATTTTTTTGATCCTGAAATTATCATCCCCATTGTTTAAAAACCAAAACCGAATCCCACGACACGAGATGCTGGATAGCCGCCGACTTTTGCCTTCTTTTTCCTCCTTTCTGTGCTTCTTAAACCCCTGCGGGTTTGGAAGCGCAGCCGAACGCAGGGACTAAGTGCCACCAGGACCGGGGGGCAGCACATTGCACAACGTTGAACCTTTTTTGGGGTTTCTTGGGTGGTTTTCTTGGCTTTCCTGGGAAGCAGCGTGTGCCGTTGGCCTTCCCAGCGCTTCCCACCAATGTATTATAAATCGCTGTACAAAACCCATCCTTAACAAACACAAGTTAAAAGCATGTGGATCCTGAAGCCTTTTAAACACCCCTCTTGTACAAAGCCTCCGTCCCTCCACTTTTGTTACACTGGGGGTTATTGTTTGGATGCTAAATTACTGATTTACATCATTTTTATAGCTCAGTGTCTTTCAGGGTGGGCTCAGCCTCAGCTCAGCACCAAGGGACAGCAGAGTTCCTGTTTTCACTCTACCACGAAGGCAGGGTCTTGGTTTCCTTATTGGTTGGGTTCTTTTTTTACTGATTTCTACATGGACATGTGCCGGTTCTGTAAAATATTTTAGCAAATTCAGGTTTTGCACAACCATTTGTATGTCTCCTTCTTTAAAAGGTGGGGCAAGGAGTCCTGTGCGTGTGATTTCTGCCTCAGATACCCCCTTTTCTGGCCTGTGGGTGTTGAATATGTGCTCTGGGAGCAGCACTCCTCACTTAGTGTTGAAGAATGGTATAAAACTGCCCCTAGTAGAGGAAAATGACCAAAGCTCTGTGTTTTGGCACTGTTTAGAGGCTAAAAATGGCTTTTTCTCGCCTACCTCTTGCCCAGACTTCAGAAAGATGCCAAAAAACACCCAAAGCAAGGAAAAATACCCAAAGCAAGGAAAAAAAAAACACCAAAAATGAGGAAAAACCCACCAAACCTGGCGGTCTGTGTGTGTTTTCTGGTCTTACCCAGTTGACCCCAAGCTTTCCTCGGGCCGAAACGGGGGGGGAAGGGAAGCAAGCGGCTGCTCGGGTAATTTTGGGCTGAAAAAGCCTGAAATCGGTCAATTCCCCACGAGCGCCTCCGAGAGGCAGCCGAGCGCAGCGTGAGCGAGGACTACAACTCCCAGCATCCCCCGCTGCTCCGCCCCACGTGACTTCCCCGGACCAATAGGAGCGGGCGCCACGGCGGAGGCGGGTGCCGGCGGCAGGAAGTGACGTCAGGGGAGGATGCCGGGAGGCGGGGCGCCGTGTGGTGAGGGGGGGTCCCGGTCCCGGTCTCGGTGCCTCCGAACCCGGGGGCCCGGCCTGAGGCGCTGGGGCCGGTTCCGGCCCGGCCCGGCCCGCACTGAGGCGCCCGGTGCTGAGGCGTCGCTGCGCGGTGACAGTGATCGCTGAGGTGCGCTGGGGCGGCGGGACGGGGGGGGGTCACCGGCACCGGGAAGCGGCGCTCGCGGTGTGAACGGACACCGAAGGGACGTGGAGAGAGCCCAGGGAAGGCCGTGGGGGGGCTGGGGCTGCTCTGCTCTGGAGCCAGGCTGAGAGAGCTGGGCTGGGGCAGCCTGGAGAAGAGAAGGCTCCTGAAGGGGAGACCTGAGAGCAGCTCCAGTGCCTGAAGGGGCTGCAGGAAAGCTGGAGAGGGGCTTGGGACAAGGGATGTAGGGACAGGCCAAGGGGAATGGCTTGAACCTGCCCGAGGGGAGACTGAGATGAGCTCTTAGGCAGAAGCTCTTCCCTGTGAGGGTGCTGAGGCGCTGGCACAGGGTGCCCAGAGAAGCTGTGGCTGCCCCATCCCTGGCAGTGTTCAAGGCCAGGTTGGACACAGGGGCTTGGAGCAAGCTGCTCCAGTAGAAGGGGTCCCTGCCCGTGGCACTGGATGAGCTTTAAGGTCCCTTCAACCCAAACTGGTCTGTGTGGGTCCATGGCACAAACATCCCCTGCCTCAGTGCCCTGGGAAGGGGAGGGTTTGGCCATGGTTGGGACCAGTGTGGGGAGACAGAGTGTGCAGAAACCCAGCCTGAGTGGGTATGGGGGCAATGGCCCCATTGACACTGGGTTTTCTCCCCATCCCTTCTGCCCTGTCATCTCCACGTCAGTGCTGCTCAAGGTGTCTTTGAGCCCCTTGTCACACATCCCCCAGATCTGTTTGCATCCCACATCCTTCATTTAATGTTATGTACCCCCAGGGATGAACCCCTTTTTCCATGCACCAAAACCTCCCTTTTCACCCCCATTTGCCTCCTGCTGTGCTGAGCCTGGGAAATAGCATGGGATGGGTGTCATGGTGGGTGCTTGGTCACACAGGGTGATGCTGTGTCCCACCTGGGTGTCACTTTCCTCCCCTCTGGCACTGCAAAGACAGGGGCCATCACCCTCACGGTGCTGTCCCCCCATCCCCAGTGCTGCTTACCCCCTCCGCTGCCTGATCTCTGCCCATCCAGGTTCTCCAGAGGATGGAGCCAGCATCGGTGAGGACCAAGGTCCCCTCCTTCCTGTCTGACCTGGGGAAAGCCACGCTCCGGGGCATCCGGAAATGCCCCCGCTGCGGCACCTACAACGGGATGCGAGGCCTGAGCTGCAAGAACAAGACCTGCGGCACCGTCTTCCGCTACAGCACCCGCAAACAGCCCAGTGTCGACGCCGTCAAGATCATCACTGGCTCCGACTTGCAGGTCTATTCGGTGAGGCAGAGGGACCGGGGACCCGATTACCGGTGCTTTGTGGAGCTGGGGGTGTCCCAAACCACCATCCAGACGGTGGACGGCACCATCATCACGCAGCTCAGCTCCGGCCGCTGCTACGTGCCGTCGTGTCTGAAAGCAGCCACGCAAGGGGTGGTGGAGAACCAGTGCCAGCACATCAAGCTGGCCCTGAACTGCCAGACTGAGGCCACCCCGCTCGCCTTGAAGAGCTCGGTGCTCAACTCCATGCAGGCTTCACCTGAAACCAAGCAGACCATATGGCAGCTGGCAACAGAGCCCACGGGGCCGCTGGTGCAGCGCATCACCAAGAACGTGCTGGTGGTGAAGTGCAAGGCCAGCCAGAAGCACAGCCTGGGTTACCTGCACGCCTCCTTCGCCCAGAGGGTGAGCACCAAGACGCTGGCAGAGCACAGGTTCTCCTGCTCCTGCCAGGCTCCGAAGCCCATCAGAGGCAGCGCGGCCGAGGAGGAGACGCCGGCACCGCAGCGCTGCATTCATTTCTTCGCCTGCATCTGTGCCTTTGCCAGCGATGAGAGCTTGGCACAGGAGTTTGCTGATGTCCTCGCCTATGACTCTGGTGGTAGGTGAGGGGGGATGAGACATGCAGAGGATTTTGGAGGGGGCATCATGGGGCCGCTCGCTCTGTCCTGCTCCCCTCCCTCCTCCTCGTGCCCTGGCAGGTTCCTCACTGTTCCCTCATAGCTGGGGCTTTAGTTCCTGCCCCGTCCCTCTGCAGGGAGAAAGCTGCTTGTGGAATGATCCCTCTTGGACATGGCAGCTTGCTCCTGGATCCTGGAGTGTGGAAGCAGAGTGGGTGCTCCCTGTGATCCCCTGGGAGCTGGTTGTGGGGGTGAGGAGCAAGTGCAGAGGAGGCCACGAGGATGCTCAGGGGCTGGAGCCAGGCTGAGAACACTGGGGCTGTTCAGCCTGGAGAAGAGAAGCTGCGTGGAGACCTCAGAGCAGCTTCCAGTGTCTGAAGGGGGCTACAAGGATGCTGGGGAGGGATCTTTCATCAGGGACTGCAGTGATAGGACAAGGGGTGATGGGTTCAGACTGAAACGGGGAGTTCAGGTTGGAGATAAGGCAGAAGCTCTTCCCTGTGAGGGTGCTGAGGCGCTGGCACAGGGTGCCCAGAGAAGCTGTGGCTGCCCCATCCCTGGCAGTGTTCAAGGCCAGGTTGGACACAGGGGCTTGGAGCAAGCTGCTCTATGGAAGGGGTCCCTGCCCGTGGCAGGGGTTGGAACTGGATGAGCTTTAAGGTCCCTTCCAACCCAAACCAGGCTGATTCTATTCTGTGGTTCTATGGATGCAGATCTCCCCGGGCTTTGCTGTGCTCAGGGCAAGCTGGGCTCCTCTTCTGGGCTGGTTGTTGGGTGTCCTCCTCCCCTTGGGCCAGAGCTGTGTGGGGGGAAGCCCAGCTCAGTGTGAGCCTCTGGGGTGCAGTCCCTCAGGGGGTTCTTCACCCCAGAAGGTGCCCCTGGGTAATCCCATTGTGTCTTTTGGCACCCAAGGAATGTGACAGAGGTGACATGAGGGCATTATGTTCCCCTCAATATTCTCCACATAGAACTGTGTGTCTGCAGGGCCAGAAGGGCTTTAGAGCATCTCTGAGGATGTTTGGGAGCATCTCAGGGGAGCAGTTGCTGATGTGGGCAGGGGAACACAGGACTTCCATGTCCCTGCAGCACTGATGCATGTAGAGTTGTGTGTTTCTCCTAGGGGTGAAGGGGATGGTGGTGCCGCAGGCAGTCGGTGGTCCCCAGTCCCTGGTGCAGGCAGGAGAAGCAGCTGCTGCCAAGCCCAAGAAGAGGAAAAAGGACCCAGCACCCGGTGAGCATCAACTGGAGGCTCTGTGGGCTGAGGAAGATGTGGGCTGAAGGCAAAAGCCATTGTGTGGGGTGCCTGTGGAGCCCCCACACTTGTGCCCTGATGCTCTCTTAATCCATCCCTCAGGGGCACAGGCCAGCAGCCTTCTCCCTGCGCAGGACCTGGCTCACAGCAACCCCAGGAGAAGCAGCCTGAAGAAGCCAGCAGTTGCCTCTTCCTCGCTGAAGAGACAAGGTGAGCCTTGGCCACGCATCTCACTGGAGGCTGGGAGCACTCAGGACCAGGTGGATGCCCGGAGCCATTCAGTTCATGCTGTCATAGAATCGTTTAGGTTGGAAAAGACCTTTAAAGATCATCAATTCCAGCCTTAAACTTAACACCCCTGAGGCTCTGATCTCCATTCCCTTTCTCCTGCAGGCTGTCCCCAGCTGCTGGATGAGTCCCAAGTGACCTTCTCCTTCCAGGAGTGGCTGGCCAGTGTCACCGAGCGCATCCACCAAACCATGCATTACCAGTTCGAGGGTACGGCTTTGGGGACCCTTTGGGTGTCAATCCTCTCCCTTCCATGCACAACCTCCATTGTGAAGCTCTTGGCAGTGTTCAAGGCCAAGTTGAACAGAGCAGTGGGCGACATGGTCTAGTGTGAGGTGTCCCTGCCCATGGCAGGGGGTTGGAACTGGATGATCCTAAGGTCCTTTCCAACCCATTTTGATCCTATGAAGTAACTGCTGGCCCCAAGCAGTTGCTTTGAGAAGTTTCTGCCTGCTTTGGGTTGTTCCCCTGAACATGGACTTACTATTGGCAGCCTGGTGCTGGTGCTTATGCTGAGAAGGGAGAAACATCTGAGGGGGATCAGCCCTTTCCAAGCACCATAAGAGCAGTGAGTGTCACACCAGGCAAACCCACACATCCTGCTGTGTGTCACTGTGAGCATCACTGGCCTCCAGCACGCTGCTGGCAGTGAGGGCAGAGGCACAACCTGCTGTGCTTGGCAAAGGGTTGGACTCCATGATCCCAAGAGTCACACCCAGATGTGTTCTTAAAGACAGGGAAGTTGTCACCACCCAGCTTTGCAAACAAGGCCCCATCACTGCACGCCCCAGGCCAGGGCAGACAGGGACATACCAGGACAGCAATGGACACAAGCAGCAGCCTGTGAGCTCTGCAGTGAAGGTGGTCAGATGCTGGAACAGCTGGAGTGTCCCCACTCAGCCCTGCCTCTCCCCTGCCCTCAGCCCTTGTCTTCCCATTCATACCCACACAGGCAAGCCCGAGCCACTGGTGTTCCACATCCCTCAGGCTTTCTTCGAGGCGCTGCAGCAGAGGATCTCCAGTGGGAGCACAAAGAAGAGGCTGCCCAACTCCACCACTGGTAGGGGAGAGCACCCTGCGCTGGGTTAGGGCAGTGTGTGAAGGGGGCTGCAAGGATGCTGGAGAGGGGCTCTTCATCAGGGACTGTAGGGATGGGACAAGGGGTGATGGGTTCAGACTGAAACAGGGGGAGTTCAGGTTGGAGATAAGGCAGAAGTGATTTATGTGAGGGTGCTGAGGCGCTGGCACAGGGTGCCCAGAGAAGCTGTGGCTGCCCCATCCCTGGCAGTGCTCAAGGCCAGGTTGGACACAGGGGCTTGGAGCAAGCTGCTCCAGTGGAAGGGGCCCCTGCCCATGGCAGGGGTTGGAACTGGGTGAGCTTTAAGGTCCCTTCCAACCCAAACTAGCCTGGGATTCAATGCCAAAGGCAGGTAGCTGCAGTCAGGAGCACAAGAGGGGTGCAGAAGAGCACCCCAAGGTCCCAGTGAGCTGCAGCCCCCCCCAGTCCCTCACCACCCTTTTCCCTCCCCACAGCTTTTGTCCGTAAGGACGCTCTCCCCTTGGGCACCTTCTCCAAGTACACGTGGCACATCACCAACGTGCTGCAGGTCAAACAGATCTTCGATACCCCAGAGGTAAGGGGGGAGGCAGCCCCCAGCCCCACCACCTCCCCTTATACCCCCCCAGCCCCTCACCAGCTCCTTCCCTCTCTCTTGGCAGCTACCACTGGAGATCACACGCAGCTTCATCCAGAACCAGGATGGGACCTACGAGGTGTTCAGGTGCCCCAAGGTGGAGGTGGAGAGCATCGCCAAGGCCTATGGGCACCCCAAGAAGCCACCCATCCGGCCCCTGGAGCTGCAGACCTTCCTCAAAGTGGGTGAGTGGGTCAGGCTGGGGGGGGCACAGGCCCTACCCTCCACCACAGAATGGTCTCAGACAACTGAGGTGGTCCCACACCATCTCCAGGAAGAGCAAAAACCTCCCCTCTGTCCCCAGCCGGGGTGGGCACCACCTTCCTCTTCCCCTGCAGGAACCTGCAGAGGCAACCAGTGCACACCCCCAGGGGGGAAAATGCCCCCCAGAACTCACCCAGCCCCTCAAAACTCCACCTTGGCTCCTTCCCCAGGGAGCTGCAGCACAAGAACACGGCACAAGGGGGACACAGGGGCCCCATTTCCTCATCCTTCATCCCTAGAGAAAGCCCCCAAATCTGACCTTGCTCTTCTTCCTCTTCAGCAACCTGCACCCCCCAGAGGAGATGAGCCCCAGACCTCCCCTCCGGGGTCTTGTGCTGCTCCTTCAGGAGCCTGCAACAACACCAAACCCGCACCCCAAAGCCAGCCACGGCTCAGCCTGCACAAAGGGGGACTCCCACTGCGACACCCCCAGCATTAAAGGGGGAGCTCACATTCTCTTACCCTTAAAGGCCCTAAAGCTCTCACCAGCCTCTTCCAGGAACCTGCACCAACACCAACCACCCCAACAGCAACCATCACCACACAAACACCAACACCACAGCACCACCACCGCAGCAATACAAATAACCAACACCACACTACTACCAGCACCACCACTGTCACACCAATACCAATACAACACCATAGCACAAACACCACTCCACCAACACCGCCACCACCACTACCACACCACTACCAACACCATAGTACAAACACCACTACACCGCTACCACTACCACCACCACAACAGTACCAACACTGCTACCACCAATACCCCCACCACACCAATACCAACACCATAGCACAAACACCACTACACCACCACCACACCACTACCAACAGCAGTACTACCAATACCACCACCACCACACCAATACCAACACCATAGCACAAATAACTACACCAACACCACCACCACACCAGTACCAACACTACTACCACCAATACCACCACCACCACACCAATACCAACACCATAGCACAAACACCACTACACCACCACCACACCAGTACCAACAGCAGTACTACCAATACCACCACCACCACACCAATACCAACACCATAGCACAAACACCACTCCACCAACACCATTACCACACCACTACCACCACCACACCACTACCACCACCCCGCCACCTCAAGGGGCACCGGGACCCACACTCTCTCCCTCTCCCCACAGGGAACACATCTCCCACCCAGAAGGAGCCGACCCCCTTCATCATCGAGTGGATCCCCAACATCCTGCCCCAGGCCCGCATCGGGGAGCTCCGCATCAAGTTCCAGTACGGGCACCACGGCAGCCCCCGGCCCAGCGCCCGGCACCGGCCCCCTGGCACCGTGGAGCCGGGCCTGGAGCTCACCCCACTCAGCACCATCCCCTTCTCGTGAGCCCCCCGACAGCACCACGGGGACAGGGCACGGGAGCCCCCACAGAATAAAGCTCACGCTCACCCCATGCCCTGCGCCTCCTGCACCCACCATGGGGGAGGAAAGAGGGGGGGGCTTCACCCAGGCGGGTTTGGGGGCTGAAAGGGACCCCAAGGGTCTCCACACACTGCAGAGCCCAGCAGGAAGAGCTGCAGCACAGCCTGGGAGGAAAGAGGGGCACCCAGGCAGGGCTACCAGCATCCCTGTGAGAGCACAGGGCCCATGGTAAAGCCATCACCACCTCCAAAACAGAGAGGGGGACCCCGTCACCCCATCTCATCCCTTGTTCCATCCATCCCATCCCATCCATCCTCCAGCAGAACCCAGGACTCCCATCTTCATCATGGGGTGGATGCAGGCTGAGGGACTGGCTGGATACAGCTAGGCTCTTTTCCAACCTTGTTGATTCTGTGAGTCTATGGTGGATGGAGAGTGTGGGATGAAGGATGCAGGATGGAGGGATGCAGAGTGGAAGATGTGAGATATGGGATTGAGGGTTTGGTATGAAGGATGTGGGATGGAGGGATGCAGAGTGGAAGATGTGAGATATGGGATTGAGGGTTTGGTATGAAGGATGTGGGATTGAGGGTTTGGTATGAAGGATGCAGGATGGAGGGATGCAGGGTGGAAGATGTGAGATATGGGATTGAGGGTTTGGTATGAAGGATGTGGGATGGAGGGATGCAGAGTGGAAGATGTGAGATATGGGATTGAGGGTTTGGTATGAAGGATGTGGGATTGAGGGTTTGGTATGAAGTATGCAGGATGGAGGGATGCAGGGTGGAAGATGTGAGATATGGGATTGAGGGTTTGGTATGAAGGATGTGGGATTGAGGGTTTGGTATGAAGGATGCAGGATGGAGGGATGCAGAGCGGAAGATGTGAGATATGGGACTGAGGGATTGGTATGAAGGATGAGGGATGGAGGGATGCAGAGTGGAAGATGTGAGATATGGGATTGAGGGTTTGGTATGAAGGATGTGGGATGGAGGGATGCAGAGTGGAAGATGTGAGATACGGGATTGAGGGTTTGGTATGAAGGATACAGGATGGAGGGATGCAGGGTGGAAGATGTGAGATATGGGACTGAGGGTTTGGTATGAAGGATGTGGGATGGAGGGATGCAGAGTGGAAGATGTGAGATACGGGATTGAGGGTTTGGTATGAAGGATACAGGATGGAGGGATGCAGGGTGGAAGATGTGAGATATGGGACTGAGGGTTTGGTATGAAGGATGTGGGATGGAGGGATGCAGAGTGGAAGATGTGAGATACGGGATTGAGGGTTTGGTATGAAGGATACAGGATGGAGGGATGCAGAGTGGAAGATGTGAGATACGGGATTGAGGGTTTGGTATGAAGGATGCAGGATGGAGGGATGCAGAGTGGAAGATGTGAGATATGGGATGGAGGGATGCAGAGTGGAAGATGTGAGATACGGGATTGAGGGTTTGGTATGAAGGATGTGGGATGGAGGGATGCAGAGTGGAAGATGTGAGATATGGGATTGAGGGTTTGGTATGAAGGATGCAGGACAGAGGATGCACTGGGAAGGGTGCAGGATGCAGGATGCTTCCTGCAGGTGCAAGGTATGGCAACAGATGGAGCCTGCCCATGGCAGCTCCATACAGGAACTGTGGCCATTACCCAGGACAACTCCATGGGGCTGGAATCAAGGGGCTGAGCCCTGACACAGGTCAGTGCCTGCCCTGCTTGTCCCCTGCTTTCCAAAGCAGCAGAGACTGCATTCAGGGATGGGCATGGGGACCTAAACCCCAGGACAACCCCACACCATAGGGAAAGCCCCAGACCCTTCCAGCAGCAGCAAAGCTCTGTCCTGTTGGGTACCAAAATGGGATGGAGGCAGCGGGATAGGGAAGGGGAGATGGAGGCAGCAGGATGGGGAAGGGAGGGATGGAGGCAGTGGGATAGGAAAGGGAGGGATGGAGAAGGGAGAGATGGAGGCAGCAGGATAGGGAAAGGTGGGATGGAGAAGGGAGAGATGGAGGCGGTGGGATGGGGAAGGGCAGGATGGAGGCAGCGGGATGGGGAAGGGAGGGATGGAGGCAGCAGGATAGGGAAGAGTGGGATGGGGAAGGAGAGATGGAGGCAGCAGGATGGAGAAGGGAGGGATGGAGGCAGTGGGATAGGAAAGGGAGGGATGGAGTCAGCGGGATGGGGAAGGGAGGGATGGAGAAGGGAGAGATGGAGGCAGCAGGACGGGGAAGGGAGGGATGGAGGCAATGGGATGGAGAAGGGAGAGATGGAGGCAGTGGGATGGGGAAGGAGTGGGATGGGGATGGGATGGGATGGGAAGGGAGAGATGGAGGCAGTGGGATGGGGAAAGGAGGGATGGAGAAGGGAGAGATGGAGAAGGGAGAGATGGAGGCAGCGGGATGGAGAAGGGAGAGATGGAGGCAGCGGGATGGGGAAGGGAGGGATGGAGGCAGCAGGATGGGGAAGGGAGAGATGGAGGCAGTGGGATGGGGAAAGGAGGGATGGAGGCAGTGGGATGGAGAAGGGAGAGATGGAGGCAGTGGGATGGGGAAAGGAGGGATGGAGGCGGCGGGATGGAGAAGGGAGAGATGGAGGCAGTGGGATGGAGAAGGGAGAGATGGAGGCAGTGGGATGGGGAAAGGAGGGATGGAGGCGGCGGGATGGGAGAAGGGAGAGGGAGAGATGGAGGCAGCAGAGATGGAGGCAGCAGGATGGGGAAGGGAGGGATGGAGGCAATGGGATGGAGAAGGGAGAGATGGAGGCGGTGGGATGGGGAAGGGAGGGATGGAGGCAGCAGGATAGGGAAGAGTGGGATGGAGAAGGGAGAGATGGAGGCAGCAGGATGGAGAAGGGAGGGATGGAGGCAGCGGGATGGAGGCACAAGGTTCTCTGTCATCCTGCAATAATTTATTCTCTAACAACAGTCAGAACAGTCCAACGAGACAGAATTACCCCTGTACCCAGCAAACGCCTGCTCCAACACGTGCTCCAACAGGCGCCATCAAAAAAGCACCATCAGATGGTCCTGACACAGGACTGGGGATGACAACGGGGTATGTACAGCAGGACCAGAACGGCTGGAAACACAATTCCCATTCTCCCAGCTGGCGGAGCCAGAGCGGGATCGGCTTCTCGGGAAGCAAAAAGATGAAATGAATGCAACAGAAAAGGTGGAAAAGCACCAAATGTGACCCCCAAACAAAAGCCCAACAAACCCCAACCCAACGCTGCGATGCTTCTTGGTGAGGGTGTTCCAATGGCTCACGGGCTGGAGAAAGCAAGAGGATGAAACTAACCTTGTGGCTTTCAGCAGTGAGGAGGTGATGATTCCCAGGAAGCACAGGGCTTGGATACAGTGGTTTTCCTCGTGTCCAGCCCCAAAACGGCTCCAAACAAAGGTCCTAACCCATTGCTACAGGGGGGGACAAACCAGGCAGCAAAGCACCACTTCCTCTGGAGAGACCCCCCCCCGTTCCCTGCCTGGAATTGGGTCTCACCTCCCTTAATGGTGGTTTGGGATGAGGAAAAAAAAAAGGCAAAAGGAAACTAACCCAAAAAAGCGTGTTTTCAACCCAGGTCTGTGCCACGACCATCGCAAACGTGGGGCGAGCGAGCAGCTCCTCGCCCCCTCTTGCGAATCCCCATCTACGCAAGTGTCCTACCTGCAGCTTAGTTCTTAGGAATGCTGGTGGATCAGTGAATTCCAAGGAAAAGGCTGGCAAAGAGGGGACCTGGAGAGACCCAGAGCCGCTGCAGACGGGCCCGGCTGCTCACCAGGATTCCAGCGCCGCGTTTCCAGCCCCATTCCAGGTTAGTGCATCCGTTTGGAGGGTTCCTGTTTCTCTTTGCTCCCAGGCCGGAGTGGGATCATCCCAACAGTGCAAAGGTCTGGTACTTGGTAGGGATAGAAAGAAGAGGGCAAGAAGGTGGAGGGTAACAGACACAGCACTGAGAGAAGCAGTAAGTGATGCTGAGCTGAAACCTTGAGACTCAAAACCTCAACTTCTTCCTACCTCCCATTCAACCCTTCCCTGCTCAGAGGTAGTGCGATCCGGAGCTCCATTGGGAATGCCAAGGTGGTTCCAGAAGAGGGCAAGGGAGGGCTCTTGGCAAACAAAGGGCTGATATTCCACTTCCTTTTATTGTGCTTTGCCACTTTCTGCCTTGAAAGCTCAGGATAGCCAAGGCTGGATGCTGGGATTGGGGAATGCCGATGCTGAAGGCATCCGGGTCCATGCTGGATGCTGGATGTTGGAAAACTCCAGATGCTTAAAACCAAATGGTTTTGGGTTTGGGTTTGGGTTTCCTCTCTTAAAACCCAGCAGAAAGAGCTGAGATTTGGGAGACTGCAGTGATTTGGCAGCTCTGTCCCCCATCCTCCCACTGCTCAGAGGCTTCAAGTGATCCAAACCCAGATTTGGGATGTTAGTAAGGAATAAAAAGGAAATAAACCAGGAATTGAGTTGGATTTTCTCCATTTCCCTGCGCTTTGGAGGCTTCACTTGGAGAAATCCTGGAAGAACGAAGTGGTTCCTTGCCCAATGCTGGAGCCCAACAGGGATCGAGAGGTTTGCTGAGAGGTGGAAAAGACCTTTGCCTGGCTCGAGGAGAAAAGGAATACTTCCATTAGCAGACCCCTACGTGTAAAGTATCCACAACATCCATAAAAGCACAAAGTCCTAAGAAGGTCACCTCCAGAACACGGGAAAATGAACAAACTGCTTATAGCTCCTGTGCTCTCTGTGCTTTCTAACTGGGGCCCTGGGTCCTTCTTGGCATGTTCAGGTTTGTGTCCCTGAAGGCAGCGACCAAAATCCTCCAGGAGCCCCTTGGAGTGCCCAGGAGATCGCTGCTGGATGGAGAAGTGCTTGGGATGGGCTGGTTATTGCTGAGCCATCAACCACAGCGGCTTATTGTGCGAGACACGAGGCATCCTCTGGGGGGGGGGTTGTGCTAAAGGCATGGAGGTAATCTCTGTTCATCTCTCCGAGGTAGAAAAACGTCTTGTCCCAGAGACAAGAAGGGCGGAAAAGGGAATTCCAGGAGCCTGGAACAGCGCCGTTGCAGCCACGAGGGATGGGGACAGTTTGCGCTGTTTGGTTTTGGGTAGGACACAAAACCTCCCAGAATGAAAGCATCCGACCTGAGAAGGGTGCTAAGGACCCACAGCTCCCCGAGCAGCATTCCTGCTGTGAGGAATTGGCTCTGGGAACGCGGCAAGGCTGGGCTGTATATGGCTGTACTGCTCCCCTGAATATTTAGAGTCGGTGGGGACAAGCCTCCCGACTAACACTGGCAGTGCAATCCCAAGACACAACTCGCCTCCATTCCCCCATGGATCTAAACTACAGGAGTGCCTGGCTCCCAAAACCCTCTACATTTGGGCCCTGCCATCAACTACTGGGATGTGATGTCTCCAGGCAAATATGGAGTAGATCCTAAATACCAGGCAGTGACAGCACCACGGAGGGGTTTGGAGGTTGCTGTTACTGCTGTGATACCCTCAGGTGCTTCCAAATGCGGCTGGAATGTGGGAATCTCATAGAGAGGAGTTTCTAGATGGGAACTGGAGGCACTCACCCCCCACAGCCCCAAGTGGCATTTTGGGACTCGAGTTCCAAACAGTTTGGCTTCCTTTCGGTCGGTGCTCCATGAAGGCTCTTGGATGTGCAAGAGAAGGATGGGAAGGGCCCGGTGTGCTACCTAACAGGATCCAACGGGAAAGAGCCAGGGGTGAAACAGCCACGGGAGTTGCTTCTTATGGCCCAAGAGAGGGTTTGCAGTCGCTCTGCAGCTCCAGCCTCTTGACGCCGGAGCTGGAATACCCCTCGTCGCTGCAGGCGCTCCGCAGGCTCCCCCTCTCATCCGAGTCGCTGGGGCTGCTGCTGCTCCAGTCGAGGTCTGCAGGGAGGTCGTCCGTGCTCTCCACATCCACGTCCAGCTCCTCTGCAGGAGGAGCAGGGTTACAGCACGGCCGGGCAGAGCTCCCACCCCCTCCATCCCGAGCGCCCGGTCCCACCTCTATCCCAGTCGGAGCGCTCGGAGGAGACGGTGGAGCCGATGCTGTCCATCCTTATCCTCCCCATGCCCAGCCTCGCCAGCCGCCTCTTGAGGTGCCGCTGCTCCCGCTGCAGCTGCTCTATCTGGTGCGTGGCTTTCCTGTCGTCGTCTTCAAGCTTCTGCAGGGGAGGAGAGGGAGAGAAGGCAGCCTGAGATCCCAGCCTGATCCTCAGATCCCAGCCTGATCCTCAGACCCCAGCCTGATCCTGAGCTCCCAGCCTGATCCTCAGATCCCAGCCTGATCCTGAGATCCCAGCCTGATCCTGAGATCCCAGCCTGATCCTCAGATCCCAGCCTGATCCTGATGATCCCAGCCTGATCCTGAGCTCCCAGCCTGATCCTGAGCTCCCAGCCTGATCCTGATGATCCCAGCCTGATCCTGAGCTCCCAGCCTGATCCTGAGATCCCAGCCTGATCCTGATGATCCCAGCCTGATCCTGAGCTCCCAGCCTGATCCTGAGCTCCCAGCCTGATCCTCAGATCCCAACCTGATCCTGAGCTCCCAACCTGATCCTGAGCTCCCAGCCTGATCCTGAGCTCCCAGCCTGATCCTGATGATCCCAGCCTGTTCCTGAGCTCCCAGCCTGATCCTGAGCTCCCAGCCTGATCCTGAGCTCCCAGCCTGATCCTCAGATCCTAGCCTGATCCTGAGATCCCAGTCTGATCCTGATGATCCCAGCCTGATCCTCAGATCCCAGCCTGATCCTGAGCTCCCAGCCTGATCCTGATGATCCCAGCCTGTTCCTGAGCTCCCAGCCTGTTCCTGAGCTCCCAGCCTGACCCTGAGCTCCCAGCCTGTTCCTGAGCTCCCAGCCTGATCCTGAGCTCTCAGCCTCCAGCCACATATGAAATGTCCCTTTTGCTCCCCAAGCCACCTAAACACAGCCACCATCAGCTTCTGAGAGGCTCCCTGGCTTCAACACGGGACGTCAAGCCCATGGAATCAACCAGGTTGGAAAGGAGCTTTGAGCTCATCCAGCCCAACCATTCCCAGCACTGCCAAGGCCACCACTGACCCATGGCACTGAGGCCTCGACTCCACACTGTGTGAACACTTGCAGGGATGGTGACTGCAGCCCTGCCCTGGGATGTTTGGTTCAACTTCAATCCACGAGGATGCTCAGGGGCTGGAGCAGCTCCCGTATGGAGCCAGGCTGAGAACATTGGGGCTGGAGAAGAGAAGCTGCGTGGAGACCTCAGAGCAGCTTCCAGTGTCTGAAGGGGGCTACAAGGATGCTGGAGAGGGGCTCTTCATCAGGGACTGTAGGGATGGGACAAGGGGTGATGGGTTCAAACTGAAACAGGGGATGTTCAGGTTGGAGATAAGGCAGAAGCTGTTCCCTGTGAGGGTGCTGAGGCGCTGGCACAGGGTGCCCAGAGAAGCTGTGGCTGCCCCATCCCTGGCAGTGTTCAAGGCCAGGCTGGACACAGGGGCTTGGAGCAAGCTGCTCCAGTGGAAGGGGTCCCTGCCCGTGGCAGGGGTTGGAGCTGGATGAGCTTTAAGGTCCCTTCCAACCCAAACCAGGCTGGGGTTCTATGACTGCATCTCCACAGTGGGTGGGTTCAGCAGCACCAAAGAAGCCCGTGCTCACCTTGATGTACAATTTGGCCTTCCTCAGCAGGCTCAGCGTGGTGTGCCTGCTGTCCTTGGGCCCGAGCGGGACCTGCCTCTTCAGCTTCTCCAAGCAGAGCCGCAGGTGAGCTCGCCTGCAGGCAGATCACAACAGAGCCATCAGGTTCCCACTTGGGAGCGCTTCCGGATCTGGATCCATCACCTTGGCACACAGTGACCACAAAACCAGGTCCCTGAGGGATCACCGGCCCTGAACATCCCCAGGCTCCTCAGGCACCCGGAATCCCTCCCTCTGTGTGTGACACCCAGACTGGCTGCAGCAACACGAACCCTTTACCACTGCCAAGGGGAAGGCTGGCTCCTCCAGGAGGTCCCTTCCTCCATGGAGAACCCATCCTTGCAACACCCACCTTCAATCCACACCATCAGCACAGGCAGCTGTGAGCTGGGGTTTGGCCAAGTTCCTGCCCTGTCTTGTTTGGGTGTGCGAGGGGTAAAGAGGCACCTGCCTGCACAAAGGAACTCCTGAGCTCCAGTGCAAACAGAACACGAGGTCCTTGCTCCTAAGCACTGATGGGCTCAGGGATGAGAAGTGATTGAGAGCAGCCCAGGAGAAGGACTTGGAGGGGGGGTTGGTCAATGAGAAGCTCCCCATGACCCAGCTTGAGCCCAGAGCCCCCCACCACCACCATGTGCAGGGCTGCACCCCCAGAGTGTGAGCAGCAGCTCAGGGAGGGGATCCTGCCCCTCTGCTGTGTGAAGGGAAGACCTGAGAGCAGCTCCAGTGCAGGAAACCTGGAGAGGGGCTTTGGCCAAGGGCCTGCAGGGACAGGCCAAGGGGAATGGCTTTAACCTGCCCGAGGGGAGACTGAGATGAGCTCTTAGGCAGAAGCTCTTCCCTGTGAGGGTGCTGAGGCGCTGGCACAGGGTGCCCAGAGAAGCTGTGGCTGCCCCATCCCTGGCAGTGCTCAAGGCCAGGTTGGACACAGGGGCTTGGAGCAAGCTGCTCCAGTGGAAGGGGTCCCTGCCCGTGGCAGGGGTTGGAGCTGGAGGAGCTTTAAGGTCCCTTTCAACCCAAACCAGGCTGGGATTGACGGCCCCCAGTACTACACAACCTGGGGCTTCCGCTCCAAAGCTAGAGGCACACACACAGACACAGGCACAGACCCATTTGTGCCCAGTTCCCACTGGGATGTAACAGCAGAAGGAAAACCTCAAAGGATTCATTTCCTGAGCACAAGAACCTCCCAAGCCCATGGGCTCATTTCATTGTGCAATCCCTTATACCCCATGAGATATCCATCTGCCCATCACTGCTCCCGGTGCCAGCCAAGGCTTGACCACCACAGGATGGGATTAAGGTATTAAGCAAAGGAGGGTGTTTAATCCCTGCCTGGATTGAAGCTCAGCTTCCCAACCTGTTCACAGAATCACGGAATCAACCAGCTTGGAAAAGAGCTTCAGGATCATCCAGTCCAACCATTCCCAGCCCTGCCAAGGCCACCACTGACCCATAGCACCGAGGGTGTGTGAACACTTGCAGGGATGGTGACTGCAGCCCTGCCCTGGGCAGCCTGTTCCAATGCCTGAGCACCCTCTGGGCAAGGAATTGTTCCTCAGCTCCATCTAAACCTGCCCTGGTGCAGCTTGAGGCCGTTTCCTCTTGTCCCATCCCTTGGTCCTTGGGAGCCCCCTCCTGGCTCCATCCTCCTGTCAGGCAGTTGGACAGAAGGGATGGGAAGGACGGAGCACTCAGCACCCACTTGTGCAATGAACCAACACGATTTCAACACAGCTCTGCTCTACCCAAGGCAGGCGGGTGCCAGGGGATGCCACTTGGTGGCCACTTTATGCAGCTGCCTTATCCCTGCCCTCCCGCTCTGCATCCCAGCACCTCCCTGGTTCCCAACCCCTGGAAGAGCAGCACTTCACCCAAACCCTTACCTGTTCTTTTCCATCTCACTGTGTGTCGACCTGGAAGAGAAAGAACCACTCATTAACTCCTGTCTGACTGGGGACACCACCATGAGGATCAACAGGCCCGTCTTCATCAACATTCCCTGGAAAACTGAAAACCTTGGAGCTTCCAGAGCCACTTGGTACCCTGGGGACAGTGAAAGCAGCACAAAGGGATGCAGATGGCTCAATATAATGGAGAAATTCCAGGAGAACTGGCAGTGAAAGGCTCTGGGAGCGCTGGTTTGCCCCAGAGCCTGATCCTGAAGGGAAAATAAGGGATGCCCCAAAGACACTCGCTGAAGTCTTCATCACCAGCAGCATTTTGGGATGCTTGGGAAGCCTTTCTGATGCTCATCCCGCCTCCTTGGGATTTGCTTCCTGGTGGCACAGCTTGAAGCAACCTGATCCCAAAGAGTCCAGAATCACTCAATCCCAATGGAGAAGCCTCTCGCTTAGACAGGCCTTATCCTGACACGCAAGGGAATGGCATCTGCAAGCAGCCAGGAAGGACTCAGGTCTTTGGCTCCCGTGGGATCTCTCCATGACACTTCCCTCTGGATAAAATCCCCCCCCAAGCCTTTCAGCACTGCTTGCAAACCTCATGACTGTGGTGAAACCAAGCTTTTCCCTTGGTCATAAAGCAGAGAATCCCAGAATCCCAGCCTGGTTTGGGTTGGAAAGGACCTTAAAGCTCACCCAGCTCCAACCCCTGCCCCGGGCAGGGACACCTCCCACTGGAGCAGCTTGCTCCAAGCAAAAGCTTTGCTTGGCTTTAAGTGCAGAACAAGCTCCAAATCTTCCAGAAGGGGAATTTGGAGCCTGGGTAGGCTCACAAACACCACGGATCCCCTCAGAACCTGCTTGAGATGAGACCGAGAGACCTCAAGCTGCCTCCTAATGGGTGATGGCAGGAGGGAGAAGGAAACATCGCTTGGGATTGAGGGTCGGAAGCGAGCTCAGGGGGTGTTCCAGGAGGTGTTTGCTGCTATAGCACCTCTCAAAGGTCCAGCCCTCGGTGCTGGGGTGCTCCCAAGCAGGAGGATGTGACAGAGCTGGTGCTCCCCCCTTGGCAAACAGCCTCTAAAGCAGGCAGCAATGGGCTCCCGGTGACTGTCGGGATGGACCTGCTCAGGCTCTGCTCTGCTCAATGAGCTCTCCCTTGTTTCAACGGGCACTTCCCGGTGCAGAGGCAGCATTCCAGGGCTCAGCCCTCCCCGGGCTCAGCTGGTGATGACCCTGAATCAGCCACAGTGGGCGCTGGAAAGGCAGAAGGGAGCAGAGCAACTCCAAGGACACAGAAACTGGCTCCAAGGTTTTCCAAGGTTTCTGTTGCACAAACCAGGGGGTAAAGCAATCAGTCCGCAATCCCGGCAGGAATAATGGAATACTGCCTGGAAAAGATGTAACCCCCAGGCTGGCAGGGTTACAACTGCTTGGAGCTCGGACAGGAGGTGTTGTGGTATTCAACATCACTGAATTCCAGCTTGGGAAGGAAGGGACCTTAAAGCTCATCCAGCTCCAACCCCTGCCACGGGCAGGGACACCTTCCACTGGAGCAGCTTGCTCCAAGCCCCTGTGTCCAACCTGGCCTTGAACACTGCCAGGGATGGGGCAGCCACAGCTTCTCTGGGCACCCTGTGCCAGCGCCTCAGCACCCTCACAGGGAACAGCTTCTGCCTTATCTCCAACCTGAACCTCCCCAGTTTCAGTCTGAACCCATCACCCCTTGTCCCATCCCTACAGTCCCTGATGAAGAGCCCCTCTCCAGCATCCTTGTAGCCCCCTTCAGACACTGGAAGCTGCTCTGAGCTCTCCACGCAGCTTCTCTTCTCCAGCCCCAATGTTCTCAGCCTGGCTCCATACGGGAGCTGCTCCAGCCCCTGAGCATCCCCATGGCCTCCTCTGCACTTGCTCCCACAGCTCCATGTCCTTATGTTGAGGACTCCAGAACAGCGAGGGTGAACCCGTGTTGAGGCTCTGGATGGATTCTGAGGAGGATAACTGAGGAATTCCCCAGGAAAGCAGCACTCAGGGATTGAATCCAGCCCTGAGCATGGTTTCCCTTCCCAAGCTTCAGCAGCGCATGCCTGAAACCAAAAGCCCAACTTCCCCATTCCCTGCAGCAAACCCTCCCGCCACGTCAGACACTTGCATGTTTCCAACCCCAACTTCCCCAAGGCAGGAGATTGCCCCTCACATCCCACCGGGATGCTCCCGAAGGACCGGCCCAGCCTGGGGCTTTGGGTGCTGATGGGGACCCATTGATGGAGCTGTGAAGGGGATAGAGGGGAGGGATATGGGGCTTTGTGAGGGCAGAGCCCCAGCACCCAGGGACAGGAGGGTCCCATCCAGCCCTGCCGGGCACCCCATAGCAGTGGAATGTCACCCTGCTCAGTCACACGGTGACAGGTGAGTCCCCATCTGGTCACACACCCCATGACAGTGGTGCTGGAGCCTCAGCACCCCTGTGACAGGAGCAACCCCCCAGGACCTCACTGTATCCCAAGCACCCAGTGACAGCAGGATGTAACCCATCTTGGTCACTTGGTGACCAGGGAGTCCCCATCTGGTCACACACCCCATGACAGCGGTGCTGGAGCCTCAGCACCCCTGTGACAGGAGCAACCCCTCAGGACCCCACTGCATCCCAAGCACCCAGTGACAGGAGGGTGCCCCATGGCAGCAGGATGTAACCCAGCTTGGTCACTTGGTGACAGGTGAGTCCCCATGTGGTCACACACCCCATGACAGCGGTACTGGAGCCTCAGCACCCCTGTGACAGGAGCAACCCCTCAGGACCTCACTGCATCCCAAGCACCCAGTGACAGGAGGGTGCCCCATGGCAGCAGGATGTAACCCATCTTGGTCACTTGGTGACCAGGGAGTCCCCATGTGGTCACACACCCCATGACAGCGGTACTGGAGCCTCAGCACCCCTGTGACAGGAGCAACCCCTCAGGACCCCACTGCACCCCAAGCACCCAGTGACAGCAGGATGTGACCCACCTTGGTCACTGGGTGACAGGGAAGTCCCCATCCGCTCACACACCCCCTGACATGGGTACTGGGCCCTCAGCACCGCACTGACAGCAGGGTCCCCCCCGACACCCCCACGCACCCACTGCACTGGGCCCGGCCGCAGGACCCCCCCCCCAACTTTATGCCTGCCTGACCCCCATCCTCAACCCCCGCCCCCCGCCGTTACCTGCCGCCGCCTCCGCCGCTCCTCCTCGGGGCCTTGGCGCGGCGCTGCCCGGCCTCCCCGTCCTTCCCGCCGGGCAGCAGCGACGCGTACCCGTGCTCGGCTTCTGAGGAGACACAACCGGTGAGGGCCGGCGGGGCCCGGGGGGGGTGCCCGAGGGGGACGGCAGGGGGCAGCGGTACCTCGCTCCCGGCGCTCCAGGTACTCGGCGGCCTCCAGCAGCAGCCGGATGCCGACCCCGCCGCAGGCCGCCATTGCCTGAGGGGAGGGCGAGGCCCGGCCGGGACCGGCGGCGGCGGCGGAGGAGCAACGGCGGCTGTGTCCGCCTCAACCGGCCGCTCCGCCAGGCCCCGCCCCCGGCGGCCGCTCATTGGTGGAAGCCCCACCGGCGGCGTTGCTCATTGGAGGACGCCTGGAGGACGCCCCGCCCAACACCACCACCACGAGACGGCGGGGTGTTTGCCCCTCAAGCCCCGCCTCCCTCGCGCTGCCATTGGAGGAGCGCGCCACGCCGTCTGGCCCCCGTTGGACACGCCCACCCGGCCGCCTCGCCCTATTGGGAGGCGCGAGAAGCCGCACCTCGCCAATGGCGAGGCCGCAAGAGATAAAAGGGGCGGGGCCTCAGCTGCAAGTGATGCTCGTTAGCGAAGGGCGTTAATTACCGGAGGGCGGCAGCGGCGCAGGGCGCTCGCATGCAGCAAACAGCAGCCAGGCTGTCCAAATAAGCCAAAAAAGGGTTTTTTCCCCCGAGTTTGAGGGTCTCAATGAGGTGCTGTTGCGGCCCCACGTGGTCTGATTGAGTTCTAGAAGGTTCTAATTGAAGACTACGAAAGTAAGAATTAAAAGTCCTAATATTTACACCGGGTTTTATTGAAATGCCACAAAAGAACAGGGAAAATACGATGGAATCCCAGCGAGGGACGACCCATGGGGGGTATCGTAATGACAAATAATGAGGGATTCCAGGACGTGCTGATGGATTTGTTGGGAATAATCCCAAATCCCTCCAAAATCCGGGCTCCAGGAAGGGAAATCCCGCTCGGTGCCAGCGCAGCCTCAAGCAATGAAATCCAGGGGTCTGTTGAATCCTCCTTTCCTGTTCATGTACTGCCTGTGGACGGAGGGAAAGAACAGTCATCAGCAAATCCACATGGAAACACCTTTGATGGTACCCAGCAGGAATGGAATTCCCTGCGGATTTACACACACAAGGGCAGGAACCCTCCCACCAAGGAAGCGCCAGGGTTGCTTGAGGACCCCGGTGGAATGTCCCATTGGGATTCCCAACTGGAAAAAGGAAAGCCTTGCAATGCACAAACCTGTATTTCCTCTTCTGCGACACGTTGATGGCGTACGCGTTCGCGGCGCCGTCCACCTTCTTCCCCTGCAAGGGATAAAGTAAAAAGAGGTCCTAAAACTATACAGGGCCTGGAGCACAAGTGTGATGGGGAATGGCTGAGGGACCTGGGGAGTTCAGATGGAGAAGAGAAGGCTCAGGGGGGGCCTGATGGCTCCCTACAACTGCCTGACAGGAGGATGGAGCCTGGAGGGGCTGGGCTCTGCTCCCAAGGAACAAGGGATGGGACAAGAGGAAACAGCCTCAAGCTGCACCAGGGCAGGTTTAGATGGAGCTGAGGAACAATTCCTTGCCCAGAGGGTGCTCAGGCATTGGAACAGGCTGCCCAGGGCAGGGCTGCAGTCACCGGCCCTGCAAGTGTTCACACACCCTCAGTACCATGGGTCAGTGGTGGCCTTGGCAGGGCTGGGAAGGGTTGGACTGGATGAGCTTAAAGCTCTTTCCCAGCCTGGATGATTCCACGATTCTGTTCTATGAGTATCCCCCCAAAAGGGCACAATGGCTGCATCAGAGGTGGCTGCAGGCTCCATCGTGCTCATCCACACTCACTTTTGTTGTGTCAAAGGAGGCAAAGCCCATCATTTTCATCATCTCGATCTCCTCTTCCGTCTTGCCCTGCAGATCCTCCTCTGCCAAGGCAATGGAATGAAAGAGCTGGATAAAAGCAGCCATCAGGCTGTGACAAGAGCACGTTAAAGCAGCACCAATCCCAGCCTCACTGGGGCCATATTTAAAGAGGAAACCCCGCTTCCCTTACCCGTGATCTGCCGCTCTTTGCCTTTGGAGTCTTTTATCTCCTTCTTCTCCTCGTCCCGCCTCTCCTTGAGCCGCGGGGGGGAGGACGAGCTGGAGCGGTGCCGTCGCGGTGACCTGACGTTACAAAGGCAGGCGGGTTCGCGCCGTCCCCGCCACGTTATCCCCATCCCGCTTCCCGGCGCCGCCCCGCAGCGAGCCTCAGCCGGGCTCATCCCAGCCTCTTACCTGGAGCGTCGCCGGTGCGGGGAGCGAGAGCGGCTCCGCCTCCGGTCCCTATCCCGCGAGCGCGATCGCTCCCTGCGCCGCCGCTCCCTGTCCCGGGAGGCGGATCGGGAACGCCTGCGTTCTGCGATGGGAAAAGCCGGGGTCAGTTCCTGCTTCCTCAGCCCTCCTGGGGGCAAACCCCAATGACAGGACCCCATAGGAGCCAGGCTGAGAGCATTGGGGCTGGAGATGAGAAGCTGCGTGGAGAGCTCAGAGCAGCTTCCAGTGTCTGAAGGGGGCTACAAGGATGCTGGAGAGGGGCTCTTCATCAGGGACTGTAGGGATAGGACAAGGGGTGATGGGTTCAGACTGAAACAGGGGGAGTTCAGGTTGGAGATAAGGAAGAAGTGATTTATGTGAGGGTGCTGAGGCGCTGGCACAGGGTGCCCAGAGAAGCTGTGGCTGCCCCATCCCTGGCAGTGCTCAAGGCCAGGTTGGACACAGGGGCTTGGAGCAAGCTGCTCCAGTGGAAGGGGTCCCTGCCCGTGGCAGGGGCTGGACCTGGATGAGCTTTAAGCTCCCTTCATCCCCACCCAGGCTGAGACCCTGTGCAGTGACAGCTCCCATCCGGACACCCCACAACCAGCCCCGCTGGCCCCACACATCCCCACCAGCACCCACAGCGGCCGCAGTGGCGGCAAGAACCCCCTTCCCCAGCCCTGGCCGCGCTCACCCGCCCGCGGACCGCTGATGCGTGCGGCAGGAGCAGGAGGATAACGGGGCCCACCGCGGCCTCACCCCGCTCACCGCTGCCCATGGGCCGGGGGAAGACGCAGGGCCCGGCCCTACCCCCGGTTCCTCGCCCGCATCCGTGCATCGCCCCCCGGGGCCCGGCCTCTACCCGCTCCCGGAGCCCCCAACCCGATCCCGGTCCCGACCCTGACCCCGATCCCGATCCCGATCCCGATCCCGATCCCGGTCCCGGTCCCCTCCTCACCGCGCCGCGGCGGCGACCGGGAGCGGCTGCGGCCCATGGCCGCCCCTCAGCGCCTTCACTTCCGGCTCCCCCGGCAACCGGTGCCGCCGCCTTTTGGTTCCGCAGCCAAAACGTTCCGCCCCCTCTCCCTCCGTACGCCCCACGGCAACGGGGCGGGTGTGAGCCCCAGCCCCACAACCCCAGCCCCACAACCCCAGCCTTCCGCCCCCCCCCCGAAGCTCCGCAGCCCTGGAGGTGCCAAACACGGGGTTTATTTACACACAGCGATTGTCGGACACCGGCGCTTGCCCTCCCCTTGCTCCCCGCAATGGCAGAGCCCCCTCTGGGCTTCATCACCCGCATCCTCGATGGGACCCTCCCCACTCCATAGAACCCCATCATCATCATCATCGCCCACGTTGGAACTGGCCTCTCCTCTTCCATGGGGATGCAGGCGTGAAGGGGGCAGCAATGGGCACCCCTTGGAGCAATGGTTTGCATCCAGGGATGCGTTCCCGGTTCCCTGCCACGAGATTCCCACATCCCGCGGCTGGAAGGAGAAGGAAACAGCAAACCAATGGGCTGCAATAGGGGATAAAACGCTGGTAGGGGGTAGAGGGAGAGTTTTCCATGTTATCCAGAGGATGGAATGGGCCCAGGGATGCCCTGTCAAGTCAGGTCACTGTAACCCTGTATCTGCAGCGAGGACCAGCATCATGGTGGCATCTATTTGACCCGCTGAAGGCATCAGTACCTCTTGCTTCCCTATGCTGCGGGAGATGCTTAACGCACCCCAGGATTCCAAGTGGGGAAATAGATCCCTGTCTCCTCTAAAAACCCCTGGAGAAAAGGAATTGCGCAGCCCATGGATACAGAGCAGCGCAGGAGGGGGGCGGCAGTGTTATAATGAACCAACCCGAGAGGCAGCACAGCCATCCCTATGGCGGTTTGTGGCTTGGGACATGCAGGCTCCATGGCAAAGGGGCCCCAAAGAGCTTTGGAACCAGTGGCAGTTAACAACATCCCATGGGAAATGGGTACGGAGCTGCGGGGGGCATCTCAAAGGCTGATATAAAGGTGATGGGCATCTGCTTATCCTCGTGGATGGTGAATGTGGGAGCTCAGGGTCCCCTCTATTGAACCCTGGGCCTGATGTTTTACTCTCCAACTCACTCGCCCTGCGAGGAAAACCCATCCTGCATTCCCAAACCTCCTCCCTTTGGCTTTCTGCTCTTCCAGAAGGGAAAACAAAAGCCAAGAGCAAAAAGGCTTTGAAAACGTGGTGGTGGCCTGTGGGAATATGGGACTGGGGTGAGGAAACGCAGAGCCCATGGATCCAGGACCCGGAGGAAGCCCTGTCCCCATGAAGATGGCAAATCCCTGTGTGTTGGAGGAGGATAGGGGCTGATCCATTGGTTTTGTCCCCTTAATACCAGCATTGGAGCAGCATCAGGGCAAAGCATCGCTGGGTCTCGTCTTCCCTTTGGGCACGGCCGGGAGGTTGGAATGATGGTCATGTCGCTGTATGGAGAGCTGGAGGTGAGGCTGGGAGGCAAGGAAACAACCAGGGAGGAGTGCTTGGAATTCCAGAGCTCGGCAAAAGCACGTGGATGGTGTCGGCGTGGCACAACCAGTGGTGACGGGGCGATGGGGACGGTGGCATCGGCAGTGAGGTGGCAGCATCTTCATCCCGAAGTAGCACTTAGTGAAGTTTTGCTCAGTTTTAGTAGCACAGACCCTTCCCAGAGGCTCCTTTTCCTTCTCCCTTCTCCGGTGCGGGTCCGGTGATGGGGAATCCGGCTGCGCTTCCTCATCCCGCACACACACAGAGGCAGCAGCACCAGGAGAAGGGGACTCCAGCCCACGAGGAGGAAGGTTACAATCCATAAAGGAAAGGCTCACAAGGCTGTGGGCTCTCCTTCAGGAAGAGCAAATTCCCCCCCTCCCATTCTGATCCAATTCCCTTGGCAAAGCAGCACCCGATGTTGCCCAGGGGGTGTGTGAAGCCATTCCAGTAGAGCTTGGGACAAGAAGGTAGGAAAAGAACAACAAAAAGCACCCTTTTCGTCCTCAAACCGAGCGCATCCGAGCTGCGCCCTGCAATTCACAAAGGGGGAGCAAACACCCCACATCCAACCCTCAATCCGGGACTGGGAAAGGGGCTGGTACCCAGCAGGGAGGAGGGAGAAGGGACATTGCAGCGGGTGGGTGTTTCCCCAAGCAGCAAACAGGGGCCACAAATCTTTCCTAAGCTCAGTGACCGCCTCCAATAAGCGGGTGACGAGGGGATGAGGCGCCTGGTGCCGGGAATAGCCAAGGAAACAGCTCATCTCCCGGCTTTTCAGCTGCAGGAGCCATCCCTGCGTCTTTGGTGCCTCCCTCCGGAGCGGATTGGGGGGCGGAGGCTGCGGAGGACACTCAGGATTCGATCTTTTCCTTCTTTTTGCCTTTTTTCAGGAAAGACGGGGTCCGGAATTTCTTCTTCTTCTTCGAGGGCGATTTGGAAGGGGAGCCTTCGGGGGACACGGGGCTGCTGGTCACCGTCTCCTTCTCCTTAGGGGCATCCGTGTCGGTGTTGGCAGGGGACGTTGTCCGCTCCCCGGCTTTGCTTTCCTCGGTGCTTTGCTC
Organism: Pezoporus occidentalis; assembly: GCF_034315485.1. Taxonomy (NCBI): domain Eukaryota; kingdom Metazoa; phylum Chordata; class Aves; order Psittaciformes; family Psittacidae; genus Pezoporus; species Pezoporus occidentalis. The sequence goes on from NW_026914158.1 coordinate 966,193, forward strand.
CTCCTCCTTCCCATTCACCACCGCTGGCGGCTCCTTCTCAACAGCAGAATCAGCCGGCGCTTGGTCCCCATCCTCCTTCTTGTCACCTTGGCAACGGCAAAGAGGAGAGGTGAGGTTTGGGCATCACCTCCCCGGGCAGGAGCAGGATTCGGCCTCTGTGCATAGAGAACAATGGGGCTCCATCCCCTCCTGCCTCAGGCGCTGCTTCCCTGAGTTCCCCCCCTCTCCCTGCAGGACAAGCGAGGTGGGATGGAGAGCCGGGAAGAGGCAGGCAGAGCGGGCGGCTGGCTCCATCCCGGCCTGGAGGCTGGAATGAAAGCAGGGAGCAAAGAGAACAAGGAAACCCAAGGCATTTCCTGCTGCAAAGCCCTCAGGAGAGCGCTGGGGCCACGGAGAGCAAGGGTACCCCGAGCTGCAGCCGTGTCCCTCCTCCTTAAGGATGGCCTCTCCGTACTTACTACAGTGACAAGCATTCAGAGTCAGAGGTAACTCCTTGGGTGAGAGCCACACGGGGAGGAAAGAGAAAGGAAGAGGTTGTGGACACAGACACAGACACCACGACACATGATGAGCAAGGCAGAAGCTCCCACTGCCCCCCCCCAAGACCCGCTGGAAGTGACAACGTGGGACCATATAACAATGGGAATGTCGCATCCTTAGGTGATGGGACAAAAGGAAACGGCCTCAAGCTGCACCGGGGGGGTGGGTTAGATGGAGCTGAGGAACAATTCCTTGCCCCAAAGGGTGCTCAGGCATTGGAACAGGCTGGAAGCGTTCCCAAACCTTGTAGACAAGACCCTCAGTGCCATGGGTTAGTGGTGGCCTTGACAGTGCTGGGAATGGTTGGACTCGATGAGCTTAAAGCTCTTTCCCATCCTGGTTGATTCTGTTAGGGGAGGGATGGAGACGTCCCCTGCACCCAACAAAGCCACCAATGGATGCTCTTGATCAAGGCCAGCGGTGGCTTGGCTGCCTTTATGGTGTGAGCCCCCATCAGTGCTGCTTCTCCCCACTGGAGCCCAGCAGGCTGATGGAGACCTTTATCCGTGTTCAAGCAGGGTCCGGCTGCATCCACCCGCATCCCTCTGCTTCAGTTGCTCACTGCAGACCCCATCCTCATGTCCCCTGCTCCCATGGGCTCACTCACCCTCCGAGGGCTCCGCAGGCGTCGGGGCCGGGCTCTGCGGTGGGGATGCAGGGGGAGCCTGGCTCTCCTCGGCCACAGCAGCCTTCTCACCTGCCAACAGAGACGTGAGCTGCCCCCGAGCCCCATGGGATGGGATTTGGGATCAGGGCTCCCTTTTACCCCTTCCTACCCTGCAGCTTTTTCCTCTCCACCTCCTGCTTGTACTCCTCCAGCTCCTGGTCCGTCAGCTGGCTGAAGGGGTTTGGGGGCTCCGGCTCCGGGGGGGCCTCATCCCTGGATGCTTCTTTGGCTTCTGCATCACCCAAATGGCTCTCTGTGGACTGAAGGAACAGCCCCGGAGCAGTGTTACCCCCGCCGTGAGGGGTGGAATGCTGTGGGGAGGGGATGTGGGGCTGGGATGTGGGGTGGCGTACGGGGCTGCGGCTGGTCTCTGCGATCACGCTGGCCAGCAGCTGGGACTGGGGGCCGGCTGACTTCACATCCTGGCGGTTCTGCTCCCGGATCTATGGGGGAGAAGCGGATTAGGGGCAAGGAAACAGCTGCCCCCCTGCCCATGGATCTGTGAAGAGCCCTGCATGCACATCCCAAAGCCTCGTGAGGGGGGGGGGCGTTTGGGGCCAGGACCGGACCTTGTTCCTCATCTCCAGCACCTCCTGTGGGTCCGTGTAGAGGGGCACAAACTGGTTGGGGTTCTCGATTCGGATGGGGGTCCCGCTGCTGCCTTTTTCCACCTCGTCTGCTTTCAGCCACTGCATCCAGAGAGAAAACCCCCATAAACAACACATCGTGAAGGGGGGGGAACCCATGGAGACCTCAGAGCAGCTTCCAGTGTCTGAAGGGGGCTACAAGGATGCTGGAGAGGGGCTCTTCATAGGGACTGTAGGGATAGGACAAGGGGTGATGGGTTCAGACTGAAACAGGGGAAGTTCAGGTTGGAGATAAGGCAGAAGTGATTTATGTGAGGCTGGGGAGATGGGGTTTTCCAATGGCCATTATTATGGCAGGGAATAGAGGAGGAAAGGAAAGTTTGTGCTTAATAAAGGTACCAAAAGCATCAGTTGCAGCTTCTCACAGACCCCTGTGCGTTCCTGGCGAGACCCCATCCCTCCCTTTACGCATCACCCTCCAAGCTAACACCATTCCCAGAGCCAGCCCCCTCCCCAAAGCACCCCAAACCCCCCCCCCTTCCCCTTTCACTGCCCCAGCAGCCCCTCACCGTCGTCTTTGTCTTCTGGCTGCCGGCGCTGCCCTGCTGCTCCTCAGCCACATTGACCCTCATGTAGGTGTTGGGGGTGTTGAGCCACCTCGTCTTCTCCTTCTGCTGCTTCTGTGCGTGCTGCCGCAGCGCGGGCACCGGGGCCGGCTCCTCCTCGAACACAAAGGCAGTCACGGTGGCGGGGATGAGCACATCGCTTTTGGGCTTGCTCTTCTCCTGCACCAGGGGGTAGCGGTAGGTGTAGCCGGTGCGGTACCCCTGCGGAAGGACACGGCGGGTTGGGGTTGTGAGATGCGGGACGCCGGGCGGCAGAGATGGGAGCGCGGTTGGGTTTGAGGCGCTCCCGCATCCTCACCAGGTTGTCCAGCATCCTCATGAGGGCCTCGAACTCGTGCTCGCCCAAGCGGCTCTTCTGCATGGGCCCGAAGGTGCTGCCCGCCCAGCGCACGGAGCCCACCTCGTGCGCACGGTGCTTGCTGCGCTCCAGCACGATCAGGTTCTCCGTGCCCCCCGCGCTCGCCAGCGCCGACACCTGCGGCACAGAAAGGGGTATTGGGGGGGGTGTGGGGTGTGCTGGTGGGGCTGGGCATGGCCACGGCACCCACAGCACCCATGGGTGCGCTGGGGACCATGGTGACAGCAGGGACCTGGCACAGCTCAGGGCATGGTCCTAGGGCACCATGGTGGTAGCAGAGACATGGCACAGCTCAGGGCATGGCCCTAGGGCGCAGTGATGAAGCCATACACATCTCAGTGCTTATCCCCATGGACATGATGCTGAGGCCATACACATCTCAGTGCTTATCCCTATGGGCACGGTGCTGAGGCCGCACACAGCTCAGTGCTTATCCCTATGAGCACAGTGCTGAGGCCATACACAGCTCAGTGCTTATCCCCATGGACATGATGCTGAGGCCATACACAGCTCAGTGCTTATCCCCATGGGCACAGTGCTGAGGCCATACACAGCTCAGTGCTTATCCCCATTGGGCACGGTGCTGAGGCCATACACAGCTCAGTGCTTATCCCCATGGACATGATGCTGAGGCCATACACAGCTCAGTGCTTATCCCCATGGGCATGATGCTGAGGCCGCACACAGCTCAGTGCTTATCCCCATGGGCATGATGCTGAGGCCATACACAGCTCAGTGCTTATCCCCATGGACATGATGCTGAGGCCATACACAACTCAGTGCTTATCCCTATGAGCACAGTGCTGAGGCCATACACAGCTCAGTGCTTATCCCCATGGGCACTGTGCTGAGGCCGCACACAGCTCAGTGCTTATCCCCATGGACATGATGCTGAGGCCATACACAGCTCAGTGCTTATCCCTATAAGCACAGTGCTGAGGCCATACACATCTCAGTGCTTATCCCCATGGGCACGGTGCTGAGGCCATACACAGCTCAGTCCTTATCCCCATTGGGCACAGTGATGAAGCCATACACAGCTCAGTGCTTATCCCCATGGGCACAGTGATGAAGCCATACACAGCTCAGTGCTTATCCCCATAGACATGATGCTGAGGCCATACACAGCTCAGTGCTTATCCCCATAGACATGATGCTGAGGCCGTACACATCTCAGTGCTTATCCCCATGGGCACGGTGCTGAGGCCATACACAGCTCAGTGCTTATCCCCATGGGCACGGTGCTGAGGCCGCACACAGCTCAGTGCTTATCCCCATGGGCACGGTGCTGAGGCCATACGCATCTCAGTGCTTATCCCCATGGGCACGGTGCTGAGGCCATACACAGCTCAGTGCTTATCCCTATGGGCACGGTGCTGAGGCCATACGCATCTCAGTGCTTATCCCCACGGGCACGGTGCTGAGGCCATACACAGCTCAGTGCTTATCCCCATGGACATGATGCTGAGGCCATACACAGCTCAGTGCTTATCCCCACGGGCACGGTGCTGAGGCCATACGCATCTCAGTGCTTATCCCCACGGGCACGGTGCTGAGGCCATACACAGCTCAGTGCTTATCCCTATGGGCACGGTGCTGAGGCCATACGCATCTCAGTGCTTATCCCCACGGGCACGGTGCTGAGGCCATACACAGCTCAGTGCTTATCCCCATGGACATGATGCTGAGGCCATACACAGCTCAGGGCTTATCCCCACGGGCACGGTGCTGAGGCCATACGCATCTCAGTGCTTATCCCCACGGGCACGGTGCTGAGGCCATACACAGCTCAGTGCTTATCCCTATGGGCACGGTGCTGAGGCCATACGCATCTCAGTGCTTATCCCCACGGGCACGGTGCTGAGGCCATACACAGCTCAGTGCTTATCCCCATGGACATGATGCTGAGGCCATACACAACTCAGTGCTTATCCCCATGGACATGATGCTGAGGCTGCACACAGCTCAGTGCTTATCCCTATGAGCACAGTGCTGAGGCCATACACAGCTCAGTGCTTATCCCCATGGACATGATGCTGAGGCCGCACACAGCTCAGTGCTTATCCCCATGGACATGATGCTGAGGCTGCACACATCTCAGTGCTTATCCCCACGGGCACGGTGCTGAGGCCATACACAGCTCAGTGCTTATCCCCATGGGCATGATGCTGAGGCCATACACAGCTCAGTGCTTATCCCCACGGGCACGGTGCTGAGGCCATACACAGCTCAGCGCTTATCCCCACGGGCACGGTGCTGAGGCCATACACAGCTCAATGCTTATCCCCATGGACATGATGCTGAGGCCATACACATCTCAGTGCTTATCCCTATAAGCACGGTGCTGAGGCCGCACACAGCTCAGTGCAGGGCCGGGTGCTCACCTGGATCTCGCAGGCCGCCTGCAGGTGGAAGATGCTGTAGAAAGCCTCCTCGGCCGTGTCGCCCAGCGCCAGCACGCCGTGGTTGCGCAGCACCAGGATCTGCAGCACCGATGGGGCCGTCAGCGGGGCAAGGCGAGTGCAATGGGTTCACCCCTTACGCGTGTCCCCATCCCCTCACCTTGCAGGTGGGACCGAGGCACTTCTGGAGCTCGACCCGGTCGCTTTCCTCCTCCACCTCCCCTCTGAAGTCGAAGTAGGCGACATCCCCCAGGAGCAGCGCGGCGCGGGAGATGGGCAGCACCCCACAGCGCATGGCCGAGACCTGCGGCAGGACACGGGGGGTGACAAACCCCTTCCAACCCCCCCCCCCCCCCCAAAACCCACCCCTAGCACCCCGATGTCTCACTGCAGCCGTGGCCGGGGTGTGCAGGTGGATGATGCAGCGGGTATCGGGGCGGGCGGCGTAGATGGCGGCGTGGAGGCTGAAGCTGCCAGTGTCCGGGGTGAAGTTGGTGCTGCCCTGCTCCACCACGGCCCCCAGCACGTTCACCTTGATCTTGGGGGGGACGGGACAGAGAGGGGGCTCGGAGCTCCTTCAGGTTGTGGGGGTGATGGGAAGGGATGGCAATGGGGGTGATGGAGAGGGGTAACAGGGATGGGGGTGATGCTGCAGGGATAACAGGGATGGGGGTGGTGAATAAGGGATAACAGGGATGGGGGTGATGTTACAGGGATAACAGGAATGGGGATGATGGATAGGGATAACAGGGATGCGGGTGGTGGATAAGGTATAACAGGGATGGGAATGATGCTACAGGGATAACAGGGATGATGGTGGTGGTTAACAGGGATGGAGGTGATGGATAGGGATAACAGGGATGGGAGTGATGCTACAGGGATAACAGGGATGGAGGTGATGGATAGGGATAACAGGAATGGGGGTGATGGATAAGGGATAACAGGGATGGAGGTGATGGATGGGGATAACAGAGATGGGAGTGATGCTACAGGAATAACAGGGATGGGGGTGATGCCATAGGGATAACATGTATGGAAGTGACGGATGGAGATAACAGGGATGGAGGTGAGGGATAGGGATAACAGGGATGGAGGTGATGGATAGGGGTAACAGGGATGGGAATGATGAAGAGGGATAACAGGGATGAGGGTGATGCTATAGGGGTAACAGGGATGGGGATGATGCTATAGGGATAACAGGGATGGGGGTGATGCTACAGGGGTAACAGGGATGGGGGTGATGAACAGGGATAACGCTGGGGTGATGCTATAGGGGTAACAGGGATGGGGGTGATGCTACAGGGGTAACAGGGATGGGGCTGATGAACAGGGATAACAGGGGTGGGGGTGATGCTATAGGGGTAACAGGGATGGGGCTGATGAACAGGGATAACAGGGGTGGGGGTGATGCTATAGGGGTAACAGGGATGGGGGTGATGAACAGGGATAACAGGGGTGGGGGTGATGCTATAGGGGTAACAGGGATGCTCACCAAGCTGGCCGCTGTCACCTCACTGCATGCCAGCCCCTGTGGGGCCACCAAGAAATGCTCCTGTTCCTTGCTGACGCGCAGCTGTGGCAGGAGAAAGCACACGTGGGTATGAAAGTGGGAAAGACATCCTAAAATCACCCCAAAACCCCTCACTGCACCCCCAAACCCTGACCCTGCCCAAAGCCCCCCTGAACCATCCCCCCCGAAAGTCCTCAAATCCACCAAAACCCCCAAATACCTCCCCCAAAAGCCCAAAGAGATATCAAAAAGTGAAAGAAATCTTTAAAACACCCCAAAAAAACCCTGCAGCCCCCAAACCCACCCTGCTCTGAAAGCCCTCACCACCCAAACACCTCCCACACCCCCAAAAAGCCCCAAATCCCCCCAAAAAATCTTTGTCTCCCAAAGCCTGACCAAAATACCCCCCCAAAAAAACCAAAACCCCCAAATCCTCCTAAAATCTTTCTCTCCCAAAACCTGGCCAAAATACCCCAAATACACCCCCAAAAAACCCAACCCGCCCAAAATCTTTCTCTCCCCAAACCCAACCAAAATACCCCAAATCCACCCCCCAAAAAAAACAATCCCCTCCAAATCTTTCTCTCCCAAACCCAACCAAAATACCCCAAATCCACCCCCACCCCCCCAAACCCCCCAAAATCTTTCCCAACACACCAAAATACCCCAAATCCACCCCCAAAAAGCCCCAACCCCCCCAAAATCTTTCTCTCCCCAAACCCTGAACAAAAAACCCCAAAAACCCCCCAAAATCTTTCTCTCCCAACACACCAAAATACCCCAAATCCACCCCCAAAAAAAACAATCCCCCCCAAATCTTTCTCTCCCAAACCCAACCAAAATACCCAAAATCCACCCCCAAAACCCCCCCAACCCCCCAAAATCTTTCTCTCCCAACACACCAAAATACCCCAAATACACCCCAAAAAAGCCCCAACCCCCCCAAAATCTTTCCCCAAACCCGACCAAAATACCCCAAATCCACCCCCAAAAAAAACCCCCCCCCCAAAATCTTTCTCTCCCAAACCCACCAAAATACCCCAAATCCCCCAAAAAAACCCAACCCCCCCATAATCTTTCTCTCCCAAACCCAACCAAAATACCCCAAATCCACCCCCAAAAAGCCCCCCACCAAAATCTTTCTCTCCCAAAACCCAACCAAAAAAGCCCCAAACCCCCCAAAATCTTTCTCTCCCCAAACCCAACCAAAATACCCCAAATCCACCCCCACAAAAACCCAACCCCCAAAATCTTTCTCTCTCAACACACCAAAATACCCCAAATACACCCCAAAAAAACCCACCCCCCCCAATCTTTCTCTCCCCAAACCCAACCAAAATACCCCAAATCCACCCCCAAAAAAAACCAACCCCCCAAAAATCTTTCTCTCCCAACACACCAAAA